>NW_012148642.1:1723815-1746008 GCF_000956105.1 Propithecus coquereli | reverse complement strand
TTTGCAGGGAACACTGGCCACGTTCCCCGCAGCATGTGGCACTTTCCGTGGGGACAAGTGCAGCAGCGCTGTCTTTGGAACTCTGTCTCCCCCTGCTGAGCCAAGAGGTCTGAACGGCCTGTGACAGGAAAGGGCCTTGACAGCACAAGAACTGTTTCCTTCGAGGGGAAAGAGGGAGGAAAACATAACCGATGATATAAAAATCTCCTTATACATTGGAAACGCCACAATCCTGCAGCACTAAATAGTAGAAAGCGACACAGCTTGTTCTGCAGCGGCAGACCAGACACACGCGGAAAGGTGGCAGCACTGGTTGTCCCCGTGGGCCACCCTTGCTGGGCTTCCCTCTGAAAGGCTCCTTTCTTAACCACAGATCCCATCCCTTTATCCAGAGGCTGTTTCAAAGGCCTATAATTGATTGCAGAGGCTGGGGATGGGGGTGGGCTTGTTTTAACTTAATTAGGGATCTTTCCTTCAGGCACGACCCAGGCTTGTTTCTGAAAAGACCTGTTAAATGACAAATCTGAGGATTATGCACCACTGATATGCTCGCCAGGAGCTTGTACAGCCATGGAACCTCGCTCACACTCCAGGTCCCTCTGCGGCCCGCCCTTTCCTCACTGCCCTGCCCTCCCAGCCCTGCCCTCCTGGCTCCAGAGTGGTTGCTCTTTCTCTAGTTTACAACTCCATTAACATCTTCCGCAAAACAGAGGCAAGTTAAGTATGCTATTTGCTAGGTACTATTTTTTAATGGAAATCAGCTACAATGCTGTTAGGTTCCTGAAACTTTCTATCATGAGTCTAGGAAAACAAACAAATGTGCACACACACAAAAACCTGGGACTATGGTATCCTGATGTCCCTCTCTAGGGCGTGATAATAACTATTAAGCAAAGTAAAGGTCTTTGAAGTCTTCAGATGAAAGATTCTACCTAAAAACAATTATCCCATTAAATCCGTATCAACATTCCTATCAAACAGGGTGGCCTCTTTTATCTGCATTTCTCTGATGATGAAGTCCTGAGATGACAACTTCCTTGAGCCACAGTGATAAAAGAGGCTGAAAAGTTTCAAATGTTTTTGCTACTTTTTATCTAATTTCTGAAAGGACAGAAAAAATAATTATTTCCTTTATCAGAGGGCAAGAGCAAGCAGTAAAATGCTAACGGCATTTTAGAAGCAAGAACCTCACTCAAAGTTAGTCAAACATTCATTAGGAACAGGGTACCTGAGCAGGGACCCTGGCAGAAGCAGTGGGTCACACCTGGGTCAGCTGGGCACATGAAATGACTACACGTGCCCTGACTGTCCAGGGACACGGAATGAAGGGAGAGATTACAACACAAGAGTCTATTAGGGGGTGGAATTCTCCTCAGACTCATGCAGAAGGATCGGGAAAAAGAGCGAAGAGGTGCCTTTTTTAAAAGGCAAACCTAGTGCAGAAGGCCACTTAGATAGAGGCTAAGACCCCGGGACAAGGCCAGCTAGCTGGGGTGACCCAGGTCTCCGTAGGGCTGAGCCTGCAGCAGGACCGGGCTGCAGGTCGTTTCCACACAAAGCCTCCCAGCGTCTGACAGTTCTGAGACCTCGGCCCTTGAGAAAGATGAGAGTGGCTGCACGATTTATTTCTTGGAAGCAAGCCTAGGGTAAGAGTCAGTTAAAAGGGAGGCCACGTGGCAGAACGGGAAAAAAACACTGGAGTTAAGTCAAAAGAACTGGGTTTTAATTTAGACCTAGTTCTGTCATTCAGATGACGTGATCCTGGGGTAAACCACTTAACTCCTCTGAATCTCAATTCTCACGTGGAAACTACAGAACCACGTGCTGCCCTCACAGAATCTGGAAGGAATAAGAGTGGGCAATAATGAGACAGTTTTGAATGAGTTTTGAAAGATTTACACACATATGAAGAACTATTTTACTAGTGATTGAAAGCCACACCACTGGGCATCCAGGTACACACTTTTCAAGTATGAGACTTGTTTTAAGTATATACATAAAAATATATGTAACTATGTTATATGTAACTATATGTTGTTACATATACATGTAACCATGCATGTTCTTGCTTCTAAAATGCCATATAGTAACAAATAATTATGTTACATTTAATATACACATATATAAAACCCTTTAAGTGATTTGCATTATATATGGTCACACCCATATATTTTATATTTAATCTAATTTATTCTAGATACATGCTGAACAAACTTTGTGTCACTGGAAATGATTAGGGCAACGAGGAAAAGCAAAAGGAGGATGACGTTGACTCTATGAGCACAAAATAGCCAATGTGGCAAGCCTGTCTTGATTAAATGGCTGCTGTGTCCTTGGACACGGTTCTGACTCTTGTGACTCTCACAATTTAATTGAGGAAATGACAACTTAACCAGAAACAACCAGAGAATAAAATAAGGATGTAAAACCAGTGTGCCTGGGGCAGACTGTGTGGTATAAGGATAAGGGCTCCAGAAGTTTCCAGAAGGAAAAGAGCATTATACCAACAGGGTAATGGAGAAAAGCTTCATGGAGGTGGGGCACCAAGGGGGACTGAAACGAATGAAGAGAATCTGAGTGGCTGCGGAAAGAAGGCAGTCCAGACGAAAGCACGCAGCAGGAATGGGGACAGCAGCTTGAATGCCATGGAAATCGTACGGGTGAAGAAGCTCACCGTTCGCGGTTGCTGCGCTCTCTGGGAGGGCTGACAGGGCTGCTGCGGAGCCAGAGGAGAGAACGCACTGAACTCTGGAGCCACACAGTCTGAGAACCTGCGCGGCCCTGACAGTCTGTGGCCGCTGACCGCAGGAGGACCGTGTCATGTGTACAGCACGTGGAAGGGCAATTTGCAGGCACAGGAAGCCACAGCCTGCTTTGCCCACACCCCACTCTCTCACCTTCCTTCCACCTTTTCGACGTGATCCACACTTATTCAGCACCAACCATGCAAGGACCCAGGCGCTGAAGAAAAAGAGCAACAATTTCTTTGGGGAATTAGATATAAAAATAGGTAAGGCAGCAACAGCAAAGCAACAAATAAGTAAAACCTTACTAACAAGGAGAGGGAGAAGGCAGAGAGCTAGTAAGGCTGGCTGGGAAAGGTTTCTCAATCGAGACGGTGCTTGGCCAAGCCTTGAAGGAAAACTTAACATTCAGAAAGCTGAGAGTATCAAAAGGGTATTATGAAGAGACATGAAGACGCGAAGGTAAGAATATGCATTGCCATTTGTAGCGAGTAGCAAGTGACCCGTCTGAGTCTGCAGAAGTTTCATGTAGGAAGGAAATGGGAGCGTCAGTAAAGAAATCAACCGACGCTGGACCGTGGAGAACCTCAGTGCCAGGCACTCGACGCTCTTGACCAAGGCTTCTAACTTTGTGGTCCAACAGTGGGCTTCAAGGTTTGGCCCATGAAGATGCAGTATGAAAATTCTGAATGTTTTTTCATATGTGCATTTTGATCCGGGGAGAGGATAAGTGGCTTTCAGATTCTCAGAAGATTCCCTAGAAAGCTTGAAAACTATGAAGGCAGCAATTGGCAGAGCCGTCTGTGTGGGACTGGGAGAGGGGGCTGAGGTTATACAAATTGAGCCTGTTTCTCTCCCTGGAGACCTGCTCTTAACCGTACACCAGACAGTAGTTGAACTGATGCCACTCCTCTGTTAAGTGGTTTCCTATTCACAAAGTATTTAGTAGAGCTATTGGTAGGTTACAAAAACAGTTCATCAGGGAAAGTAGAAAGGAAACCAGCAGAGGGTGGGCAGAGAAGACAATCCAGAAAAAGGGACAGGAGGTGGGATAAATTCAAATGCCACAGAAGCCAAAGGGGAAAAAAAATCCCGGGAAAGAAGTGGTTACCAGTATCAAGTACAAGAGAAAGATTAAGAAAGATAAGGAATGAGGGAAGAAAAAAATCTCCAAATTCAATGACATTCAGATGCTTGGTTTCTGCAGGGTGATAAAACTTCAGAGGTTAAGGTGCCCAAACCAGGGCACTTGCAGAGTGGAAGGAGGTGCCATTGATAACTAAGGCACAATGACAGACACAAATCAGGACTGTCCTGGGCAAACAGATAATTAGTTACCTAGATGAGAAAGAAGTTAACATAGTAGTGCAGGCAGGAAGGCAGCAGATACCGTCCATTAACTCAAAGGGTTTGACTGTGAAAAGAAAAATAGAACATTAGTCAGAAGAACTAGCAGGGATAAGAAAGGCTTCAATAGTTACCGCTCTGGGAGGCAGGAGGGCTTCTGAAGTTTTAAGGAGAAGGGAAGGAGCAAAGGCTGAGAGCAGCGAGTTCTCTCCATCTCTGTGCACAGCGGGAGGCTCGAGGGCCCTCTGCTCCCTCAGGAAGCAGGAAAGGCCAGAATACCCCGGAGGAGGAAGAGACATTTCCTCCTTTGAAACTATAAGGAAGGTGAGAAGAAAACACCTTCTAAAAAGAAAAGACAGGCCACAGCATTTTATTTCAACCTATGGAGCATCAGCGATCTAGCTGTCAGGGGAGGACGCATTTTCAAATTAGCTTTCGTTAGGACCTTTTCTTCAAGGGAAAAAAATTAATAAGAAAGTGAACTCTTAGATGTTTGTTAAAGTTAACTCCTACATAGATTGACAGAACTAGAACAATAAGGAAATTTATCCATAGGGCAATATATCATCTTGTCCAGTGCTAAGTACTTATTTATAGCAATAATTTCATTTCGGGTATAGCTTGAGGGCCATAGAGAGGTCAGGGGAATACTCACCCACCTAAGGTTAAACTGGGTGTAAAACACTGGTTGGTGTCAGGATACAAACATGCAACCATACTGACGGTGTGAGAATCAGGAAACTCTCTCAACCAGATGTCAGCACAAAGTTCAATAATGAAATGGGGTTCATCCACAGATAGTTCTTAAATTACAACTAAGCAATTCACCCAAACTGAGCACCATCTTCCACAAAGAAAAAGGGCTAGTTTTCACAGAACAGAAATGGAGCCATCCCAGCACCTCAGGTGGAGAAGCTGTGTGACCCGGAAGTACTTGCGGGGTCAGTGCCAGCTCACCCGGGAGCAGTCAGCATCACTCAGCATCACGAAACCTAAAGGCGCTGATCACATCCTCAATCTCAAAACTCACAGTATAGATTTAAACAACCAAGTGGACAGAGATTTATTATAAAAGTCAGTTTATTTTCCCTTCCTGTGTTTCATATTTTCCCTTTTTGTCAGTAAATGAGCAATACACTGATTGGAAATCTGCATGATTAAATAACATTAACAAGTTCATAAACACGCCGCATTTCAGAGTATAAAGCAAGAGGTTGAAAAATATTCCCTAATCCAATGCAAATTAGGTATCCCTCAAAATTGCACACTTTCCTCCAGGTTCACTTAATTTAAAATATATATAATGATCTTAAAATATGGATAATTGGTATAGAATTCACAGCCTTGAAGACATATACTCTACAATCTTCTAAAAAACAGACACCCCTCAGGCCCTAGTAGTCCACTGATTCAATGTCATGTGCATATGGTCCCTGACTTCCAACTGTTTGACTTTAAATGGTGTAGAACTGTTGCAATTTTGACATAATATACAGTATTCAATAAATTACATGACATATTCAACAGTTTACTATAATATAGGGCTTGTGTTACATAATTTTGCCCAACTATAGGCTAATGTAAGTGTTGTGAGCACATTTAAGGTAGGCCAGGCAAAGCTGCGATGTTCGGTAGGTCAGGTGTATTATATGCATTTTTGACTTGGGATATTTTCACCTTATGATGGGTTTATCAGGATATAACTCCATCATAATTCAAGGATCATTTACACTTAACACTAGGACAAAAGGTCTTTCCCTTTTCTCTAATTCTAGTCTCCTGCTAACTCCAGGAACCCGGTTGTAACAGATCAATCCTCTAAAAACATGACTAAGCAGATTAGCTTCCTAGAGGATTCTAAAGTTCCTAGACAACAAATCTGGGGTTGAGTACTTCAGTTGTGAGTTACACAGTGGAATGTTCCAGATAACTGATGTACCTTATGGTCCTTGAATGGAAGACTAAACACTTCCAGGAATCAAAGTTAATCTTGAAGGAAGACGGAGGAAAACAAGTTGCCAATAATTTGAAGATATTTTTGTTTCTCGAGCTGAATGACTTTTAGATCAGACAGAGTGACTGAGCCAGCAGGCATGTCATGTGATCTTTCCCACCAGAGTTAACAGAGGGATTCTTTGTCCAAGGCAGGCTTACAGCTTGATCCAGCTTGAGCAGTTTATCAGGGTTTGATGCTTCAAAGATGAGCCACTCTCTGCAAACACATTACCAAAGCAAAATCCAGCGATCCTTTCTATTCGTGGAACACATTGTCAGTACAAACCATGCATGGCTCTGCCTTCTGTTTACTCAGCTTTCGAGGCTGGAGAACAAGGGTCCAAGTCCAATACGACATTTAAGGTTAAAGGGATAAACCTCAATAGTCCAAACAAAGATCATTCAGTACATTCATGAAATAATAAAAATCATCAACAATAATTCCTGTAGTGTAGAAAAATAGCCCAGCCTTCAGTACTGGTCAGCATCTTGGGTGGCTGGCAGTGTTGAAAGAGGCCTGACAACCTGAGGTTATGTTGAGCTCTCAGCCCCAAAATAGAGTGAATTAAAAGCCCTAATAGTCCTGATGTGTCTCCCATTGTTCTTTTTGTCTTGTGGGCACCAACCAGTCACTCACTCAATATGTGAGCTTGTCTCCTTCGTACAAGATAGAGTACTTCCCTCACTATTAATGGTGAGATAAATAGAATTGTACAACTTGTCTGTGAAGAGAAAAAGTATTAAATACACAATGACAATTTAATTACTTTCTTTAGAGCATCACGTTTTGAACATAATAATGGATTTGGACAATTACATTCATCTTGACTTCATACAAAGATAACTCTTAATCTTCAATGAATTAGAAAATGATTTTGAAAATTACAGTTAATATTATAAAATACTTATTGTCATCACATTACAATTGTCAAAAAAAGAAAAAAGTACATGGCAAAAAATTGATACTGGAGCTCAGATTAAAAACAGTGTTTATTATAATCGATCCAGTTGTCTTTCTACTACAAATCCTAGTGTGGTCACACCAGCAGGTTCATCAGAAGATATTTCCCTCTACTTAGCATGGATGTCAGAAATGGAAAGTAAGAGTTCCATGGCCCAGTCTTTGGAAGCTAGATGGCAATTAGAAGAAAGCTCCAGGGAATTCCTGGATTTGGACCATCCCAGGGTTCCTTGGACAAAGTAAGAGGACAGCTGCCTGGACTCAGGATAACTGAGGCTGCCTCCAGTTAGGATGGCCTGGATTTCAGAACAGGCTACTGAACACATTCCTGGCGGACAAGGCCATCACCAGACTCTTTCAAGTAGAGAGTCTCAACACGTCTTGAGCACTGTCCCATCAATAATATGATTATTTAACAGACAGCAGCATTTGAAAAGCACAAGGCCGCCTTCTGTACTGGCCATTTCCCAGAAAATACAGAATCCCAGCCAATGTCTAAGACATCATAAATATTTCCTCAAGAAGCTATCACCATTTTAGAATCTGCACACATGACAGTGTTAATTACAGCAATCCTTCTTTCTTAACTCTACAATGCTTCTCTTTTAACCCTGTGGTGCTTGGCGTACATCGTAATTTCCTTCAGAATTCTCCAACTATATTTAACAGATAGAGAGCCTGGAAGAATATACTGATTAATGGTTGGCAATGCTTTAAATAAGTCTCTTGTTGTTCTTCTGGAATTATAAATGGCAATTACTCATTAAACTCAGGCCAAGGGCAAACTGAGGGCCCTTTTCCTCCTTGAAAAAAGAATGTGTCTTTTAGACTAATAAAATGTTACTTTTCACGAAAGGGTCTTTAAAAGCAATCAGCAATTCTGCTGGTTTCAAGAAGTGACTTAAGTAAATGCTTTGAACTAAATTAATAGAAAAAATGACTAGTTAAAAAAAATACACACACACACTTACCATGAGAATAAAAAAGTAGAAAACCCACATCCATCCTAGCTTGTCCTGGATCAAAGACACTAAATACTAAAAGAGACAAAAAGAAATTACAATATTATAATTCTTTATAAGTTAATAAAATAAAGCAGCCAAAAAGTAGATTAAACATGGCTGTTTTAGAGAATAAGAAGGGAGTTAGGGTTTAGATCATGTTTCGCAGATTACAAAGCTCTTCCACATACATGTTCCCATTTCAGCTTTATTAATGGCCTCATTTTGTAAGTTTTCAGAATCCAAATACAAAAAATTCTATACTAGAAGCTGTACATTTGGAAGGGTTTTTTTTTTCCTTTTTTTCTTGGGCAGGTGAGTTGTTACACACTCCTTAGCGGATTCCGACTTCCATGGCCACCGTCCTGCTCAGAAGGTTTGTTTCTATTCACTTTGCTATTTAGAGAGGAAAATTAACATCCGCAGGCCTCTCATGTTTAATCATTCTTCCAATGAAAGGTACTATAATTGATGCTTCGAAAATTTGTCTTTTAAGCATGCCGCTCATTTTTTCAATTATGCTACGTGCTCGCAGAATTGCTGTACTACCTTAGCATTCTACAGCAAATTTTTTTTACTTTCTTTCAATTATTGAAATGGATCTAAAAGCGTATAACCCATTTTCCTTTTTTCTATTATGGTACAATATATGTGACATAAAATTTGCCATTTTACCAGCCTGAGCAACAGTGAGACCCCATCTCTACTGAAAAAAATAGAAAAAATTAGATGGGCATGGTGGCATGCACCTGTAGTCCCAGCTACTCGGGAGGCTGAGACAGGAGGATTGCTTGAGCCCAGGAGTTTGAGGCTGCTGTGAGCTAAGCTGACGCCACGGCACTCTACAACCCAGGCAAGAGAGCAAGACTCTATCTCAAAAAAAAAAAAAAATTGTCATTTTAACCATTTTTAAGTGTACAATCCAGTGGCATCAGTTACATTCACAATGTTGTACAACCATCGCCACTGTCTCCAAATTTTTCATCACCCAAATAAAAACTCTGTACCTATTAAGCAATTAACTCCCCATCACTCCTTCTCTCCAAGCCCTGGTGATCTCTCACCTGCTTTCTACCTCTATGAATTTGCCCATTCTAGATATTTCATGTAAATAAAATCACAACAGTTGTCCTTGTGTGTCCGGCTCGTTTCGCTAGCATAATATTTTTAAGGTTCATCCATGTTGTAGAATGCACTGGAACTTCACTCCTTTTTATGTTGAACAGTCTTACATTGTGTGGATATATCACACTTTGTTTATCCATTCATCTGTTGATGGACACTCGAGTTGTTTCCACCTTTTGGCCACTATGACTAATGCTACAATAAACATTGGCATACAAATATCTGAGTCCTTGTTTTCAATCTTTTGAGAATACACCTAGGAGTGGAATTGCTGGGTCATATGGTAATTCTACATTAAAATTAAAATTAAAATATCAATCCTTCATTCTTTTTTAATTTCTGAATAATATTCCATTGCATGGCTATACCACATTTTGTTTATCCATTTATCAGTTGGGCATTTGGGTTTGTTTCTCCTTTTACAGCTATTGTGCATGACGCTGCTGTGAACTTTCACATACAAGTTTGTTTTTTTTGTTTGTTTGTTTTTTTGAGACAGGGTTTTGCTCTATCACCCAGGTTGGAGTACAGTGGTATGATCATAACTCACTGCAGCCTTGAATTCCTGGGTTCAAGTGATCCTCCTGCCTCCCCTTCCTGAGTAGCTGGGATTACAGGCACATGCCATTATGCTCAACTAATTTTTCTATTTTTTGTAGAGACAGGGTCTCACTATATTGCCCAGGCTGGTCTCGAACTCTTGGCCTCAAGCAATCCTCCCACCTTGGCCTCTCAACTTGCTGGGATTACAGGCATGAGCCACTGCATCCAGCCACACACAAGTTTTAACACGGACATTTGTTCTTATTTCTCTTGGGTAGATACTGCAATTTAATCTTACAGAGCCCCTAGTGTGTGTCAAAAATGCACTAAGCACTGGGAACACAAAGATGAAGGAAATAGTGTTCTAAGGAATACAGAGTCCAGAGGACAGAGAGATAAACACATAAAGGTGATAGACCAGGATAAGTGTTTTGCTAGAGGTGTGCATGGCAACGGCAACCAGGAGGAAAAACAATTCTTTTCTTGGGAAGTCAGGGCAAGGTGGGGGCAACAAAGTTATTCAGGGTGAGTAAGGCAAGTGGCTGAGGACAAAGCTGATAGAGTTTTAATATTAAGTCGCAGAGTTTGAGATTTCACCCCTTCGGCAATAAGAAATCATTTAGAAATCAACATGGAAGCAGAATGAGTAAGGCTAACAATGATTTACTGTGGATATGCTTCCCCAACCGTGAAGGTCAGTCTACTGTTGACCCAAGTTCACAGGTAGGGGTCTGGACACTGGCAGGGAAGCATTCTAAATAAAAGTAAACTCCCTGAAATGCTCATTATAATCCACCCATTTAGTTAACGAAGAAAACGTTCATGAGGAAGGATAACTTAAAATCCCACAATGTCAGAAAAGGATGCCCAATACAGTCACCCTCTACAGTACACCAGATATGAAGATGTCTGAACTGGTGGCCAGGAGCATTTTTTGATTCCTAGTCAAGAGCATGATCAGGCTAGCAAACTTCACCTACCTCTGCTAAGTATTTTTTTTTTTTAATTTTTGTCCTTTAATCTTATAAACAAATATGCTAAGCGCATCAGTCATTCATTCTACAAACATTTGAATGTCTACTGTGTGCCAGGCACTATTCTGGGTACCAGGGCCACAGCAGCACACACAAGGAAATGCTGCCCTCATGAAGCTTACGTTACAGTGTGAGAGACAGACATTAACAAATGAATATATGCTACATGGCCACGCAGCAATAAGTATTAGGATGGTTTACTTTACCTCAGTACTTGCTCTCTCATTAGCCTCTGGCAATCAGACATCAGCGATCCGCCCCCACTAAGCAAGCAAAACAGCAATCTTCAAGGCCACTGCTGATCTTCTCAATGTCAAAACTAAGAGCCCTTTGTCCTTCAGTTCTCCTTCTCCTGACCTCTACATCTGTCACCTTACTAACACCTTCTCAAATGCTATTCCCTTGTCTACATGTTACTTTGCTGGCTTCCTGTTTCTTTGACCAATGGGCATTCCCTGAAGTTTTGCTCCATTCTTTTTCCCCGTTAAATAACTCATCCACTTCATGTTTTATCCATGCAGATGATTCCGAAATCCATATTTTTGCAAAATCATCACTCCATGATCTGGGGTGGTGGTATACTCTAGAAAAGGTATGACTCATGACTGTCCCCAGACAAGAGATACCTTTCTGAGAGAAGGCCTGAAATTATGCAAAGAAGGTCAATTTGAATATTTCTGACTAGGGATAGCGCAGGCCAATCTTAGCTCAGAAGATCTCAAACGTCAGAGTGTGTAAAAATCACCAAGACGGCTTGTTGAAAATACAGATCCCTAGGCTCTAACTCAGCAAGTCCGTAGTAAGCTCAGTGTTCTGTACTTTAACGAGTATCCCAGCTGATTCTGATGCAAGGCATTTATGAACCACCCTTTGAAATACAATCACAGATTTCTGGACATGGAGGAACCAAAGAAAGTGACTCAGGCAGTTGCAGAGTCCATGGCCATGTCTGGTGGGGATCCATGTAACGAACATGTATACACATGAGTGCTTGGTAGAGCGAGGCAGGAGAGAGGCGAAAAGGTGGGGTTCGAATGCCAGGTGGGGATGATGACAAGCATGTGTCTCACCCCCTGCCCTGCGGAATGCCAAGTTCAGACTGGAAAAGGGGGCTGGTGGGCTGGTGCAGAAGGGTCTATCTCTCTTACAAGGTTTTAGTTTATTTTCAGACAAGAAGAATCTGGAAGAAAGAATGGAAAGAAGAAAACTAAAAAAGGTAGAGGGCCCTTCCATATTAGGGCACATCAGCTGGACCTCAGAAGAGACTAAAACCCTCAGGCTTTCAGTACAGAATTCTATAGCACAAGAGTGCCACCTACTGAGGGCCAGCAAGCAGGTGTAAATTCTTCACCTTTGTAGGCAGACAACATTCAAACCCCTGCCCCACTCCTGTTCTCTCACCTGGCCCACAGCAGCTCCAACACTCCCAGTCCCATCAACGATTCCTGTGACGGTCGCCAAAGCCTCACTGCTCCCTTGGATCAGCTCTTGGCGACCCAGGTCCGCAGAAATAGCAGAGCTAATCATATTGGAAGGTCCGCCAATAAAAAATCCTGAAATCATAAACAGAACAGGTTCTTATTAAAACATGGTTCATAATGCCACCAGGAATCTACTCGATAAGGCAAAATATTATCCCAATATTTTACTTAATATGTTGGAGAGAAATAAAAAAAGGGGAGGAGAACTCTCCCAGATAGTATCATCTTCAAAGTAATTAGCATTCACTTTTCTGAAATCCCTTCTTGAATTATGTGACACTTCAGTATATTTTACAGAACCCAAAGATATAAAAACTATAGTGAAACACCAGCCTTTCTAATCCTGTGAAGTTTGCATTCATTAATAACTGACTGCACTAACTTGTCAAACAAATTCTATTATGGTAGAGTTGCATCATATGAGCATTTGACTATCCAACTTAACCAAATAGTGAAAAAAAGAGAGAAAAGGAAAAAACTATTGAAATGGTGCGGGTGATTCTATCTGCCGCTGTGCTCAGTGAGGCTGCCCCAGAATTGAGCACGGGCTGGCCCCTGTGATCCTGGGCCATGGCTGGAGCTACTTCCATGTGCCTCACGTAGCTCTCCCAAGTATGATCTACAGTGTAAAAAGTAAGTAATTTTTCTACAACACATCCCTAATTGCACTCAACTATTTCATCTAGTGCTCAAGCAACAAAATACTGACCAATTCCAACACAGGAGGAAAAATCAGCTATACTGTTTTGAAAGCTGGTGAATTGGTTTCCAACATGGCATTTTTCTAAGTCACTTCCAGAAGTATTATCAGAAGCTGGGGGAGCAATAAAAATTTTTAGAAAACCTCTATCAACAGGGACTGCTTCTGTCACAACAGAACTAAGGAGGTCACAAAACAGCAGAGAAAAAAATCTGGAAAAAGAGCTGTCTTTCCTTTAACCATTTGAGTTCTCTGTAATTAAGGTTTTAATATTACTCAAACTGAGGGGGAAAACAGCTTCCCTTTTTCCTCTGAATTTATAGGAATAGCACAGCGCAGCAGAGCCATATGTCGTACCTGTAACAGTCATCAGCAGTGCATTGATGGACTTATCGTCTGGAGAACCTGTCGAAGAAGACACAGACGTGCACGGTGACTTGAAAAGCGGATCACATGTGCCTCCACTGAACAGTACAGAAAGATCTGAATCTCTGTGGCCTCACAAATCACTCTCAGAGACAACAAAGAGACACGACGCTTTCACTGCCTCTTCCAACTTTTATTTGTAATGTCTGTTTCTTGCTGGTGCTCAAGCTAATGAGACTTTTAAAAGCTAAAGAAAAACTCTACTCCCGTCACAGCAGCATCTTAAGGGATGTATACCAAACCTACTAATTACCATCTTTCCGCTTTTGAAACTTGTCCCCCTTTTATTGTTTTATTGGCTATAATGCTGTCCCTCTGGAGCCTCCCCTCAAACAATGCATATACACTCCCAAGCAAGCTTTTAAACAAATCAACAAAGCAGCAGAAATGCCAGTTTCCTCCCGACACAAATAAAACGATGTGATGACAGTTTTCCCAGGCATTCGCAGGACAATACAAAGGGAGCACATCATGCCTTGTAGCTGGTCTCAAGGCTCTCCCCAGGGCTGATCGCTGACTCCAGGCAAATGCCTATTCCTAAGAGATCAGGGGAAAAATGTAATTACATAGAATACTCACGACTATACCCGATGAGGGACCCAATCGCCAGAAGCAGACTTAAAGCTAAAACGGGAGCTCTCTTCTGCAGTATGTCAGAAATGAAGCCTTGCAAAGTTCCACCTTCAAGCACAAAGAGCATGTCATAATCAAAATCATTTCTAATTCAGCTCAGTGACCCAAGGCACGCTCCCCGTGTACCCTTTAGTCTCACTAGCAGGATCATAACACTGGTCTATCCAAAAAGATGGCTGACTCTCCAAAAAGTTTCCTCCATAATTTCCTTTCAGGAAGATGAACTATTATATCGCCATGATGGCCAATGGGCACAAATAGGAAAAATCATCAAAACTATCCACTGTCCCTAATGAAAACAAGCCGTGAATGCTATTCCTGACTTTTCCACTTTTTAATTTAAAAGATGATTAAGAACCATGCTTCACAGACTATTAATAGCAGTCACTAAAATTCACTAAAATTAAATGCAGCAATTATGGTTTGGTAATAACTAATATGTCAGGATGCTTAAAAAGAGGCGATATGAATCCTTCAAGCCACACTGTCACATTTAGATAAGTACCATTGTGAGTTCTAGGGCTATGGGACATCTGGTACATCCGCATCAGGCAGCGGCACCTAGGCAATTTTAACTTCAGAGGACACAGAAGTATGGGCAGGTCTAAAATGGCAACCTCATTTTAGGACAGCCAAACTGAAATACAACAATGGTATATCACCTAAGGATATACTGCATGCTTTCATGTGCTCAGAGCAGTTGAGTTACACCATAGTTCTAAATGTAAACACTATAGAAAGGATACTAAGGTTTTACCACAGACACATGAGTAATATCCACTAAAATGTATTGTTTGTCTTCTTTAAGTTTCTTACTTCCTTGTTCATATTTCTGGCTACAGCAAAAAGTCACTCCTAAAATCTGTTGTTTACAATGAAGCAATTGGAAAACACTCAAAAAAATTAATCTCTACTGGCATTCCTATCTCTATGATCTGACAATCTATACACTAAGGTATGACAGTAGACTCCCCCTTATCCATGGGGGATATGATCTAAGACCTCCAGTGGATGTCTGAAACCATCGATAATACTAAACACCCTATATATGTTTTTTCCTATACATACACACACGATATAGTTTAACTGACAAATTAAGCATAGTAAGAGATTAACAATAACAAAATCAAAAATTATAACAATATACTGCAATAAAAGTGATGTGAATCGTTTCTCTCTCTCTCTCAAAATCTTACTGTACTGGACCGCAAGTAATGAAACTTTGGAAAGCAAAATGATGGATATGAGTAGCAAAACTACTGTATTTTGGCTGGGCGCGGTGGCTCACGCCTGTAATCCTAGCTTTCTGGGAGGCCGAGGCGGGCGGATTGTTTGAGCTCAGGAGTTCGAGACCAGCCCGAGCAAGAGTGAGATCCCGTCTCTACTAAAAATAGAAAGAAATTAATCGGACAACTAAAAATATATAGAAAAAATTAGCCGGGCATGGTGGCGCATGCCTGTAGTCCCAGCTACTTGGGAGGCTGAGGCAGGAGGATCGCTTGAGCCCAGGAGTTTGAGGTTGCTGTGACGCCATGGCACACTAGCCCCGGCAACACAGTGAGACTCTGTCTCAAAAAAAAAAAACTACTGTATTTTTTCCCGTCTTTGGCTGGGGGTGGTGGGGAAGGTAGGAGGTGGATAAAATGAACATAGTCACATTCTAAATTGGATCTTTGTTAGAAGATTTAGAGCTAGGATATCAGTGAAAGGGGATGAAAGGGTTGCATTTAAAGAATTTCTGTGTGCTTTCCAAGAGAAAAGAAGTGATCCATCAACAAAGGACTGAGAAAAAAGAGCTATATAAATCACAGCCCTGCCTTGGGGTTGAGTCTTCCTTTCTATGGACTTCTATTTTTTTTTTTTTTTTTTAAGAGTTTGGCTGTGCACTAGTAGGACAGTTTAGGAAAAATGGCTGTGAAATAAGTAATAAAACTTTAAACGAAGCCAGATTTTATAACCCAATAAAAGATGACTAGTGAGTCTTTCTTACGGAAAAAGATTCATCACTGGCATACCTATGATTCCCCCAACATCGTACCAAATGGACAGCTTGTCAGCTTCAGCCTCCTTCCATCTAAAGTTGTTACTCAGATAAAAGGGCAACCAGAAGAAGAAGGAGTAATTGACTAACTTCAAGCAGGCGTAGGCCAGTGAATACTACAAGAGAAACAGTCAACTATCAATAAGAGACAAGTAACACAGAATGACCACAATTTTTAATGTCATTAAAAAGCAAAACAAAATGAAGGAGCTTGAGATGAATGGTACCTGATTTTACAATTAATCATCTCTACAAATTCCCACGTGCCTGACTTTGCTTAGTCTCCCCTTCTCCTCATCCCTGTTAGCTTCTAGATAGGCATGGATAGCAGGCCTTTGAGATAAAAAGCACAGATGGCTATTTCTTAATTGTCCCCACTTTATTCTCCTATCAGTTCTTTGGTAGAAGCAAACCAGTGTTTTGAACCTAGAAGGCAGGGCACATATCCACATTTCTTTATTCATACAAAGATAATTGGTATTCATGCCACCAATCAGCATTAACCATAGACAAATAAGTCCAGGAAACATCACTGGCCTTTTTACTGCAAGCAGCCAAACTTGTTTGGTTGGTTATTCTACTTCCTGCAACGTTAATAATGTGAACAATGGCAAGCAAGGTGACTACAGTAGAGTTTCAAGGTCTAAGAAAGGCATCAACATTAAAACTACTTTCACATCAGAGTTTCCAAAAGCCCTATAGTGCCCCATGCAGTGGAAAAGAAGACAGTATCTTTGGTGAGTCAAAAATGACAGAGCACGGTCGTCACCATCCTTGTGGCTCTCCTTTGAGGAAAAAGTTGCAGCTGCCTTAAGATGGTGGTAGGGCTGAGACTCCTGTATTCAACAGGTTATTACCAGGAAATCCTGACATTTAGCATCAAAGGCAAAAGGGGGAGGAACAGAGGAGCTGACTTCAAAGGGTGTCTGGCTAGTATATTCTTTTCCCTGGAGCTGCCAGTTATTCCCTACGTATCACTTGCTTTAAAACAGCTTCCCTGGCAGGCAACAGCCGCCCCCTAGAGAGCCGAATCCCAATCAGGAGTGCATTTTGTCCAGACAGCCTACTACAAAGACAAAAGAATTAAGTTAACTAGATTTCCTTTACATCCCTGTCCTTGTTGGAGAACAACAGCTTGTGAAGAACAAAGGAACAGCACAAGATTTCCATATTTAGTTGCAACAATTTTAAGTTCTGTCTCAAAAATTAAACTATTGCCAGGAGAATATTTTAATAACTAGTTAAAAAATGATCATGAGCATAAGAACAGGCCTAAAGGAACCTGCATTTCCCTTATATTATATATCATCTTTGAGTTAAAGAATTGTGGAAAATTTTAACTCATACTTAAACTCATACTTATCTATTTGAAATGTTAGTTCTTAGCCTGGAGGCGCAGGCAGATGGGAATTGGTAAGTATGAAATAAGATGGCCTGTAGACTTTGAACCTACCTGAGGGATTACATTCATAAAGCACCATTAAAAAGCAAAATAACAAAAGCAGGTGCTTGTTCACAGTAACCCAACATTATAGACCCCAGGGACAACAGGCATAATTTCTATTCCACAGGAAGGGAAACTGAGACACAAGGATGGGTTGAGTGACTTACCCCAGGTCTCACAGAAAGTTAGTGGGTAAGCTGGAAACATAACCTAGGCCTCTTAGCTTCCACTCCAGTGCTAGAGCGCCCGAAACATCAAGACAGAAAAACTGCAGCAGAAGGGATTCAGTTTAGACATGAGAAAGTTTTCCTGACTGCAAAGGTTGTGGAAACACTGGAATGCATTACCAAGAAACACTGTGGAGTGCTCTGTTCTAGACCTTTTAAAAAAAGGGCAATTTTTTTTCCCCTGGAATGATTAGAATATAGGCAAATAATGCAAACTCAATGACCATTCAAAAGACTTCTTGGTCCATATGTAATTCTATAATACTTTAACAGGCCTCAAAATATGTATTTAAGAATATCAATTTTGCCTTTGTAGTCACATGCTAGATCAGGGTCATCAAACCGGGGCTCAGGGGCCAAATTTGGCCGCAACCGTCTGTCCCATATTGTCTTATGGCTTCACTTGCTCTACAGAGCTGAGTAGTTGTGGGAGAGATTGTACAGTTCCCCCAAAGCTAAAAATTAATTTACTCTGGCTTTTCATGGACAAGGTATGCTGACCCCTGAGATCTCAGATAAGCTGGGGGGCACTACACAATATTCCTCTGAACATATATTCCTAAAATAGAGTATCAAAGAGAAGCTAACTACTTAAAGAAGCTTTATCCCAGGCAAAGTAAATATCAAGGGCTATAGTATCTCACTGGCTGTGTTAAGGAGATTTGAATAGTCCTTACCGGTATGACTCCAGGAAGGCAACAAGCCTGATAAAAGCTTATAGCCTTGACTTGGGTAATAGTACTGTCTTCTTGGATTGAATAATTAGGCTCATAGTCATCTTCATTTTCAGTACCATTAATTAATGGCCTATGTGAGTCTTCTTCAAAATTTTCCTCTGCCTCAATACCTGAGAGACCTAAAACAACAATGACAGCCACCTTTTATAGAGTGCCTATGTGCCTGGCACTGTGCTAAGGGCTTTGCATCTATCACTACTTACGGGGTCGATATTATTTTTTTTATTTCCATTTTACAAAAGAAGCAACGAAGGTTCAGAGACCAAGGTCAACTAAAGTCAATTAAGTTCACATAGCCTGCTTAAAAATACTCAAAAGACATAAGAATTGTACATCTTTTTGCTTCTGTGGTTTTGCTTGTACATATTCTGTATTTAACCATAGGTAAGTATCAAACTGAATCATTTTTATGAATGAAAAAAATCTGTCTCAAGAAGTGAAACTAGAAATACATCCATGCTAACTCCTAGCCAGAGTGACAATTACAAAAATTTACAAATGCTAAGTTTTTCCTGTTACCTATAAAAGGAGGGCACCACTTCCTCAAACATGTGCAGCTGTGTCAGGAGTTGGCTACAATGTAGACGGGATGCAAACAGCAATACCATTTTCCTTTAATTCACTAAAAGGAGCACACAGTTTTCCCAGTAAAAAAGAGATTTAATTTCCCGGCCTCAGATTTCCCTTTGGCCATGACAGTAAGACATTGTGAATAGAAAAGACAGCTTCTCCTCACCAATTTCTTCTGGTGACACCAGGAGTCCAAAGAAGATAATGACCCCACCAGCAAATTGCACAGACGCTGTCACCAGAAAGGCATACTGGAAGAGAGGGAGGAAAGGCGGTTCTTACACATCGGGATAGTCATCATTAGCACAGTCATTGAAGGTGCACGTGTGGGAGGTGGTGGGTGGGGCTGGAAGGACAGAGTGAGAAGGAAATGAGCACTGAGTGCTTACACTGAGAGGGCACTATGCAAAGTGTTCCACTCGTGTTTTCTCATTTAATTTTTCCCAGTGACTCTATGAGGCTTAGAGAAGATAATTAAGGTCCCCTGGATTCTAAGTGGCACTATTACAACTGTGAAACCAAGACTATCTCTGAAACTCTAGTTCTTTGCATCACATAGCCTCCCACAAAAGACACAGCATCTGCCCTCAAAGATATTATAACTAATGTGTTCGAGGAGATTAAACAACACACAAAACAGGCTGGGTGCGGTGGCTCCGCCTGCAATCCTAGCACTCTGGGAGGCCGAGGAGGGAGGATTGCTTGAGCTCAGCAGTTGGAGACCAGCCTGAGCAAGAGCGAGACCCCATCTCCACTAAAAATAGAAAATATTAGCCGGGTGTGGTGGCGAGCGCCTGTAGTCCCAGCTACTCAAGAGGCTGAGGCAGGAGGATCACTTGAGCCCAGGAGTTTGAGGTTGCGGTGAGCTAGGCTGATGCCGCGGCACTCTAGCCTGGGTAACAGAATGAGACTGTCTCAAAAATGAATAAATAAATGAACAAACAAACAATACACAAAACAGTATTATAAAGCAGCATGAAGCTGAATAAATGGGAAGGCCCAGTCCTAGGAAGAAATATATAGGAATTCATGAGGAGGAAACAGCTAAAGAGGCTGAAGCAACTAGATGGTGTTTTAGGGAAGAACTGAAAAAGCAACGGTCCATCTTTCCAGGCACAGCGTAAGCAAAAGGCACGGGGTAGGAAGGAGACAGAAAGCTTGCTGCATGACGGAGGCAGAGGGCTTCTGCTAGGGAATAAAACTGATTTTCAAAGGTGATAGCAAGATTACAGATGCTCAACTGCCAGGCTGTACAGCTGTATTTTATTTAAGAGAATGGAGCCTGACGTGGACGGTAGTCTGAATTTTTAAACGAGTGACAAATTAAAGCAATGTTTTCAGAAGTCAAATCTGGGATCAGCACAGAGGGTAAAATGAAATTCTCAACTGAAGTAATTAGTACAATCCAGGTGTGAGGCTAAGAAGCCTAGAATAAAAGTGACCATGAATAAAGACTTCTTATCTCTTAAAGTCAGTAAGAAGTCACCAAAATTCTAGATGAGCTGTTTAAAAATGTATCTACTTTTAAAAAGAGCAACTTACTTTTAATTATTTAGGTTTTCGACTAGGCAATATATTCACATGATTCGAGCAACAAAGTATAAGGATGTATACAGTGAAAACTTGCCCTCCAACCCCTTCCCCAACCACTCAATTGTCCCAATTTTCCCAACATATAACCAGCGTTGTTATTTAATTTTGACTGTCCAGAGATTGTTTTGGGAACATACAAGCTAATACAAATGCATATGCTTTCATTCTTCCTTTCTAAACAAATGGCATCATTCAATCCTCAGTTTTGCACCCCTGCTTTCTTCACTTAACATGCCTTTGAGACCATTCCAGTGCACCGATCTCTATCAGTAGGGCATAGAGAGCTTCCTGATTCTACTTTACAGCTGCACAGCACTCCTTTGAACAGGTGTATCACAGTTTATTTCCCTGTTGGTTGACATTTATTTTCAATCTTTGGCTATTACAAACAATGCTAAAATAAAGCACCTTGCACAACAGACACATCATTTGTCCATTTTCGGTCTATTCACCTATGTGATTAATTCCTGGAGGGGGAACTGCTCAGCTGTAATTTTGACAGACATAGACATATTGAACTCCTCAAGGGGTCATTTACTCTCCCAATTGCACTGCCAGTTTCTTCAAGTCCTCGTAAACACAACACGTTATCACACTTTGAGACTTTGACCAATCTAGTAAGTACACAGTGTAGTCATGGTATAGTTTTACTTTTTTCTTAATAGTGTAGCTTTAATTTGCATTTCTCCTCCAACTCCATAAGGAAGAGATTTTTGTCTCTTTTGGCCAGTTCTATATTCTCAAGTGCCTGGGGGCACACAGAGGGACTTAAAATATTTATTGGATGAATGAAAAAGCTATGAGTGAGTTGAATATCTTTTCATATGTTTACGAGCCATTTCTATTTCTTTTCCGTGAATTACACATTCAAATTTTTTACCCTTGTTTCTATTGTTGGACTTTTTCTTATCTAATTTGTGGGTGCTCTTCATATATTAGGGATTTTAGCCCTTTATCTGTAACACGAGTTGCAAATTCTTCTTTTCAATTGGTTGTATGTCTTTAGACTCTTTTATGGTGTTTTTGCCATAAATAATTTTTTTATGTATTTGAATGTATCAGAAGTTTGTCCTCCTTGAATACAAGCCTTGCGTACCCAGACACAGCTTTAGGTAGTTTTAAATGGCCACAATCTATAAAAAGCAATACACATACACACACACAATAAAAAGCCACAAAAAGTACCTACCTCATAACCATATTGCAGGACAGAAGAAGCTAGGCATGCTCCCAAAATATTGCCCACTGAAGCACAGGCGCTCCAGAGACCAAAAACAACTCCTCGTCTAAGATGCAGAACAAGGGAAGACAAAAGACAGTAAAGTCAGAAGGGATTCTATATGCAGTTCAAAACACAGAATGGCCAAAACAGTGAAGGTTCATATTGCAAAGAATAAAAATTCTGTTTAAAATTTCTTTAAAATACACAATAATAACAAAACATCAGGTCTCCTCTAAATCTAAGATTTTGTTATATTAAAGTTCAATTTGGAGCTCATAGGAAGACACTGTTAAGAGAATTTAAAAAGACAAGCCACGAATTGAAAGGAAATATTTGCATATCACTTATCTGACAAAAGACTTGTATCTG
>NW_012148642.1:1720202-1722800 GCF_000956105.1 Propithecus coquereli | reverse complement strand
ATTAGTGGTTACGGGCAGCAGGAGGGGACTGGAGGAAGAGGAGGGCAGGAGGAATTACCAAAGGTCATGAAGAAACTCTTGGGGGTGATAGATGTGTTCACTATCTTAATTATGACGATGGTTTTACAGGTGTACAGGCCAAAACTCAAAGTACACATTTTAAACACGTGCAGCTTATTGCTATCTCAATAAAGCCATTTAAAAAAAAAAGAATGGGATGTGTAGAGGAAGAGTCTGGTGGAAGGGAAACTAACTATTATAATAATCCTGGAGAGAAATGATTAGCTCTGAATACAGACAATACCAATAGAGCAGTGAAATAAAAAGGATTTAAGAAAAGTTAATTTTTTGAAGTTCAAATTTGGATTTTATTCTATTTGACATATGTAACAATGAACTGTGTTAGGTCTACATTTTTTAGCTCTTTAAACATTTCTCTAACTGCACTGAGACAGAAAGAATTGCAGAAATGAACAGGGAGACAAAATTGTACAGTGAAAAAGAAAGTCTGTTTTAAAGTTCAAGGAGCCCTGGTGAAACTGTGTAACTGCATACAAGTCACATGAGCCTCCGAGTTCTCATCTGTAAGAAGTTGTGTTCTTCAAAGGATAGGGTGCAATAATATAGATGAAAGGGCTTGATGCTATACAAATTGGAAGCATTATTATTGCCCGGTTTAAATTTGTTTTAAAAAACCACAACCCTGGCCAGGCGCGGTGGCTCACGCCTGTAATCCTAGCACTCTGGGAGGCCAAGGAGGGAGGATCGCTTGAGCTTAGGAGTTCGAGACCAACCTGAGCAAGAGCGAGACCCTGTCTCTACTTAAAAAAAAAGAAAAAACCACAATCCTGACAACCAAGAGCAGCACCATGATGCATCCAAGGTAACAGCTATTTAGGGGCAAGGTCCTCAGGAGGACACTTAATTTCTCTGGACCCCAACTCTTCTCATCTGGAAAACAAATGAACTGAACCAGATAGTGTCTAAGTTCCTCTGCCCCAATTACTATGAAATCTTAAAGCCTATCAAGAGGGTCATGGAGGGACCAGTCAGAAGGTCAGGATCTGAACAACACTGGCTGACCAAAGACCTGATTTTAGAAAAAACTGGCTTGTATCAACTGTGATTTTAAGCTGCCTTTATTGCTACAGTTCACACGAAGTCACGGTGTCTAAAGCAGTGCATTCTGATTTCACTCACTAGTGTCACTTGTTTAAAAACAAACTAACTTTCAAAATTTAACTGTAATGGCTTTCTTGGCTTTCTTTTTTGTCACTGATCCACAGAAATAATGAAGCAGATTGCTCAGTCATTGCTATCAAAGACCCAGTGTCATCCAATCTATAAAAGCTCAGAATTCTCTAAAAGGATACATGTTAAAACTAGTAATTATATTTGAGTGACAGGATTTCAGTTGGTTTAACCCTTATCTCTCTTTGTTCATTTATATTTTCTGGCTTGTTTAATATAAACAAGTATCTTTTGTATAATTTTTTAAAATCATGAATGGAAAAAAAATTATCTTAAAAATCTTAATGAAAAATAGCACATGAACAGACAGTATCATCTACTCCAAATGTAAACTAAGTATCATAGGGGAACGCCTTTTACAATGCAATTGTTAAGCAGTGACACTTGAGTTAGAATGAAATAGAAATCACTGGCACACTGAAATGTAATCAGAGCATTCTTACTAAGTGGTGCTTATCTTAACCACAGACATTTTATAGATGAACTTTCACAATGTTACAGATCATTAATGAGCAAGCTAACTCCCATATGAAACTGGAAGCCGGAACACTGAGAGGAGTCAGGCAGAGCAGAACACTGAGGTGGGTGGATCATATCTGGCGCATACCACCTCGGTCCTTACATAAAAGAGTAAACATTCAAAAGGAAGACAGAAGCATCAATGAGATAAATACGCATCTGATAACACATAAATACTTATCTAGGAAAAATAATAAAAATCCAAATTCATAACATTCCTGAAAACAGAGTATCACAAGCAATGATAAACAACAAAGCAAAGTCCCTGATTATTTCAACTTATTTCCACTCTATACATTAAGTATGGCTCTTCTTCCTGAGTGGCCTAAAGGACACCTTAGTAGATACCTATCTTCATCCCACAGCCCACACCACACACAAAGTCACATATAATCTAACAACTACTTGAAGCTTTAAGGGTAAAAATATTCAACTTGACTAAGGCCCAAAGTTTGGCATTCTTCAACTGAATCTTATTAGAGCCCTTGTCATGTGACCTTGGGCAAGGCACAGGGATAACTTTTGGCCTCAATTTCCTTATCCTTAATGTAAGAAGGTTAAACTAGATCACCAAGTCTCAAAAAAAGAGAAGGGAAGGGCCAGGCATGGTGGCTCATGCCTATAATCCTAGCACTTGGGGAGGCTGAGGCAGTGGATTGCTTGAGGTCAGAGCAGCCTAAGCAAGAGAGAGACCCTGTCTCTACAAAAAATAGAAAAATGAGCCAAGCATGGTGGCACATGCCTATAGTCCCAGCAACCTGGGAGGCAGAGGCAAGAGGGTCACTTGAGCCCAGGAGTTTGAGGTTGCAGTGAGCTATGATGACACCA
>NW_012148642.1:1718653-1719637 GCF_000956105.1 Propithecus coquereli | reverse complement strand
GGCAACAGAGTGAGACTCTGTCTCAAAAAAAAAAAAAATTGAGACCTATGGCCTTAGCCCACACTCAGAATCTGAATATGGCAGGCAGGGTGTTAGAAATGTGTTTCCTGGGCTAGATCGTCCCTAAGGTCCACACCATTTCCAACACACACTGTTGTGAAACCTTCTCTCTCCCTGAACTATTACATCTTTCTCAAATAGAGGGAATATGTGGGTAGTGTCTAGGGCATCAAGTTAATTGACTTTGACAAGTCTGAATAATCCAAGTCTGTTAAACCACTTAAACAGAGAAATCAAAGAGGAAGGAAGTGGCATACCCAGCTTTCCCAAACCAGTTGCCCATAACAGCAACCACACAGGGCCAACCAGTGGACTGTAGCAGGCCATTCACAATCCATAAGCAGCAGTACAGCCATTTGTTGTAGAAATGCAGCCATTCTGTGACAGTGCCAAAGACAAATACCTTAGAGAAGAAAGAAATAAAAAGGGACATGTGACATTCACACACTTTCAATAGACTCAACTGCCCACCACACTTATGTTTCTGAGCAAAAAGACTATATGAAGAGTACACTCAAACAGCAAGTGCCTAAGAGACATGTGGCCGACTCTTACAATGCTTCTGCTCAGAGCCGGCGCTGAGGAGGCAACCACCAAATCACGACTAACCCGAGAGGTGAAGATGTCCAACAACATAAAAGTCATTAAGTTATCAGCCCTCCAATGTGTATCTCCAAAGCTGAAAAGTTAATTCCTCATTTTTTACCTCATTTTATATCTATTTCCACCTCCTCTCTCTCAGACTGTGTGTGTGGACGTGGCACTCTCCAGAGGGCTGCGGTGAGGACCAAAGGAGCCCACGGGGGAGACCCCCTCTGGCAGCACCAGGCGCTGTTCTGGGTGAAGGTACGGGATAAGCGCTAGTCACTGTCAGGACTGCAGCTACTAAGTTGATTAGGGAATCTAACTTGTGATCTGCTCAAT
>NW_012148642.1:1711998-1717678 GCF_000956105.1 Propithecus coquereli | reverse complement strand
TGAAGCACAGAGAAATCATAAGCTAGGAAACTGCAGAAGAGGAACAGAAACCCAGGCTGTCCCGGTCTAGGGAATCTGTGATCTTAACCACCATGCTACCACTCCTGGGGAAAGCAGGACTGAAACAGAAATAACCAGGCTACGTGGCAATTTCAAGTGCCTGCAAAGAAACACAGGCACAGGAGCTCAGAAGAGGGAACGACCAATTACTTCCAGAAGTGGGGCCGGTAAGGTTGGGCATTCTGAAAGAGGTGTCACTTGGCCAATGACTTGAAGGAGACAGTAAGGTGGGCTATGGGGAGCTGAAAAGAGGGCCACTTAAGGCAGGAAGAACAGCGGGAACAAAAGCACTGAGGTGGAAGGGAGCTGGATGTTAGGGGCACGGATAGTAGTCTGGTTTGGCTGGAACAAAGGAGTGAAGCAGAGTGACAAATATAATTATAAAGGCAGGCTGGGACCAGGTTCCAGAGAGCACTGAATGGCATGCTACTTATTCAGACTATTTATTAGACTTTGCTGGTGCCTGACAGTCAAGGAAGGGACCTGAGCAGAATCATATTTTAAAAAGACTCACCTAAGTGAAGGGGCAAACAAGGGATTAGAACACTAAGAATTTTACTATTCTATCCTACATAGAGAAGTAGGGGGATTACTTGGATTCTAAAATACCTGATCAAAATAATATAGTAATTATAAGACCTTTCCAACTTACCACTAACGCAGAAGAGCACATGCCGAAAGACAGAACCCATCGTAAATTCAGCCGATCCCCAACGATGCCACTGATGAAAAGGCCCTAAAAAGGAAGCATTTTATTTTTACAGCTCAAAATAATAAGACAGTCTGAAAAAAGTCATATGCGTTGCAAAGCAAATGAGGCAAACAAAACACTGAGATTTAAAATTCAATCTTATTCACATGCCGAGACTAGCTGTCTACATGAGTTGCACAGATGTTTCAGGAAACGGCAATGGGCTTCTGCACACTGTACTGCAGACACCACGGTTCAGAGCAGACTCTGGTTTTACTTGATTCCCTAAACGGACAAAAAAAAACCCACCCAAGAATGACTCTAATAAAACAAACAAAAACACACAAATACATTTCATTTTCTAGAATAGATTAATTCCTAAACACCAGTTATAAGCTTTCCCAAAGGGATTCCTCTTAGCCATTTGCATTCTGAGTTAAGCTGTTACCAGATATGGTGCAGTTTCAGTTCCAACCTTGTAAGAAGTGGAACAGAAGCTTCTAAGGCACACTTGCTGCCTGTTTAATCTGACCCTTGGGTTTCATGATATCCCAAGGCAGGGAGAGTAGAGAGACAGAGACAATAATTAGTTGGAGACAGGTACAAACGTTCTGTCTTCTGCTCTCCCCTCTCGCTGAGCGGCAGGAATTAAAACGCTAAGATCATGGCATGCAGGGCGACTGAAGACCTTAAGGGCAACATGCTTCAGGTTTCTTCCATAAATACATAAAGTGAATTAAATGTCGAAACTTAAAAGCCGAAATTCAGATAGGACCAGGTTTTTCTAATAAATTGTCTATCTCTATATTAGAGAAAATCTAGATGATGTCATTTAGATTTCTCTAATGTTTCTCCCTTGTTATCTATCATCAAGCTTTCCCATCCTCAAAAGAGGCACGCAAGCATTAAAGTGGATCCATCCAATGTTCTCTAGCTGCCCCTCACAGTCTTGCACTGCACAGAACAAAGGAGATGAAGAAACTCTCTCAAATCTGTTTAGATGAGGGAATCCATTTATTCTGTGATGCTCAAGAAAGCAAAATGCCTGGATGTTACAGAAGGAAATGCAACTCAAGATGAAGAACTATAACCATTGATTTTTCATGGCACTTATCTTTTATCTCTCTACTTAATCCTGCACGTAAGTATTGTCATCTCAACTCTATAGATGACAAAACGTCAAAAAAAATTCCATTTCGAAACCACATTTAACATACCTAGTTAACCATAGCAGAGCTGGTTTTTCAACTAGACTACACTGCCTCTTACAATAGCCCTTGAAAGGAACCGGTGGCTCAAACAGAAGTGAGCACCCCATCGCTGGGATTGCTCCAGCCAAAGCCCAATGACTCTACATTGGCATTTTGTACTGAAAATGCCCAAGGTGAATAGTTAGGCTAAATGAATGAATGATCTAAATCTGCTTCAACTGTTTCTGTAAGTTTCCTATTTGAAGAAAAGATACTCTAATAATTACCCAAATAAACATTTAGAGATTTCTTTGGGACTTTCACCCAGTATTTCGCATTGCTTGGACATTCATAATTAAAAGGCTTTTTTACAAGTGGACAAACTTTAACGGTAGGACATAAGATGCTCAGGGAGAAAAGGACACTCCTCCCACTACCTGTGGTTCCAGCTGTTGCCACCATCAGTCCATCAACTCTTATGTGGCAGCCACCATAGACATTCCTACAGCCAGACAGAGACCCAAACTGCCCAATCTGAAACTACTGCAGACACCAGCCTGCCCTTTGCTGTCTTGGTAGGAGCCCCACACACCACTCTCTCAGTCTCCACCTCCTTACTACTCCATCTCAGCCTCCCAGCCCATTCCTCACCCCCACCTCTAAAGACTGGAAGCCCCAGGGCTCAGTCTTCACACCTCTTCTCCAGCCTCACCTGTTCTCTTGATAATTTCATCGAGTCTCACAATTTTGAAAAATGTCTGTGCCATCTATATGCCAAGGACTCTGAGATTTGTATCTACAGCCTGGACCTCTACCCTTGAACTCCAGACTCATATGACCAAACATCTGCTCTTTATCACTTGGGCAATAACAGGCATCCAAAATATGACATGTCCGAAAGGGATTCCTCTGAAACCTTCTCTTCCCATAGTCTTCTGCTCTGCCATGACATTCCGCCTTGGAGTTGTCCTTGATGCCTTCCTCTTATATTCCACATTCAAGAGGAAAAAATATTATTGGCTTTATTTTACCTCCAAAACACAGCTACAATCTCCTTCCCCCAACCCATTACTCTAGCCTGGACCTAACCACCACCTTCATCCCCTTCAGGATGGGAAGAGCCTAACTTGTCTCCCATTTCTGCCTCTGTCCTTGAGCCTCATCTTCCAGAGTGGCAAGCACACCTGTCCAGACCTAAGTCAGATGCAGTCACTCTGCACAAAACCTTCCAGTGGCTCCCATCTCACTCAGGGTTAAAGCCAGAGCCCCGACAAAGGCACCAAAGCCCTACCAATCTGAGCCCATTGCCTCTCGGCCTCCCTTCCAGCAACTTTGTTTGAGCCACACCAACCTCACTGACCTCCCTCAGCTCTCCATTCAAACACTCTTCCCTCGTGCCGTCCTCCCCAGCCGTCCTACTTAAAATGATGAGCCCTTCGCCAGGCCTATTTAGTCTCCTGCCCTGCTCTATTTTTATCCATAGCACCTATCACCTTCAAAATTATAATGTATTTATTTTTAGCATTTTGTAAATATAAGCTTTATAAAGGTAAGGATTTTTTGTGTTGTTCATGATAAATTCCCATTGACACCTGCTAGATGCTCAATAAACATCTATCAAATGAATGAATGGAAAGGACATGAAATAATACACTTCAGAAACACTGAAACTCCTCCTCAGTCAGCAAATTCAAAATCCCTGACAAACTTCATAAGGTTTACATTTTTCCTGAACTTAAAACCCTAGAATTCTAAAACTTACCACAGCATAGGAGAAGAGGAAAATAGTATCCAGTGTTCCAAGAAAAAGGGTGGCTTCCTCTGCACTGGGAAACAAATGGTTGCTGCTCCAGATCTACAGAAATACAACAAGAACAAGTCGGTCCCTGTCAGTGCTTTGTTTCTCAAATCCCCTTCACAAACACTTTGAAAAGATCAGTAATGGTAAAGACCAACTTTTTTTTTTTTTTGAGACAGAGTCTAGCTCTGTCTCGAGGGCTAGAGTGCAGTGGTGTCATCATAGCTCACTACAACCTCCAACTCGGGGCTCAGGCAAGCCTCCTGCTTTAGCCTCCCAAAGTACTAGAATTTATAGGCACGAGCCACTGGGCCTGGTCTAAAGACCAACTTTTACTTCAAATGCATTTAGAAAGTTCTTAACTAGTATACTTATTTCTTATTTTTTTGCTTTTATTATTTTTAATTGACACATAATAAATGTACACACTTACGGGGTACAGTGTGATATTTTGATACATGTATACAATGCGTAATGATAAACTGGTAATTAGCATATCCATCACTCCAAACATTTATCATCAAAATGCTCAAATGCTAATAACTAAGTCAAGTAAGTGAGGAAGCTGGACAGTAAGTGTAAAAGCAGATATTTAGAAGAAATAAATTCTGATTATAATCTTTTGTTTGGCAAAATTCAGTATCCAATAAATCAGAAATTATGTTTACCATCTACAGCCATATCACTCTGAACATACTCAATCTCATAAGCTAAGCAGGGGCAGGCCTGATTAGTACTTGGATGGGAAAAACTATGTCTGCCTCCATCTAAGAGAAAACATTTTATCATACTCTTCAAAAACAGTTCCTTACAGATTAGTGGCTGCCTGAGGCTGAGGGTAGCAAGAAGGGTTGACTACAAAGGGACAACAGGAGAATTTTGGGAGGTGATGATAATGTCCTATATCTTGACTGTGGTAGTAATTACAAGATTGTATGTTTGTCAAAACTTGTAGAACTGCTCCGGGTGCAGTGGCTCACCCTCGTAATCCTAGCACTCTGGGAGGCCAAGGTGGTAGGATCACTTGAGGTCAGGAGTTTGACACCAGCCTGAGCACGAGTGAGACCTCGTCTCCACTAAAAATAGAAAAAATTAGCTGGGTGTGGTGGTGTGAGCCTGTAGTTCCAGCTACTCAGGAGGCTGAGACAGGAGGATCACTTGAGCCCAGGAGTTTGAGGTTACTGTGAGCTAGGCTGACACACAGCACTCTAGCCCAGGCAACAGAGCAAGACCTCTGTTGCCAAAAAAAAAAAAAACTTGCAGAACTGTACACTAAAAAGGTATGTAAAAATCACACCTTAATTTCAATAATGGAAAGTGTCCTTTCATTAACCTACTTCAGTCAAATCAAACAAGAAAACTTATTATACCAACTCTAGTCCTAAATATTTGTTATCTGAGAGAAGCCACTTATCTCAATACTTCCCAATACTGCCTCTTCACAGGCACACACAGAAAACAATCTCTGTACAACACACTGGAGTAAACTAAAGAAGCTGTTCAAGGTCAGTTGATTGGCCTAGGGATATCACCCAGCCCATCATCAGGAGACCATCCCAAGACCCACCTGGCAACTCTGAGGGCTTAGGGAAAGGATATTTCAGCCCACCCACAACCCACTAATGGCAAACCAGCTGAGCAGCTCTCACAGATCCTTAGTGGCTAGTCTACAGATCTAGGAAATCAGATAGTTAAGTCCCTTCCAATTGTAAAATGCCATGTATAGGAGGTATATGATTCTTTAGTCAATGTTTATATTCTTCAGCTATGTCTAAATGAATCCAGTTTTTCTGCTTGTTAGTTTTTTGTTTTTTTTTTTTTTGAGACAGAGTCTCACTCTCTTGCCTGGGTTAGAGTGCCGTGGCATCAGCCTAGCTCACAGCAACCTCAAAACTCCTGGGCTCAAGCGATCCTCCTGCCTCAGCCTCCCGAGTGGCTGGG
>NW_012148642.1:1710409-1711698 GCF_000956105.1 Propithecus coquereli | reverse complement strand
TCAGCCTCCCAGAGTGTTAGGATTACAGGCGTGAGCCACTGTGTCCAGCCATGAATCACATCTTCAAAATTAGTTCCTTTAGGATAAGAACCAAGTCTTACGCATATTTATACTGTGTCTAACAGTGGAAAGGACCCACGGTTATTTTGTAAATATCTTTTTGAATGAACTAAATAACATCCTTTCATTTCCCTTTTAAAGAAAGATGACCAGGGCATATGAAATCAGGCCATGGGAGGAGCCACTGAAGAAACTGGAAACATAAATTTATGCTAAAAAATAAAAGACACAGGGGATTCACGAAAATTATCCTCAACTTTGTCAAGGGCCATCAGTGGAAAAAAATTCTGAGTTAGTCTGTAGAACTTTCAAAAATGTAATGGGCTGCTTCACAGGATAGTGAATTTCCCCCACATTAGATATCCCTGAGGGAAACTGGAAGGTGATTCTCAAAGATATTGGAGGGATTCTTTAATAGGATGGGAGGTGGACCAGATCACAGCCCTTCAACTGTGGTCTAGGGAACATGGGGGCAGGGAGGGACCTCAAGAACCTTTGTGTAAGGGGGTCTGCAAGGACAAAACTATTTGTGTCACACTAAACTGTAATTTGACTTTTCCCCTTTGTTCACTTTTGCACTGATGGCACAAGAGCAGTGGAAGATAAAACTGCTGTGCCTTAGCATGAATTAAGGCAGTGACACCAAACTGCACTAGTAAGTCACTGTATTCTTTACTGCCGCACGCTCAGTAAAAAACAATTTTTAAAAAGCCAATGTCACTTAAGAACAGCCTTCATGAAGCAGTAAAAATTATTAATTTTATGAACTCTGGGCCCTTCCGTACACTAATTTTTGATACGCTGTGAGACGAAGTAGAAAGTGGGCATGAAGCACATCTGCACACCAAAGCAGTCTGGCTGTCCTGTGGAAAAGCACTTATGTGACTGAGTCGCAAGTTGGAACATATTCTGACTTGAAAGAACAAGTGACAAACCATAGTTGTTCAGATTTAGGTATTTGGCAGATATTTCCTAAAAAATGAATGAAATGAGCTTGTCACTTCAAAGATCCATTCAAAGAACAAAGACAAATGGATCTTAATGTAAGTATATTCAAAAGTATACTGATACAGGCCGGGCGCGGTGGCTCACGTCTGTAATCCTAGCTCTCTGGGAGGCCGAGGCAGGAGGATCGCTTGAGCTCAGGAGTTCAAGACCAGCCTGAGCAAGAGTGAGACCCCGTCTCTACTAAAAATAGAAAGAAATTAATCAGACAACTAAAAATATAT
>NW_012148642.1:1708277-1710019 GCF_000956105.1 Propithecus coquereli | reverse complement strand
ATTAAAGAGAAAAATCACAACCAGCAATATTTAAAAAAAATCTTTAACAGAAAATAAGTAAAATCCCCAAATCATAAGCAAATATATGAAGTGTGATTCTCAAGCCCTGGGATTCGTTTCCGGGCAGCTGCCAGCACCACCTTGTTACTTTCCCACCATCTCACACGCTGCTGCCATCACGACTGAGAACGTGAGCGGCTCACACAACTGAGATGGAGCAGTACGGCAGCAGGCCAATCTGGAGCCCTACATGTCTTCAATTAGAGTTACTTTACAACGTTTTCCCTCCAAGCACAATCTTCCATCCCGGTGTCCCCTACCCCGTCCCCACCTCTGGGCTCTTTAGGACCACGATTAAGTCCTGTTGGGCTGACACCAACGTGAGCTAGAGACAGGGACCTTAACCAGCTGCTCAAAGTTTTAGGTTTTTTTTTCTTTACCCCTCCTAGAAGTCACCGAAACTCCATGCAGGTGTGGCTTTCACAAGAATTAACAGATTTTAAACAGCTTTTTTCTGCTTCGCTGCCAGAATTGAGCTAAAATAAACTTTTGACTGCCTACGTAACGCGTGGAAAACTAAACCAAACCAAACTAAAAACTAAGAAAACAAAGTATAGCAAAAAGATTCAGAAAATAGAATACCAGACAAAAGCCTAAAGAACAAAGTTTACTCCAATATTATAGGTCAAATGAGGATGACTATACTAGTAGGTTAGAAATGTTCCAAGTGTTCATAGTGAACCATCCAATGTTTAATGAAAGTCACTGACAATTTAACACATTAACTGTGATTCCACTTGGTCTGGGGCACATATCACGACAAGGTGAATTTATCAGCCTATACATATTACAGGGTTTTGTGCTGTGCTGGTGGGACTATACTAAGCTACCACACTTGCTAGACGTTGAGGTACTTCCTGTGTACACACTAAAAAGGTTCCTGTGCGGGTTTCCTAAATGAGAAATGTTTACAACAGATGAGGGCTATGCACGAGGACAGGGGAGGGCTTCCTCAGAGCAGTGAGCAGGGGGCGAGGTAAAGGCTGACTTCTGTTCTTCGCATAGGTGAGTGCTACAGGTTTACATGCAAATCTACTAAGTAAGAGTAGCTGTGGATGAGGTTGAGATGGGATGTTCAAGACACCTTAAATTCTGCTTCCTTCTTCTGGAGATAAGTTTAGGTTCTCTTGCACTATTATCATGGAAGAACTGTACAAATTTTTGTTTATTATCATTTGCAGCCAAGTTAATCTCAAATAATAGATCCAACCTCTTATTATCTATAAACACAGATTTTATGTTCTTATGTTCACTATTTTCAACATTTGTTCATGTCAGTGGAATCCATCTAAATTCTCAAGGTTCAATTCTTCCCGTAAGGCACCTACTATAAGCTATGCATAAAAATGAAAGCTATAACAAGTACTTTTTGAGGATGCTATTCAGAGCACTTAAGAAATATTTAGGCCGATTACAGGCACGCCTGTAATCCTAGCACTCTGGCAGGCCGAGGCAGGTGGATCGCTCAAGATCAGGAGTTCGAGACCAGCCCGAGCAAGAGTGAGACCCCGTCTCTACTAAAAAATAGAAAGAAATGATCTGGACCACTAAAAAAAAAAATACATAGAAAAAATTAGCCGGGAATGGTGGTACATGCCTGTAGTCCCAGCTGCTCAGGAGGCTGAGGCAGAAGGATCGCTTGAGCCCAGGAGTTTGAGGTTGCTGTGAGCTAGGCTACGCCA
>NW_012148642.1:1706321-1708227 GCF_000956105.1 Propithecus coquereli | reverse complement strand
CTTTGGGGTCCTAAGACCAAAAAGTTACAGAACCACTGAACCAACTCATTTCCAAGGTACCTATTAATTAATAACGTCCTGGCATTTCTGAGATGGGTGATTACCGGAAAGAAATTTTGAATTTCGAATATTAAAGAGAAAAATCACAACCAGCAATATTTTAAAAAAATCTTTAACAGAAAATAAGTAAAATCCCCAAATCCTAAGTGAGTATATGAAGTGTGATTCTCAAGCCCTGGGACTTGTTTCCGAGCAGCTGCCAGCACCACCGTGTTACTTTCCCACCACCTCACACGCTGCTGCCATCAAGACTGAGAACGTGAGTGGCTCACACAACTGAGATGGAGCAGTACGGCAGCAGGCCAATCTGGAGCCCCACATGCCTTCAATTAGAGTTACTTTACAACGTTTTCCCTCCAAGCACAGTCTTCCATCCCTGTGTCCCCCACCCCGACCCCACCTCTGGGCTCTTTAAGACCACGATTAAGTCCTGTTGGGTACACACACCAACGTGAGCTAGAGACAGGGACCTTAAGCAGCTGCTCAAAGTTTTAGGTTTTTTTTTCTTTACTCCTCCTAGAAGTCACCAAAACTCCATGCAGGTGTGGCTTTCACAAGACTTAACAGATTTTAAACAGCTTTTTTCTGCTTCGCTGCCAGAATTGAGCTAAAATAAACTTTTGACTGCCTACATAACAAGTGGAAAACTAAACCAAACCAAAAACTAAGAAAACAAAGTATAGCAAAAAGATTCAGAAAATAGAATACCAGACAAAAGCCTAAAGGACAAAGTTTACTCCAATATTATAGGTCAAATGAGGATGACTATACTAGTAGGTTAGAAATGTTTCAAGTGTTCATAGTGAGCCATCCAATGTTTAATGAAAGTCACTGACAATTTAACACACTAAACGTGATTCCACTTGGTCTGGGGCACATATCACGACAAGGTGAATTTATCAGCCTGTACATATTACAGGGTTTTGTGCTGTGCTGGTGGGACTATACTAAGCTACCACACTTGCTAGACGTTGAGGTACTTTCTGTGTACACACTAAAAAGGCTCCTGTGTGGGTTTCCTAAATGAGAAATGTTTACAACAGATGAGGGCTATGCACGAGGACAGGGGAGCCCACTAACACAGAAGGGCTTCCTCAGAGCAGTGAGCAGGGGGCAAGGTAAAGGCTGACTTCTGTTCTTCGCATAGGGTGAGTGCTACAGGTTTACGTGCAAATCTACTAAGTAAGAGTAGCTGTGGATGAGGTTGAGATGGGATGTTCAAGACACCTTAAATCCTGCTTCCTTCTTCTGGAGATAAGTTTAGATTCTCTTGCACTATTATCATGGAAGAACTGTACAAATTTTTGTTTATTATCATTTGCAGCCAAGTTAATCTCAAATAATAGATCCAACCTCTTATCTATAAACACAGATTTTATGTTCACTTACTATTTTCAACATTTGTTCATGTCAGTGGAATCCATATAAATTCTCAAGGTACACAGACTATTCAATTCTTCCTGTAATGCACCTACTATAAGCTATGCATAAAAATGAAAGCTATAACAAGTACTTTTTGAGGATGCTATTCAGAGCACTTAAGAAATATTTAGGCCGGGCGCGGTGGCTCACGCCTGTAATCCTAGCACTCTAGCAGGCCGAGGCAGGTGGATTGCTCAAGGTCAGGAGTTCGAGACCAGCCTGAGCAAGAGTGAGACCCCGTCTCTACTGAAAAATAGAAAGAAATGATCTGGACCACTAAAAAAAAAATACATAGAAAAAATGAGCCGAGAATGGTGGTGCATGCCTGTAGTCCCAGCTGCTCGGGAGGCTGAGGCAGAAGGATCGCTTGAGCCCAGGAGTTTGAGGTTGCTGTGAGCTAGGCTGACGCCACGGCACTCTAGCC
>NW_012148642.1:1703135-1705711 GCF_000956105.1 Propithecus coquereli | reverse complement strand
GCTAAAAATAATACAGAAAAATTAGCTGGGCATGGTGGCGCATGCCTGTAGTCCCAGCTACTCAGAAGGCAGAAGGATCACTTAAGCCCAGGGGTTTGAGGTTGCTGTGAGCTACGCTGACACCACGGCACTCTAGCCCGGGCAACAGAGTGAGACTGTCTCAAAAAAAAAAAAGAAAACCAAAAACTAAAGTGTAAAAAAAGGAATAGAAAGTCAGCACAGCTCTCCACAAGGACAGGTATATAAGGAAATACAAAGATCTTCAGGGCAGGTCAGAATTTTATATCTACACAACAAATCTACCCACTTACTTAATATGTAGTTCTAAGAAACCAGAATGGTGAAACCTATTTTAGCAGCAATTAAGTAAATAAACAAGTACCTGGGCAGAAAAGCTAATGCACATTCAGTAAGAGCTAACAATGTGACATGGTTCCTGACAGAAAAGTTACCAAGACAAGCCTGAAACTGCTCTCCTTAGAAAGGACTGCTTGTAAGGCTGGCCCTGGCTGGCATCTGGGAACCTGGATTTCCAGAGGGTTCCCATCATGCGCTAATAAGTGTGTCTCACTGTGCCTACACTGTTTGTACACACAACGTGGTTTATGGCAAACCCTTGCGTTCCTTCTGGAAGCCTGAAATTTTCATGCAAGCCAGACAGAGGGTGCCTGTGTGACCAGCCCCAATAAAAACCCAGGGCACCGAGTCTCTAATGAGCTTCCCTGATAGACAACATTTCACATGTGTTGTCACAGCCTGTTGCTGAAAGATTAAGTGCATCCCGTGTGACTTCACTGGGAAAGGACTCTTGGAATCATGTGTACCGTTTCCTCCAGACTTCACACCTTGGGCACCTTTTCCCTTTGCTGATTTTACTTTGAATCCTTTCACTGTAATAATTGACAGCTGTGAGTACTATACACTGAGTCCTGAGAGTCCTCCTAGTGAACCAGCAAACCTGCGGGTGAGACCACTCCAGTCACCTTAAAAACAAAGGTAGCCTTAGGCAATATATAACCAGTAATTTAGTGCCTAAATCCAATCCTGTTTTTCTGTATATTGGTCAGACTGTACCTAAAATACCACATTTAGTGTTCAGCGTCACTAAGCTACAGCTGAAGGAGCCAGGGATGTTTTGCCTAAACAAAGAAACTCACAGAGACAGGTAAGTGTTTTCTCCGAAGAACTGACTAAAAATGTTTAAGTATCCACCTTTAGAAAACAACGAGTTTCTTTTCCCTAGAAATATTTTTTTCTTCCTTGCAAAGCAACTACCTTAGACCCCTAGAAATATTAAAGCAGAAGCTGGAAGATTATCTTTCAATAATGACAAAGAAAGATTCTATCCAGGCTAGGAGGTTAGTGTGCATGACCTCTCTAAGGCCACTTTCATCTTTAAGATTTGTGATTCTAAATAAACAGTCTAATAAGTCAGTTAACACTCATTTAGACTCAAGTCTAAAATCTAGCCCTCTAGTCCCAACATCTTCCCTTTTAAAAGTTCCTGATAACTTAAATTCCAGAAAAACTGCACAGAAGCACTTCCACTAGAATGAAAGCTCCAAGAAAATAGGCTCTTTTTTTAAATCTCCTAGGCTGTTTTTTTGTATTCTCAGTGCCTTACACTGTTTATGTAAGACATACTCAAGAAGTAATTGACTGAGTATCTTATTCGCATTTTGGGGAGATATTCAAATAATCTTCAAACCTATGCCAACTTTGAATTGGTCCAAATAGGGGAAATATTTTTAAGAGTATTAATAGGATAGCTATAATTCCACGTAAGTAGAACTTGAGAAATGTGGTAAAGACTCAGTGGGGTGGATGTGTGTGCTGAGAAAGGGCATTGTAAAGAACGTATCTCTGTGCCAAATAGTCATCAACGAACTTTCTTGGTCCATAATGAAAATAAGAAACCAGGATATATACTCCCTGACTTCAAAGTGCTTAAGCAAGATACAAACAAATGAAACAATTAGAAAACATTCAAATACTGAGAAATTACACTATGTAATACACAGTGTGCAAAAGTTCGGAAAAGAGAAAAATCAGTAGAAGCTGAAAAAAATGGTATTGAAAAAATGGCATTTTATCTTGACACAAAGGGAAAGGCAAATTTAAGTAGGTGGAAAAGGCAAAAGAGCATGTAAAAGATAATGACCAAAATCTCAAGGCAGAAATGAGCACAGCACTTGAGAAACTCAATGAAAAAACAGCCTCGTCAGATTTGTGTGACTTCAAGACAGGGAAAAGCAAGCTGGCTGGACAGGTAAATGGGCCTGAGTTGGAGGAGGCTTTGAAATTGGTAGAATAGTTTGGATCTTACGCCATAGGAAACAGTAAGCCATGTCAAGAGTCCTGAGCAGGTAAATACTATTAAAAAAAAATAAAGAACTTAAGAATAATTCAGGGGTGGGCATGGTCCCCTTCTTAAATCCTTCCCCCACTTCCGCTTACCTCCACAGGCAGTTCAACTGATGTGTTAAAAGCACTTGGGGTCCACTGCTCAGAGATACTGACTTTGACATTGCTAAATGTTTTTCTTGAAGCATGGAGCAATGAATAACTGCAAAATG
>NW_012148642.1:1699234-1701765 GCF_000956105.1 Propithecus coquereli | reverse complement strand
AAAACTAAATTAATTAGATTTATGACCAGTCAGCATATAATCAGGCCTTAGGGAAAAAAACTCACAGGCTATTTGATACCGAAAAACTGGATTGATGATTATATTTTATAGCTATTAGCTAATCCTAAAAACAAACAAAAAAACACCTTGACAAAAGATTAGACCCTAATAGAAAGAACTCTCTTACAAACTGATAAGAAAATCATTAATTTTTACAGAAAAATGAGTACAGGTAATAAACAGACAACTCAGAAGAAATGAAATGACTATTAAACTTAAGAAATAAAAGCTCCAGGCTGGACGTGATGGCTCATTTCTGTAATCCCAGTACTTTAGGAGGCTGAGGCGGGAGGATCACTTGAGGCCAGGAGTTCAAGACCAGCCTGGGAAACATAGCAAGACCTCATCTCTACAAATAATAAGAAAAATTAACCAAGCACGATAGTGTACATCTGTAGTTCTAACTACTAGGGAGGCTGAGGTTCTGTCATAGCTCACTGTAACTTCAAACTCCTGGGAAAAGGCTCAAAGAAGAGTTCCAAGTTATAGTGAGCTATGATAGAGCCATTATACTCTACCCTGGGTGACAGAGCCAGACTCTGTCTCCATCAATCAATCAATCAATATTACTTTAGCCAGTGATCTGTCCAGAATTAATCCCAAGTCAGTAGAATGTAGCTAATTTCAGATTTCATTTTAAAATCATTCTTCCTGAAAAATGTTAACAAAATTACGAGCAGAGGAAGACTATAAAATTCCACTCGCGAAATGTAAATAAACTTTCTGTCTGTGATTCCAGGAAGTTACAAAAACAAGAGCTATTAGTGTGACTACCAAATTTACCTCCATTCTGAAAATTAAACATGAAACTCAAGTGGAACAACTCAAAGCTTTAACCACACTCTCTATATATCAAAGCTCTTTGAACACATACTTCAGAGGGTATAGGATACAAAATTCAATAATTTATCAGGTAAAATAATAATTCCAAAAAGGTATGCATCAACAGATAGGGATTACATTGTTTTGGCAATAATAGTTGCATAATTCAGGGCTACATAGTGATAGTAATAGCTTTAAATGACTAATAAGACATTTGGATATAGTTTCTAAATGGACCACCGTTTCCTAAGTTGCAGTGATAAATGAGAAAAGGCTTAATAAGTACATTGGGAAAATAGTTTCAAACATTCACCTGGTGTAGGCAGAATGCCATTTAAGCTAAATACTATTACAACATGTGGTCCTATGTAATTATGATAATAATCCCTCGCACATATGTCCTATATATCACAGAAGTCATTTCCAGTCATCTGTGAGCTAAGGGGCCCTGGGGTCCACAGGAGTTTCTGCCAAGTCTGAATCCATCAAACACACCCAACTTTCTGAAGACCACTCTCTTTCCTGCTCTAAATACAGACTGAACAAATGTCTAAGATTTTTTGAGTACATGTAAATGCTGGTAAAATAAAACCAAATTTCATGTCAGTGTTTCTGAATTCACAGTAGCTTGTCATTTAGTATTTTCTCAGTCAAGGAATTTTTTTGAAAGCCTATAGCACCCAGTATTCCCAAGCAGTGTCCAATCAAGTACTAACTAGACCCGACCCTGCTTAGCTTTCTAGATCAGCTGAGATCAGGTATGTTCAGGGTGGTATGGCTGTAGACTCAATCAATGAATACTGAATACACAACTTCCATCTGATTGTTGATAATGACTACGATTAGCTTTTTTAACATTACAGTATTTTTTAATCAACAAATAAGAATGGTACATATTTATCACATACAACCAGAATGTTTTAAAATATGTACATATTGTGGAATGGCTCAATCAAGCTAATTAACATATGCATTACCTCACACATTTTTTTGTGGTGAGAACACTTAAAATCTACTCTCTCAGCAGTTTTCAAAATATGGTACATTGTTATTAACTACAATCATCATGTTGTACAATAGATATCTTGAACTCATTCCTTCTGTCTAGAACTGAAACTTTGTATGCTTTAACTAACATCTCCCTAACCTCCCCGTAAGAATTCTCTTTAAAAAAAAAAAAAAAAAAATCTTTGTTAAAAATAAGATCCTTGGGGGAGAGGGGGGAAGAGGGAGGAGGGGACAGGTATTTGCATACACAGAGTGCAATGCACACCACCCGAAAGATGGACATATTTGAAACTCGGACTTGGGGAGGGGGGGGAAAGGGCAACATACGTAACCTAAACATCTGTACCCCCATAATATGCTGAAATAAAAAAAAAATAAGATCCTTGGCCAGGCGCGGTGGCTCACGCCTGTAATCGTAGCTCTCTGGGAGGCCAAGGCGGGCGGATTGTTTGAGCTCAGGAGTTCGAAACCAGCCTGAGCAAGAGCGAGACCCCATCTCTACTAAACTCGGACTTGGGGAGGGGGGGGAAGGGCAACATACGTAACCTAAACATCTGTACCCCCATAATATGCTGAAATAAAAAAAAAATAAGATCCTTGGCCAGGCGCGGTGGCTCACACCTGTAATCCTAGCTCTCTGG
>NW_012148642.1:1696037-1698350 GCF_000956105.1 Propithecus coquereli | reverse complement strand
AGTTCTCTTCATCACCAAACCTTCTCTATCCGCCAGTAAAAACCCACTCCAAGGCCAAAACCTGGTCCTTGTCATCACCCCCCAAAGCCAGGTTCCAAACACCCTCCTTCCTTTCCCTGAAGGTTGCTTACCTGAGCACTCCACACCCAACAGGCATTTGACCTCAACAAGGCTTCCCATCAATAACCTCAATTTTTCCATTATCCATCTCCTGCCTCTCATCCCCACTTCCTTTCTTACCAATATAAAGTCTGTCCTGTCTCCCTTGCCTCTGTCCTCCTTCCCAGCAACCAAGCAGCTAAGTTTTGCCAGAGAAAAAATCACACAAGCAGGCTGGTTTCACATTTTAGATTCAAAACCACAAACCTCAGTGTGCACGCAACACTGCCCAGCAAGCCTACTACACTTCCCTAATAATTTTGCTTTCTCAACCTCTGAGACAGCTATTTCACAGTTCTCTTTTTAAACTTCAAACAACTTTCTCTCCTCCTTCACCAAGTACCATGCCTTTATGCCAATGACTCCGAGATTCATGGCTCTAGCTCCGACGCTCCAGGTTCCAACCCACCTGACATCCCTCCATGAATCCAAAACAGAATAGTTCATTTCTCCTTCCAAATCTACCCACCTCTCCCTGGCATTCCCCACCTCAGTAAAGGGGACTGCCTCCTGCCTAGTCTGCCAAGGTAACTAGGAGATCTCCTTTATTTTTTTTTCCTTTCAGCTTCCACATTCAACCCACCACTAAGTCCAGTCCTTTTCGCCTCCAAAATAAAACCCAAATCCACCCTCCTCTTTCCACCACCACTGCCACCAGACTAAGATAAAGCACCACCATTTCCCAACTGCCTACTGTGACAGCCACCAGCAGGGTTTCACCATTTCTATGTCTACCCCACCCCAACTCAGTCTCCACACGCCAGCCAGAAATATATCTTCAAACATAAATCAGTCCCTGCTTAAACCCTTTGCTGCTTTCCCAAGACTCAGATAAAAACAGACTCTTTGCCAGGGCCTTCAAAGCCTGTCTAAGCTGGCCCTCTGCAGGCAAGCAGGACTGCTGAGGGTTGGGGGGCAGCATCTGACAGCTGGCCTGGTGAAAGGAGGCTACAGATGGAAGAGAGGACTGCCTGAGCCCAGGACTGAATTGGAGAGGTTCGGTTTTGCTTGTTTTAATGTCTTTTATTAATTTTCAATTGGTAATATATGCATAAGGTAGAAAATTCAAAAGACAGTAAAGTCTCCCTCCCCTGTTCTCAATCCACCCTGTTCCCCTCCTACCAGTTTCTTTCGCATCCTTGACCAATGTGTACCTCTGCACACATGCCAGGTAGAGCCACACAGACACACACACAGATAGCACACAGCATACAGTATTTATTATGTATCTTTTTTTCCTTCACTTATCAAAAGTTCAAGGTCCATCCATATCAGCACCTACAGAGCTGCCACACTCTTCTGAACATGTGCATAGTCTTCTAGACACGAACAAATATTGACATATTTAACTGATCCCCCACTGTGCAGCTGCATGGCTCCTAATCCTTTGCCAGGCCACATGGTGAGCCTGGCTCCTTTCTACTTTGTCCACCCACCTCCCAACCTCCCACCACTCCCTCCCACATTTGATCCCCCTCCTGTCCCTGAGCCCACCAAGCCCTCTCTTGCGTGGGACCTTTGTGTTTGCTCTTCCACAGGAGAAATGCTTTGCTCCTGGTTCTTAGCAAATGGCTTGTTTCTTTTCCTGGCTTGTCACTGAAATGTCACCCCCTAGAGTGGCCTGCCCTGACCACCCTACCTAAAATGATCTCCCTCAGTTACTACCTCTCTCATCTCTGTTTCTTTCCTTTGGAACATTTCTCTCAATATAATTATCTGGTTTCACTGTTTACATGTTTTTATGTTCGTCCATAAAAGCAGTGGCTTTCTCTATCCTAAGTTCATAGCTATATCCCCAGGACCTAGCATGATCAATAAAGATTTCTGAATGAATAAATTCGTTGACTGATAGCTGAAATCTGAATGCTTACGAGGTGCCAGGCATTGTGCTAGGTACTTGCCATGCATTATCGCATTTAGTTGTCCCAACATTTTACAGATGAGAAAACAGATATTAGAAAGTAATCTCTTGTAAGAGATGGAGTGTGCATTCAAACCTAGATCCTACTCTAGATCCTATGTTATATAGTGTAAGACAAAAGATTAAGATTGAAAACATCCCAAACTAGGTAAAACACAGTAATTATTAATGGAACTATCACACCTTAAACTTAGAGGTATACATCCAGGATAGGGAAAAAACCCACCTTATCG
>NW_012148642.1:1692559-1693642 GCF_000956105.1 Propithecus coquereli | reverse complement strand
GAGGCACGCATCTGTAGTCCCAGCTACTGGGAGGCTGAGACAGGAGGATGGCTGGAGCACAGGAGTTGGAGGTTGCAGTGAGCTGTTACGAGGCCACTGCAATCCAGCCTGGGTGCCAGAGTGAGACCCCCAACTCCCCCCCAAAAAATAATCTTCTCCTAACCCAGAAAACCTCCACAAAGGTAGTAGAGAAAGAAAACAGTTTTGTTATTGAATAAGCATTGAACCAGAATGGGATGCGCGGGCATCACAGGCAATGTGCTCCAACTGCAAAGACAGAAAGGAATCTCACCCCCTTGCGTAGCCCAGTAGATCCATTACGTACATGTTCTCCAGATAAGCAATCACTAGTCCTCAAATAAGAGGACTTGACAGCACTTTTTTTCACACATAGTTCCTCCTAACTTTACCACAGTGATTGGGGAGACCACTTAGGTTGGCTTTATCCCGAGGAGAAACAAACTTCTCTTATCTTTACAGAAGTAGGTAGTGTTGCAAAATGAAGCAAGGTGCCAACCAAGTGAGGCTGTTCAGCTCTCACGAGAACTGGGAGATAGGGACACAAACTCCCTTCATGTTTGTATTTCAAAAAGATGGCTCACAGGTCTTTGCGGGCATATTTCTGTGATGTGAGACTGGTGAGAGGCTTACTTAGCCATTATAAAGATTTACACACATTGGAAAAAGACAGAGAAATTTTGAAAGAAAAGGGAGAGTGGGGAGAAGTCTCTTCCCTTATTTTCAATGGGGCAATTAAGCTCTTATTTTTCATTTGTATTTGCCTTTACACAACACAGGGTAGTTTTGTCTCTAGCCATGCAAAAGTATGGCTGGGGAACTGTGATGTCAGGGTTGTAACAGAGGTAAAGGTCTAAAAAAGGACAAGGAGGCCGGGCACGGTGGGTCACGCCTGTAGTCTAGACTCTGGGAGGCTGAGGTAGGAGGATTGCTTGAGCTCAGGAGTTCGATACCAGCCTGAGTAAGAGTGAGACACCCCCGCCCCCGTCTCTACTATAAATAGAAAGAAATTAGCCAAACAACTAAAAATAGAAAAAATTAGCTGGGCACAGTGGCACGTGCCTG
>NW_012148642.1:1690035-1692509 GCF_000956105.1 Propithecus coquereli | reverse complement strand
CCCAGGACTGAATTGGAGAGGTTCGGTTTTGCTTGTTTTAATGTCTTTTATTAATTTTCAATTGGTAATATATGCATAAGGTAGAAAATTCAAAAGACAGTAAAGTCTCCCTCCCCTGTTCTCAATCCACCCTGTTCCCCTCCTACCAGTTTCTTTCGCATCCTTGACCAATGTGTACCTCTGCACACATGCCAGGTAGAGCCACACAGACACACACACAGATAGCACACAGCATACAGTATTTATTATGTATCTTTTTTTCCTTCACTTATCAAAAGTTCAAGGTCCATCCATATCAGCACCTACAGAGCTGCCACACTCTTCTGAACATGTGCATAGTCTTCTAGACACGAACAAATATTGACATATTTAACTGATCCCCCACTGTGCAGCTGCATGGCTCCTAATCCTTTGCCAGGCCACATGGTGAGCCTGGCTCCTTTCTACTTTGTCCACCCACCTCCCAACCTCCCACCACTCCCTCCCACATTTGATCCCCCTCCTGTCCCTGAGCCCACCAAGCCCTCTCTTGCGTGGGACCTTTGTGTTTGCTCTTCCACAGGAGAAATGCTTTGCTCCTGGTTCTTAGCAAATGGCTTGTTTCTTTTCCTGGCTTGTCACTGAAATGTCACCCCCTAGAGTGGCCTGCCCTGACCACCCTACCTAAAATGATCTCCCTCAGTTACTACCTCTCTCATCTCTGTTTCTTTCCTTTGGAACATTTCTCTCAATATAATTATCTGGTTTCACTGTTTACATGTTTTTATGTTCGTCCATAAAAGCAGTGGCTTTCTCTATCCTAAGTTCATAGCTATATCCCCAGGACCTAGCATGATCAATAAAGATTTCTGAATGAATAAATTCGTTGACTGATAGCTGAAATCTGAATACTTACGAGGTGCCAGGCATTGTGCTAGGTACTTGCCATGCATTATCGCATTTAGTTGTCCCAACATTTTACAGATGAGAAAACAGATATTAGAAAGTAATCTCTTGTAAGAGATGGAGTGTGCATTCAAACCTAGATCCTACTCTAGATCCTATGTTATATAGTGTAAGACAAAAGATTAAGATTGAAAACATCCCAAACTAGGTAAAACACAGTAATTATTAATGGAACTATCACACCTTAAACTTAGAGGTATACATCCAGGATAGGGAAAAAACCCACCTTATCGGTAAGAGTAGTTCTCTTACACACTTAAATGAGAAGGGCACTAGCAGGGCAATTACCTCACTCAGATTTCAGTTTTTACATCTGTAATAAAAAGATTATGTGTATTCATAGTGTAAAGAGGTAGGTGGGAAAGTATTAAATGGGTAGTTGAGTTCACCATTTTTACAGTACTGTGTATGTTGTCATTTAGTATCCTAATGCTCGACACTGACACAAGTATCTTTTTGATACCACATTATCTCATTTGAAGCTGTTTACTTGTATCACATAAATCCTTTTTATTCAAAACTCAAGTCTTCCAGTACCTTTTCTCTCTTCTTAAACTAACTGTCTCAATACCACAGATGTAAATACCCAACATTTATCTGTAAAATTCTTTTGTCTTATTCCAGGATTCCCAAAACCACATGCTTCCTACTTATTTTTGAACATGTTCCAAAGACAGCTAGTTTTGAAGATAAAACTCTTTACTTCTTCTAAACAATGGACTTACAATCAAGTTAATGGTCATTGCAGAGACATGTTATCATTGATGAACAGGAACAAATCAGAACCTTTAACAATGCACTTGCTCCTCCCAGCTAGCGAGCAACAAGACATTGCACAGACTTTTCTTTTATGAAGCACTGTTTTGAGGTCATTTTCTTATGCAGAGACTGGAAATCAAAGATTAACAGAAGAATGGTGTCATTCAAGGGACCCCAAAGAGGCATTAAAGTTGGAATCCAAAACCCTCCACTTAATTAACTTCTTTGGGCCTCAGTTTCCTCAGTTAAGGATTAAATGAGATAATTTACATGGAGTTCTTAGTATAGAGCCTAGCATACAGGAAATATGCAACAAATTGAAAAGAAATAGTGCAAGCACCAACGTACTGTGAACATTTCTTTCAACATTTTACATACACATATATATAAATTTATGTGAAGGCTGAAATAAAGCAGTGGACAAAGAAGACAGCAATTAAGAGTCAAAGTCTGCTCACCCCGGGAACTATTTTTGTCTTCATAAATATTTCAGTAAAGGTCACCACGAGATCGCCTACAATCTTATATTTCAGGAAATACAAAAAACCCGGGGGCCTTTTCCCATTATTCCCTGGCAAAACTCAGAATAAACAGAACGCACGCTGCAAATCACACTGAGGGAATGACGCACAAGTAATTTGACCAAATTGCTTGATTGAGATCATGGTACTCACCAAAAAACAAAACCTGTTACTTCACTAAGACCATTCTCCCTTTTTGACCTCTGTGCCTCTTTTCCAAAGAGCTTACCCAGGTGAAAAGCATCCTTT
>NW_012148642.1:1682960-1686660 GCF_000956105.1 Propithecus coquereli | reverse complement strand
ATCAACCTAAGTATCCACTGATGGATGAATGGATAAAGAAAATGTGACACACACACACACACACACACACACACACACACACACACACACACCAATTGTGGAATTTTTTTTTAGCCTTAAAAGAGAAGGAAATTCTGACACATGCTACAACATGATGAACATTGAAAACATGCTAAGTGAAATATGAAATAACTTAGACACAAAAGGACAAATACTGTATAATTTCACTTAAATGAGGTACTTAGAATAGACATATTCATAGAGACAGAAAATACAATCATAGTTGCCAGGGCCTGGCGGGAAGGGGAAATGGGGAGTTGTTTAATGTAGTTAACTTGTATAGAGTTTCAGTTTACAATGATGAAAAAGTCCTAGAGATAGATGGTGGCGTTGGTTGCAAAACAATTTGTTTAATGCCATTAAATTGTATACTTACAAATGGTAAAAATACACATATAGTGAAATGTATGTGTGTGTTGTATATCAACAAACCCATAAAGGAAGTTTTTTCCTAGGCTTAGTTGCTCGCCGCACAGAAAGCCAATTGCTGAGACAATTAGGATTGTCAAGGAAGAAAGGAAGTTTATTGTGAAGGATGTCAACTGGGAGGAAGAAGGACTGCCAAAAATCCACCTCCCCAATTGATGGGGTCAGGGGTTTATCTAGGGGTGAAATGAATAATGTATAAAGTGAGTAAGCATCATTACATGTTTGGGGTAGCGTGTCAGGCACAAAAGCAGTGAGAAATCACACTGACATGTACATTGCATGATCAAAAACTGGTGGATAAGCCCCTCCCAGGGTATTTAGTAGTATAATGAACTAGGCATTAATATTGGTCATCCTTTTGGTCTTGTGCCCTTGCAGGTTGGGGGAATAGGTTGCTCAGCAGGTCTTTGGGCTAGATTTGTGGTGGAATGCCACTTATCTTGACTTCTCTGAAAAATTGGGTAGTGTAAGGGCTTGTGGTTATCCTGTTATTGTAAGGAGGGTCTGCTGTTTCTGAAAAACAACTCAAACGGAAGGGGATCAGTGAAACAGAAAATTACAAAGTTCTCACTTACAAATCTTGCTGGCTTGGGAACTTGAAACATAAGAGAACTACAAAAAGACGTTTTTGTTCATGGAGCCGGTTATATGTACATATATGTATGTGTGTGCGTGTATTTATGTATATATCCTGTGTCACACCACTCGGGTCAGAATGCCTTCTTCCCCATAGCCCAGGCTATGCTTTTGTACTTACAGTGACTTGGTAGAGAGGGTCAGGTGGAGAGAGGCACATCTCTCTCTCCTTGTCTCCTTGAGTTCCATAACCATCTGACATTTTAACATCTGATTTCTACCTCTAGATACTCTCCAAGTGTTGGGTCTGAGTCAGCTGACCTTTTTTTTTTTTAACGGTAACCATTACCAGAAGAAATGAAACATCTGGACACCTAACCTCATGACACTGACACCTAACAGGTTTGATTTCCTGCCCTGTTCACACATTTGGGGTGGATCTTGACCTACATTCGTTTCTAAGTTGCAGGCGTGTGACGGTGACTCTCAAAATGATAGCCTGCAGCAGTATTTCGTAGTAACTTTTGTTTTCTTGCTCTACCTGCTCTCATTCAGTTTATCTTACCCAAAAGAGAGGTTCCTGAAAACTAATGTGTAAATGGAATTTCAGGTGAGACAAGTATTTTAAAGGGCATCTGAAGAAATCGCAGAAACAGTATTCTTCAATAGTGACTAACTCGTCCTCTATTTCAGTGCTTCTCAAACTTTTTGGACCTCAAACCACAGTGAGAAATACACTTCACACCACCCCAGTACAACATGCATATGTTATTACATGAGACACATCCTGAAATTTTTTCCGAATCCCTTCTCGTAAAAATGCTGGTTGCAAACCACTGAAACTGATTTCATGACTCCTTCATCAGTTTCAGCTTACAATCTGAAAGCACAATACCAATCTAAATAGTTTATTAGTCCGGATGTTTCTGTTTCTATTTTGCTTATTTGAGCCTATAATGCTGCTTTACTGCCTACACGTCGCCTCCTGCCCAGTGGAGAAAATCTAGTCCCTGCGATAGACACGGAGAAGCACTTACTGTTCTAGACTCTGTGGCGGGAAAATAATAAAGGAAAATTCACCTCAGCTTTATGTTTCTACTGCCAGCATCGGGGACTGATAACCTCTGGATTTCCTCAGACCTAGAAATTAACCTTCCCTCTGTGGTAGTATTTTTGAGGGAGTGAAACAGAAGTTTTTTTCAGCTCTTTTTTCCCATACACCGTCTAAGTTCTTTTAGTTGTTTTCTTTTCTTTCTTTTTTTTTTTTGCCTTCTTTTTGCATCACTTCCTTTCTCTCAGTGACTCTTCAAAAAGAGGTATTCAAATCTGCAAAACAATTAAATTACTCAAGACCCAGATCTAGATCTTCCTTTTAAGTCGATGTTCTCTCAACTAACCACCTTCGGCCCAGCCAAACAAGGGACACCAGGAAAACTTCAGAGTGAAGGATGCGCAAGAAAAGGTAAGTATTGACAGAAGAAAGGAACAGAGGCAGTTGGCTGAGGGAACCAGCTATTCCCTTTTGGCAGGGCTTTCCGCTAGGCTGACCCATGCTGGGTGGCAAAGCCAGCCAGCGCCTCACCTGGCGCTTTGAACCCTGCGGCAGCTCCAGGTCCAGGGGACGGGGAGGGATTGCGCCTTCCTTTCGCTTTCTCAGGCCACAAACCTGACACCTGGGGCCAGAACTACACTTCCCACCACGCAGTGAGGCAGGAGGAAGAAGGGGCAGAGAGGTCTGAAAAGGAAAAGCAGGAAAAAAAGAAAGCATTACCGGCTTGCTAGCAGAGGTGAGAGACAGCGAGACAGGTAAGCAACAGGTGGACCAGGAAGGCGAAGGCTGCAGGTTGCGGGATGGAGGGGCGGCATGGGGTGGACGCTGCTTGTTTCTCAGCGTGCAGGCCGAGTTAAAGGGGGCTTTCGTGAAAGTCTTTGGGAGTGGGGGGGAGGGGCGGTGCGGGCAGGGAAGACATGGAAATAGGATCTCAGCTCAAGTTACAGTGATAAGGCACCGGAAGTGGACTGACTTTATCTAGTTGAAAAGTCAGAGGGGAGAAAAAGTGGTTTCATTATGTCTCTTGTTGGCTGGATCATTTAGCCCATATGTGATTTCAGAGGCATCCACAAGAGGTATGGAATCCTCCTCCATCCCTTTAAAGCCCTCGGTTTTTACTTGCAGATTGCGTATTTGTGTGCATTTGACTTTGTGTGATGATATAGACTTGCCCTTTTCTGTGGCTTAAGAGAGAACCAAAGAGTAAAACAGGAGGAAATGAAGAAGGGTGTTACAGCGCAGGGGCGGTTTGCGGCACATCACATTCAGTCATCAAATGGGGTACGGTTTCAGTTACTTACACCAGCTGTTTGATGAGCAGACCTAACACAATATCATATGAAGAACAGTTAAAGTGTCTGGGGACATTTGCCTTGAGGGGATATGCTTGCTGTTCCAAATATCTGACGGGCTGTCATGTGGAATGAGAATCTGATGTGTCCTGGCAGAGTGAGCATAGCACTGGGCTCCACAGACGCAAACTCCGGGGAGGCAGCTTTCAACCCCACAGAAGTGAGAGCTGCCCAGTGCAAAGCGGCATTTTTCCAGGTGGTAGTGAGCTCCTTGTGAGCAAAAATACCTAAG
>NW_012148642.1:1662784-1682190 GCF_000956105.1 Propithecus coquereli | reverse complement strand
CCCACTGTGCCTGGCTCTCATAACATTCTAACTCAGTTTTAATTTTGAGTCTTCTCAAAATCCTGACTTCCTGGTCAAGAAAAATTAGATGCCAACCAGAATAAAAATGCCACATCACTCATCTCCAAACTGATTTAACGGTCAAATCTTGTTGGTTCTTATTGCTGGTTGCCTGGGCAGTCGGTCTTCTAGTAGTTCACATGGGGAATCTTCCTCCCCATGTGAGATCGACACAGGCAGGTCCTCCAAAGGCAGTTGAGTCACTGTTGTGGGCATCTCCTTGCCCTCCTCCTGCTCTCTGGGCACTCTGATGGAACATGGGGCACCTAGCCTCCAGAACTAGGGTTTCATCAATGCTTTTATCTGACAGCGACTGTCTACTGGGCCCACTAGAGAATGACAGTAGAACCTCTTCATTCTGTGGGCACCTCTAAAGTAATGTCAGCATACCTAGGGCAGGTGTGGGCTGTGGGGACAACTCCCCTGTGCCTGACCAGTCATTAGCATCTTTCTTCCATGAGGATGGCAGTTCTGTGTCTTGTCTTCTTCTGCTGGATCCCCAGTGCCTGGTGGCTGGTAAGTGCTCACTAAAGAGAAGCTGAATTCCTTCCTTTCCTCCTAGGTCTTTTCTAGGTGGCAAGAGCCATGCAGTTCTCCAGCTCAGCCAGGGCAGAAGATGAGAACTTTGACTATTTGTTCAAGATTATCCTCATTGGGGATTCCAATGTGGGGAAGACGTGTGTGGTGCAGCATTTCAAGTCTGGGGTCTACACTGAGACACAGCAGAACACGATTGGGGTAGACTTCACCGTGCGCTCCCTTGAGATCGATGGCAAGAAAGTGAAGGTCAGAGGGGCACCGGGGCTGGTCCCACATCTTTCAGCCAGAGTTAAAAGATGCCAATGTAAAACATGAAAGGAATCATAAAAGTGCCAGAAGAAAACATGGGAGTATTTATTTTTATCATCATGGAATGGGAAAATCAGCCCCTTAAGTAACACATGACACGACTCCAAAAGCCATAAGGGGAAATATTGTTAAATCTAATTATAAAGGCCAAATTTATTTATACATTTCTATGTAACCTATATAAAGGTCAAGTTTTCTACATATTCACAAGATGCCATAAACAAAGTCAAAAGATGAATGATAAATTGGAAAGAAATATTTGCATATATGGAACTGACAATGGGATAAGGGATAATTTCTTTTCTTTTCTTTTTTTTTGAGACAGGGTCTCACTCTGTCACCCCTGGCTGGAGTGCAGTAGTGTCATCACAGCTAACTGCAACCTCAACCCCTCCTGAGCTCACACAATCCTCCTGCCTCAGCCTCCCAAGTAGCTAGGACTACAGGCATGCGCCACCACACCTTGCTAATGGGTTTTTTTTTTTTACAGACAGGGTCTGTATGTTGTCCAGGCTGGTCTCAAACTCCTGGACTCAAGCGATACACCCACCTCAGCCTCCCAAAGTGTTGGGATTACAGGCCTGAGCCGCCACACCTGGCTGGGATAATTAATGTGAAGAGCTCATAATTGTCTAAGAAAAAAGACCAACAATTAAATACAAAAAGTAGGCAATTCACAGATTGTACAAAACTGCTTTTCACAAATTATTTGAGAACTAGCTCATAAATACATGCAATAATGCCCATTTTCACTCTCAATTAAAGAAGTGCAAATTAAAGTAACAGGGAGAGGCTATATCTTTTACCAATTTGATTAGAAAAGACCTAAAGGTGTTGGTGAAAATGTAATAAATGGATCTTGTTTGGGATTTCAGGAATCCCAAACAGTTTGAGGAAAACAACTGTAAAAAGACATTTTAGAGACTATCGGGAAAATCTTCATATGGTCTGGTTATTAGATGATAACAAGGAATTGTTAAAAAGTTCATTATCAGTGATGATGGTATTGTGGTTATGAAAGAAAATGTCCATGTATGTAGGGATGTATATTGACGTGAGTACAGATGAAATGACATGAAGTCTGGGATTTGCTTTAAGACAGTGTCTCTAAGAAATCAGCAGAAAAGGCTAGATGAAGCAAGTGACAAACATCTCAATCATTACTGAATCTGGGTGTGTGAGAGTTTGTTCTTCTATTCTCTCTAGTTTTGTGTATGTTTGCAAACTTTCTTTAAAAAATAAATTTAGTATAAATAGTGTGAGAGAATGAAGAAGATGATACCCTCGATGTTGGTGCTACTGCTTGGGATGGTAATTTGGAAGGTATTATTATGAGGACATTCCTAAACATAAACAGTTGGAGTGGTCCCTTAAAATCAAAACACTTCAGCCAATGCTATCACCTTTGCCTGTATTAACATCAATAGGCAGGCTCAAAAGATGAACCCCAAAATCTGGCACAAGGGATGATTGAGGTGAAAAGTCAAAATACCACCAGACCCCAGGGTTCTTGGTGGGATGGGGGAGGGGGAGAAAAAAGGAAGGAAAAAAAAGAGCCCCGGGTGTAACAGGTGTCCTTTTCTCCGGGGGGTGTGTCTTTTGTGTTGTTTTTCTGAGCTGTGAGCGTATCTCGAGTCTCGATCTCCCGGGGGGCGCTATGTTTTTGTGCGCCCCCCCCGGGCTCTTGTGTGTGTGTGTCTCTATGTGTGAGCCGTGGGACTGTATTTTTAAGACACTTTAGGTCAACGAGTTGCTGTCACGCATGGGAACTCCTGGTGTCAATCTCTTTCCTGTCCTCTCCAGATGCAGGTATGGGACACAGCTGGCCAGGAGCGCTTCCGCACCATCACCCAAAGCTACTACCGCAGCGCCCACGCGGCCATCATCGCCTACGACCTCACCCAGCGGTCCACCTTCGAGTCCGTCCCTCACTGGATTCACGAGATAGAGAAATACGGAGCAGCTAACTTAGTCGTTATGCTGATCGGTAGGGCCTTGTCAAAGTGTTTAACTTTTCTTTACTCCTCTCTGCCGATGCTTTCGATGGCAGTAGAAAATGATATATTAAAAATGCAAGCAGTGGATGGGACCTCAGAAAGTGCCCTGCCCAGAAATTCCCATCAGATTCACTTGAGAGTGAGAGTGCGATGCTGTGAGCTTGTTAAAAATACAGATTTCAAGGTCCAGCCCCTAGAGATTCTCACTGGAGAGATCCGGGAAGGGGTGCGGGCACCCCAGTGGATTCTATGCCCATGGGCTGTGTAGGCAACATAGGAGGAGGTGCCGTTGAAGTCTGATATTAGCAAGTCAATTGGCTCCAAATCCCCAGGAAGCCATTCGGATGAACGTGACTGGCTATATCCTTGAATGACTACTTACACCTTTTGGGATCCTAAGCAAAGATTAACAACAAACTAACATCAAAATTAACAGAAACTTCAACGACACAAAGTAAATGAACAGCTTGGAACAGGAGCAATCCTATTGTACATTTAGAAAAGTATGATATTTCTGTCACTTCTCTATAGTTTTAGTTTTGCACGTAGGGCTGGCTTGTCCTGGCTCATAAGTATACTGCTGTTCACCAAGTGCCTGCTTAATTTTGGCAAGTTGGTTTAGGCTCTTGCTACTCCAAGTCTGGTCCATGGACCAGCAAGATCAGCATCACTTTGGAGTTTGTGAAAAGTGCAAGGTCTCAGGCCCCATCCCAGACCTGCTGAATGAGATTCTTCTAACAGGATCCTAGAGCAATTCATAGGCAAGGGAAAGTTTGTAAAGTGCAGGTCTGGACAGTTCTGGACTTTGGAGTCAGACAGATTTAGGTTCAAATCTCTCTCCCTCTGTCCTTCCTGTCTGAAGTTGGGCTCATTACTTACTCTCTAAATTTCTGCTTCCTCATCTGTAAAACTGGTATTATAGTGCCTGTTTCAAAGGTATCGTTGAGTTGAAAGGATTAAATAAGGTAACATATATAGAGCACTTCCAGTGCTAAGAACTCAATAAAAGGAAGCCGTTATTTCCTAGTAGAACAAAGAAAGCTCTGCCGTGATATACGGGGGGCACTGGGTGGGCAGGCAGGGACAGCCTGTGACCTCGAGAGGCAGAGGGAATCCCGGCAATGGTAGCTTTTGGAGAAGGGCAGAATAGGTGTAGAAACACATCTCACAGAGGGAACGAAGCAGTTCTAAGCCACGTGAGGCTTCCCCGGGAATGTGGACTGGATCTGCCTTTCCGTTAGATTCCCGCGTGTCCCCAGGAAGCACTGGAGCAGCTGTTCCTCGGGGCCTCTAGGCCTGCGTTGAAAGCCACCCGGCATGGCAGTGCTCCCTCGGAGCTGTCTTCCCAGGCAACACCCTGTCCCCAGCCCAGCCTCCCCAGCCGGCTCTGCCAGGCGCCCGCCCTTAGCTACTAATCACTCTGGGGAAACAGATGGGTAACGAATGCCAGCACCCTGCAGGGTTTAATCTCGCTGTGTTTGCTTGGTATTTACACCCCAATCTGTCTTTCATAACAACCATCCCTGCCCCACGTCTTAATTGGTTCTGGAGGTTTCCCCAAAGGCAATCCGGAAGTGCTGCAGGCTTCCAGTTTCTGAGGCGTCCAGTCCCAAGGCCTCCTGTTTTCTCTCGGTGGCCTCCTCACCTGAACCCGGAAAAGTGAACTGTGGCGTTCCCTCACGGAAGTGTCTCTGCGCCTTTTACTGTATTTTCTTCATTCTGTCTCCACATTTCTTCATACAAGTGTCTCTTTCTGTCTCAAAAGTTTGCCCCCCTCAGCCCCTGGCAGCCACTTCACCCCCATATGGATGATCCACTGGGCAGAGTTGATTTGTACCACACTCTTCCTCCTCCAGCCCTTCCCAGGAGGCCCAGCCCCTCCGTAATGTCCCTGTTTAAAATCCTCCATGATGTCGGGTGTGGTGGCTCACGCCTAGAGTCCCTGCTACTCCAGAGGCTGAGGAGGGAGAATCCCTTGAGGCCAGGAGTTCAAGCCTAGAGATCCCATCTCCACTATAATACCGGAAATTAAAAAAAGAAATCTTTTTATTTTTCCCCATTGCCCTCAAAAAAGCGCACAAATTTCTAAACATGGCTGACAAAGCGCTTGGTGACCGAGCCCTGCTTTCTTCCTGGGGGTGGCTGGCTTCCTGCCTTTCTCTCATCCCCCTCTGTCCTGTTCTGACTTCTCAACTCCTTTATCCCGTCCCTCAGAGTAAGGGCTTTAGGAGCCAGCTTCTTTCCGTAGGTTATGCTGAATGTTCTGTCTCCCAACTTTCTTCAGCCTCTGATATTTGCGCCTTAGGATCTCAGCCTAAGTTTCCGCTCAAACTCCTGTTGTACTTACAGGTCTGCAGTCTCTCAACGAGAACCCCGAGAGCCAAATATCTCAGAGTTCGTCAGATTTAGAAGCGTGCATTCTGTGTTATGTAAGGCCCTCAGCAGGGTCCAGACCAATATCCCACGGCCAAATACATTCCTGTCTATGCAGTCACGTGTATGGACAGTCACACAAAGTGGGTTGAATAAAAACTTCAAATGGCCAGTTTAGGTCAGATGTTATTATCAAATGAATCGCCAAAAAACTTAGGGGTTTCAGAGTTTTTTGGATTTGGGGATTGCTGATAAGGGAGTGTACACCTGTACTACTGACAACTTATGCCAGTCACCTGGTCCTTAGTGTGTATTATTTCATGGCCTTTCTCTGATTGGTAAGTTCTTGTATCGCTGTTTAACATTCTGCGTGTCTCTTGCCTCCCTAACGAGAAGAAGAAACCCTTCCTAGGGGCGGGGGCTGTCTCTGGGTGCCGACCCCATTCACTTAGCCAACGTCAGCTTCTTTCCCTCCCTCCGGGCGCTGGGCTCACCCTGGCAGGCCCGTGGATCGGCTATGGAGGAGGGGCAGGGGCAGGCGGGAGGAGCAGGTTATAGAGTTGGAATCCACAGGTCAGGGAGGGATGTAGGGGGCAGACCAGACTCCCACCTCGTTCCCTCCTCCACAAGGGGTTCTCATACCTTTCCTCTAGAAGCAGAGCGTGGCCCTGAGCTTCAACTTCCCTAGCTACAAACAGGCATATGGTTCTTTGGAAGGTACGTACCTGCATGAGCCTCCTGTAGCTGCTGTAACCAATGACCACAAGCTGGGAGGCTGACAAGAGCAGAGATTTGTTCTCTCACTGTTCTGGAGGCCACAAATCTGCAATCAGTATCCCTGGGCTGACATTAAGGTGTCAGCAGGGCCTTGCTGCTCTGGAGGCTCTAGAGGAGGACCTGTCCCTTGCGTCCTCGAGCTTCAGAGGCTGTCAGCATTCCTGGGCATTGTGTGCCTCTGTCTTCATACCACCTTCCCCTCCCTGTGTGGGGTTAAGACTGCCTCTACACGTGATGGCATTTAGGGCCTGCCTGGCTAATCCAGAATAACCTTCCCAGAGATTAGAACCTGATCTATCAGGCGCCAGTTTTCAGCCTACTGCAGTACCCAAGTGTGGTAATGTCCACTGAAAACATTCTTGGATTTAAACGTCTTTGGAGATACTCTAAGTCCAGCTGTGTCACTGAGCGGGTTGTTGGCTGTGACTGTGGGAAAGTATTTTTTTAATCTTTTTTACTGGGACATACTAACATATATAAAGTACACATTAATCCCTCACAAAGGGCACACCTGAGTAGACACTGCCTGGGTCAAGAAAGGACATTGCCAGCCCCTCCCCTGGCTCCCTCCTCCCCCACAGGCAAGCGCAACACGACTTTATGGTAATCACTCTTCTGCCTTTATCATTTTACTACCTAAGTCCACTTCCCTAAATACTGCAGTTTTGCTTTGCTATTGTTTTTGAACACTTTTTTTGTTTTGAGACAGAGTCTTGCTCTGTTGCCCAGGCTAGAGTACAGTGGCGTCATCGTAGCTCACAGCAACCTCAAACTCCTGTGCTTAAGTGATCCTCCTGCCTCAGCCTCCCGAGCAGCTGGGACTACAGGAGAGCACCACCATGCCCGGCTAATTTTTCTATTTTTAGTAGATACGGAATCTGGCTCTTGCTCAGGCTGGTCTCAAACTCCTGAGCTCAAGGGATCCTCCCACCTCGGTCTCCCAGAGTGCTAGCATTATAGGCGTGAGCCACCACACCCAGCCTATAACTTTTTATATAAAGATCCACTTGTTCCAGTACTATTTACTAAAAAGGCAACTTCTTCTGTTGTTCTGTGGTATCATCTTGCTGTAAGGTGTACATATATTTATGAGTTTGAATCTGAGCTTTTTCTTCTACTCCTTTGATCTATTTCGTTCATTCTCTTGGGCGTGAAAATATCTTCAATATTACAATGGTTTGTGGCTCTCCAAAGGGCCATATATGGTACTTCTGCGGTATTAAATTTTCGCAGGACCTATACACAAATGTTTATAGTTAGTTGTGTCCATAACAGCCAAAATTTAGAATCAACTGTGTCCTTCAAATGGCAGATGGTTCAACAAATGATGGTACATCCATACTGTGGAATACCACTCAGCAATAAAAGCTGCTAGTGATACACTGAGAACAACTTGGATGGATCTCAAAGGAATTATGCTGAGTGAAAAAAGCCACTCTCCAAAGGTTACGTATTGTATGATTCCATTTATATACATAACATTCTGGAACTAGAATAGATTAGTGGTTACGAGGAGCTGAGGACTAGGGGTGGTGAGGGTTATCAAGGGATGCACAAAAGGGCAACGTGGGGTGGGACTGTTCTGTATCCCGATGGTGGTGGTGGTGGTTACAGGAGTCTATTTGTGATAAAACAGCATATAATTGTACACACACACACACACACACACAAATGAGTACATGTAACACTCATTCATTTCATGACAAGAAATCTGAACAAAGTCTGTGGATTGTACCAAAGTCAACTTCCAGGTATTGATCCTGTGCTATAGTTATTTATGTAAGATGCTACCATTGGGGGAAACTGGGTGAAGGGTACGCTGGACCTTCTTGTGTGTGTGCGTGTGTGTGTGTGTGTGTGTGTGTGTGTGTGTGTGTATAGATAGATACAGTAGCTTCCCTGTATAATTGTTTCAAAATAAAAAGTTTTAAGTATTTTTTATGGAAGAAGGGGTAACTAGGGGAAAAAATGTCTAAAAAGACTCCTATTGGCCAGGTGCAGTGGCTCATGCCTGTAATCCTAGCACTTTGGGAGGCTGAGGTGGGAGGATCGCTTGAGGTCAGGAGTTCAAGACCAGCCTCAGCAAGAGCAAAGCCCCGTCTCTACTAAAAATAGAAAGAAATTAGCCAGGCGTGGTGGCACATGCCTGTAGTCCCAGAGGCTGAGGCAGGAGGATTGCTCGAGCCCAGGAGTTTGAGGTTGCTGTGAGCTAGGCTGATGCCATGGAACTCTAGCTTGGGAAACAGAGTGAGACTCTGTCTCAAAAAAAATAAATAAATAAAATAAAAAATAAAAAGACTGCTATGGGGACAATAATGAAAAACAGATTGAGGAACATTGGTCTAGTTTGTCTTAATTACCATAGTTTTGTAATAAATCTTGATGTCTGATAGAACAAATCCTGTGGAAAGCAATTTTACCTTTAGATTTCTGCCTCAGGGAAATCAAAGTTAAACAATTTGATGAACGTAGGGATTGAAGTGGAGGGGCAAGAGAGATGGGGTGCTTTTCTCCTGCAACTGATCCTGGGCCGTGCATGCAAAATCCCCTGTGGAACTTTCTAGGGTAATTGGAAATGTGCTATATCTTGAGAGGGATGGTAGTTACGTTTGTCAAACTCATTGTCAAGGCATATACGTTTGTCAAACTCATTGAACTATGCACTTAAAGTCTGTGTACTTTATTAGATGTCAATTATAGCAAAAAAAAAAAAAAAAGTCCTTCCTCATGCGTCTTTAATCCAGCAAATCCTGATCACGATCTCCTCTGCTAGACCGGGCCCACCACACAGCACCCAGCACTTGTAGTTGGGGAGAAGAGTAAAAAGAAAAGCAAGGCCAGGTATGGTGGCTCTTAGCACTCTGGGAGGCCAAGGAGCAATTGAGGCCAGGAGTTCAGGACCAGCCTGAGCAAGAGCTGATGTATTTTCTACGAAAAATAGAAAAATTAGCCAGGTATGGTGGTACACACCTGTAGTCCCAGCTACTTTGGAGGCTGAGGCAGGAGGATTGCCTGAGCCCAGGAATTTGAGGCTGCAGTGAGCTGTGATGGTACCACTGCACTCCAGCCTGGACCACAGAGTGAGACCCTGTCTCAAAAAAGCAAGATTTGAAGGAAGAGGGAAGACTAAGAGAGACACTCCTGTATCTTGACAAACTCAGAAGGTTCCTGAGTTTGACAGTCCCTGCAAAGAATGCAGGGGCTCCATTATGCCAGCCAATAACACACACACCTCGGCCCATTCCTCACAGTTCTTAAAGATCTTCCAGAACAGCAAATGAAGAAAATGGCTCTGTTTCCATTCATTAATAGTTTCATTTTCAGGAAATCTGCCCCTCTTCCTATTTGTGAATAATGCATGCATGCCTACTGCAGACCAAAATTCTCTTCTTTTTTTTTTTTTGAGACAGAGTCTCACTCTGTTGCCTGGGCTAGAGTGCCGTGGCATCAGCCTAGCTCACAGCAATCTCAAACTCCTGGGCTCAAACAATCCTCCTCCCTCAGCCTCCCGAGTAGCTGGGACTACAGGCACGCACCACCGTGCCTGGCTAATTTTTTTCTATTTTTAGTTGTTTGGCTAATTTCTTTCTATTTATAGTAGAGACGTGCTCTCGCTGTTGCTCAGGCTGGTCTCGAACTCCTGAGCTCAAGCAATCCTCCCGCTTTGGCCTCCCAGAGTGCTAGGATTACAGGCGTGAGCCACCGCGCCCAGCCAAAATGCTCTTCTTAAAATTCATTTTGAAATAATCAGATTAAGTTACTCAATGCAATATCTGCTTATCTGTTACTTCCAGGAAACAAATCTGACCTCTGGGAAAAGCGGCACGTCCTGTTTGAGGATGCCTGCACGCTGGCTGAGAAATACGGCCTCCTGGCTGTCGTGGAGACATCTGCCAAGGAGTCCAAGAACATAGACGAAGTCTTCATGCTCATGGCCAGGGAGCTGATCGCCCGAAACAGCCTGCACCTGTTCGGGGAAAGTGCCCTGAGCAGCCTCCCCCTGGACTCCAGCCCTGTTCTGATGGCCCAGCGGCCAAGTGAGAAGACCCACTGCACCTGCTGAACATGTTCACGCGGCCAGTTGCGGCCACCAAAGAGGCCATCTCTGAAACAAAAGGTAGCCAGACAACCTCGTGTCTCCCGAGCCGCGCTTCAGACCCACGTGTAGTCCCACTGCTTGTCCCTAATCCTCCCTGCTTGGTTGGGCAGCACCTGCGTCTCGATTCGCACCAGAAGTCATAGCCGCTCACTCTGAAGAAAGGGGACTCCATCGTTTTCCTTGGAGAAACCAGGCCTGCAGGCATGGGCGTGGGAGGACGGGGTGTGCACCTCTCCCCTTTCCCTTTCTGTCTCCCCAGCACTTTCCCTGCTTTCTGCTGAATTTTGCTTCTTGCTTGAAGGAGGTAGAGACGGAAAGAAGGGAGGAGGAATATCAATCAAGAAGTGGGGAGAATGTTTGGAACATTCTGGAGCAGTTTGAAACAGTGCAGCAGGGAGGATGGGACAAAAGCCTGCAATGAGAAGCCAGGATGCTGTTGTCGCTTGTTTCCTGATGTCCACTTTGGGGAGCAAGGCCTTTTGGCATAAACACTAGACATGCCGTCTTGCCAGACGGTCAGGAACCCTCTCATGGAGTTGGAACTGGATTTCACTTTATCTGAGTGGGGCTGATTTGGCCACCCTTCTGGGGATATAAGAGATCCCTACAATTTCTTTCTTTCTTTGATCAGGGGGCAGGGGACAGAACAGGCTCTCGTTCTGTCACCCAGCCTGGAGTGCAGTGGCACAATCATAGCTCACTGTAAAACCTTGAATTCCTGGGTTCAGGTGATCCTTCTGCTTCAGCCTCCCGAGTAGCTGGGACTATAGGCACGAGCCACCACACCTGGTTATGTTTTTAAATTTTTATAGAGACCGGGTCTCACTATTTTGCCCCAGGCTGGTCTGGAACTCCTGGGCTCAAGTGATCCTCCTGCCTTGGCCACCCAAGTGCTAGGATTACAGGCGTGAGCTACCATACCGAACCTACAATTTCTAAAACATCAAATTATCTGCTGGATCAGAAATCATTTCTGAGTTGAAATTAAACTGGCTCATTGATGAATATCAAACCAGTGTTGCATTGCCCCTCTCCAAGATGTGGCCAGAGGGCGGCTGGAGCCTCCTGGGGGCAGAGTAACCCCAGCTTTCAGAACTAAAAACATAAGAAGAGACTAGCTGGGCGCGGTGGCTCACGCCTGTAATCCTGGATCTCTGGGAGGCCGAGGTGGGCGGATTGTTTGAGCTCAGGAGTTCGAGGCCAGCCTGAGCAAGAGTGAGACCCCGTCTCTACTAAAATTAGAAAGAAATTAATTGGACAACTAAAAATATATAGAAAAAATTAGCCGGGCATGGTGGCACATGCCTGTAGTCCCAGCTACTCGGGAGGCTGAGGCAGAAGGATCGCCTGAGTCCAGGAGTTTGAGGTTGCTGTGAGCTAGGCTGACACCATGGCACTCTAGCCCGGGCAACACAGTGAGATTCTGTCTCAAAAAAAAAGAAGAAACTAGAAGGCATTAGATGGCCCCATCCCTAGAACTGTGTTAGGGGACTTCAGGGCAGGTGGCAGGTAGTGGGCAAGGGGATCCCTTTGGGCCTTGAGGTCTGGGCCTATCGGGAGCAGTGGACGTCCACCTGGCAGGGACTCCGGGGGGGATGAACCCTGCTCAGCTGCTGTTTATCAAACTGCCGTGAGTGTCAAAAGTTGTGCAGGGCCCATTGGGAATGAATGATCGCTTGGTTGCCAGCTCCAGTGCAGGAGAAAAGAGGCGCCAACTGCATTCTGCCGCTCTCCCCCGACACCCTCAGCCTTCCCATGTCCTCTCGCCCGCTCCATTCTCAGCGTCCCCGGCTGGTATCAGGGCACCACGTGGCCCCAGACATGGCCCCACTGGCCTCCAGAGAGAGGAAGCCGGTTTCTAAGCCCTCCCTCTGCTCTTCCCCCTACCCCGTGCTGGTCCCTCCTTGCCTCAAGTTATCCTCCTGCTCTTGAGACATTTCAAGGAGTCTGAGGCAGGAGCCAGAATTTAAATTCTGTCCTTCAGGACCCATCTGCAAACTAAATCAACCACAGAAGACAAGGGCAAAGCTCGAGAGTGGACAGTGCGTCCCCAGCTCCTCCCCATCAGGAAGCACTCTCGGTTCTTCCCAGTTAAGGTCCCTTCTAGAAACTCCTTGTCTTGCAACAGAGTCTTCATTGCCTGTTGGTTCGTCTATTCCTGAGGAATGGGTCAACCAATCTGTTCAGTGTGTGTCCCAATCCCAGCACGGTGCCAGGGTCAGGCACCGACCAGAACATGGGCCTGCCGGCCTCACCTGTGGGGACAAGGCTCTCAGACCCCAGCCCTCCTGCAAGCAAACCTCCCTCTTTTCTGCTTTCCTCCACCCCCACAAAGAGATCTGAGGTCAGAGATCAAAGACAGCCTGCAGTACTAGTCTTCCCTGAGGCATTTGCATGTTAGTGGGAATCAAAGACAAACCTAAAGAGATAAAGCTCTAAACTGGGACTTCAGCCCACTGGGAGAGAAAGGCCTCCTGGGAGAACATGGCCTTATAGTGACCCCTGAGACCACCCACTGGGACAGCCCCACTGGCAGATTATCTTCCCATCCACAGGTATCTTTCACTCTGGGTCTCAGAGATGGTGTTAAGAGGGGACAGAGATGGCTGCATGGTGCAGGGTGGGCGGGGACGGTTCCAGGGCTGGCTCAGGGATGGGAGAGCTCCACGCCGGACACTGGCCACCTGAGCAGCTCCACTAAACAAGCAGCAGTTCCATCCGATGACCTTATTTTTGCTGGAGTTTCTGCCACTTCCCAGCAAGACTCTCCTCCTCACTTTGTTCACAGAGGAGAAGCTCTGAGACCAGCTGCAGAACCCTGGCTTCCAAGCCAATAATAGGAACTTGCATTAAAGTTCTGAGAGTGACCTCAGCCTTGTGCACAGGCACTTCCTCGCCCCCCCAAACCATCTCCACCCAGGACAGCTTCTGATGGGAAGACCAACTTCTGAAGTCTGTCACCAATACAGAGCCCCCGTGTTCGGGTGCACGGACTTGGCAGTGTGTGTGTGTGCGCGCGCGCGCGTGCCCAGCCCCACCCACCGACTCAGTCAACAAGCCGAGGCAGGTGCTGGCAGCTCACGGTCACCCAGTGGGGCAGGCCTAGCTTGTGGTGAACGGTGATGGTGATGGTATGAGACTCAAACCCCTGGGCGTGGGCTGCAGCTCTTGTCACTGTGTGTCCTTGGGCAAGTCACACACCTTCTTTGAAGATACAGTTGCTTAAATGAACTCTTGTGAGGAGCAAAAGGGAAATGGCCCTCAAAATGCTTTGGAAGTGGCCGCTGCTCATGCCTGTAATCCTAGCACTCTGGGAGGCCGAGGTGGGATCGCTTGAGGTCAGGAGTTCGAGACCAGCCTGAGCAAGGGTGAGACCCCAGTCTCTACTAAAAAAAGGAGAAAAACTTAGCCGGGCAACTAAAAATAGAAACAAATATTAGCCAGGCGTGGTGGTGCGCCTGTAGTCCCAGCTACTCGGAGGCTGAGGCAGGAGGATCACTTGAGCTCAGGAGTTTGAGGTTGCTATGAGCTAGGCTGATGCCACGGCATTCTACTCAGGATGACAAAGTGGGACTCTGTCTCAAAAAAAAAAAATGCTTCGAAAGTCTAAATAGCAAGACAAAGTCAATATGGAATCATCGTCTTCATGATAATTCAGCAGACATTGGGGAAGGGGCTAGAACTGAACCTCAGTCTCGACACTTCATTTGGTATTTAAGGCTTTACCCCCGGGAAAGGTTGGTAAAGGGGTGCATTTTCCCCATGGCCTACTAGTCCCTTGAGAATAAAACCCTTCTCTATTTATTCCATGTCTTGGCACAAATACTCTTTGACGACATTAGGGAATTCTTGAAAAACTCTTGTCACCTGAAAATGCATATGTCAAAGCATTGTCCTCACGAGAGATGATGGCAAAAGAATTCCTGTCTTTCCATGGAGCAGGCAGCACTGAACCACCTATGTCCAGCCTTGAAGAGTAGTCCAGCCTTGAGGCCGGGCCCTGCCCCTCAGCTTGCCAAGGGACGGTTACGGTGGGAGGTGTGAAGTTCTGGGATGGTGTCTCTTCGGAAGGAATGTCCAAGAAGTCCTTCCTGCCCCTATTCCAAACTCTGTGCCCTTCAGACTCCGGAAACGATCTTTCACGGCTACCAGCACTTTCTGAGGAACACCATTTCTCGAGTAGTTTCCTGAGAGGTTCTAGGATGAAATCACAAGTGGTTACTGCAGCACACTTTCCAGGCCATAGGGTCAGAGGGACGTGGGACGGACCGGGGAGAGGCTGTGCGCTACTCGTGATGCCGAATCCTGCCGAGAGGCCGCGGAACGCTGGGCGCAGGGGTCCCGCCGTCTTACTCTGACTTCGCTGTGGGTGTGTGATCCAAGTCTCCGGGGGAAGCAGGCGCTATTATGAACCTCGAGACAGTGAAAAGAGTGAGGGGACAGCTGTCAGCTCAGCACCTGACTGCCCGTTTCAGGCCGACTGAACTGAGGCCTGGATAGGGTTTGGGGCGAAGAACCAGGGTTTTCTGAAAACATCAGCATTTTCACAGCCATACCCTCCTACGTTTCTTGGCAAATCCACTGACCAAGAAGTGATCTTCAAAAACCCCCTCTGTACTGGCTCCTACCTTGTGTTATTTAATATTCTCACATTGCTCCTGGAAGCGTGTTCAAGACTTTCTCTGTTCCTCAATTTGGTTTCTTCTAACCCACCGCAAACTAGCTTCCTTTTTCCTCTAAAATTCTTCTCAACAAAATCTCCAACCTCTCGCTAAATCCCATGTTTGCTTCCTGGTCTTTATTTTCCTTCTCTCCAGACAGCATTGGGTGGCTCTGACCGTTTCCTCCACCTTAACTTGGCCCTTGCCTTCCCTAACACTCAGGCTGTCCTCCTGCCTTCCGGCCCCTCCACCTCCATCTCCTGGGCCCTCCTCACCCTGTGCCTGTCCTGTAGCTGCCCTCCCGTCCCCACCACCTTCTCCAGGGTCTCTTACAAACACTCCCTCAGCCTCCTATGCCCCCTGGGCAGCGTCATCACTGGGGCCCTTCCCTCAAAGCTGCTCACCCTTCCTGGCTCCATACTTCAGTCTGACACTGTCCACTTTGTGGTCTAAGCTAAAAACCTCAGTGTCTGCCTCTACCCCTACCTCCTCGGTACCTTTTGCATCTGATTAGTTGCGGAGTCTTTTCAGTCCAAACTGCATAGCTCTCAAATCTGCCCATGGCCACGGCCTTAGCTCTGACCATCAACATCTCTCCGCTGGATTTCTGCCACAGCCCCTGACCGGAGGAATTTCCTGCCAGGGAATTCTCCATGCAGCAGACAGAGAACTCCAAAGGAGGCTGATCACATGGCTCCCCTGATTAAGACCCTTCTGCGGCTCTCCAGGGTCCTAAGGTCCCACTCCAGACTCCTCAGGGTGATGCCTGCCTTCTCCTCCCTCCTTCCTCTTCTCTCCCTCCTACTCAATGGTCTCCAATGTCCCTGCTCACCCGCTCTCTTTCCTAACAGGCCTTTGAGTGTGCCCTGGCCCTAACTCTCCACCAGACTGACTCTAGCTCACTGCTGGGACTCTCCCAGGATATCCTGACTTCCAGAAATCTCCCCAGCCCCCCAGGCTGGGGCAGGGCCTCTGATAGTGTGCTCCCAGCCACCCAGGGCTCATGAATAAATGGAAGAAGGAAAGAAGAAACCAGTTTTCTCAAAGGCCACATGAATTGGCCCTATTAAAGAGCATTTTTGGGGGGCGAGGTGGCTCAGGCTGAGGCAGGAGGATCCCTTGAGCTCAGGAATTGGAGATCAGCCTGAGCAAGAGAAAGCCCCGGGCTTTTCTAAAAAAAAAAAAAAAAAATAGAAAAATTAGCTGGGGTGTGTGTGTGTGTGAGTGAGTGGTGGGAACTTCAAAGTTCCCAGCTCCTCAGTGCTTTCTGCTGCTGCGGGCTGCGTGGCTTCCCAAAGCCTCTGCCCTGCATGACTGTGTTCTAGATCCCTAGTGGGACCTAAAAAACTAATATTTTCCTCCCAATTTTTATAATGAAAAATTTCAAACACACAGAGAAACTGAAATAATAGAACACTTAATATCTATATTCCCATCACCCACATACTTAGATTCAAAATTTGTTAAAATTTCCCCATATTTGATATATAGTAGATACTATACTTCAGCCCCCCAAAGTTTAGCATATATTTCCTAAGAATGAGAATATTCTCCTGCATACAATTATCACACCTAAGAAAATTTACGGTGATTTGTGAATATCATCTAACATTCAGTCCCAAATATCTTAGGATTTTAAAACATTTTTGTAAATTTAAAAAAAAGGATCCCACACTTGTCTGAATGGTGATTATCAAAAAGGTAAAAGGTGCCAAGTGTTGGTGAGGATGTGGAGCAAAGGGAACCCTTGTACACAGCTGGTGGGGATGCAAATTAGTACAGCCATTATGGAAAATGGCATGGAGGTTCCTCAGAAAACTAAAGATACAGCTACGTGATCCAGCAATCTAGTTTCTGGGTGCTTATCTAAAGGAACTGAAATCAGTATGTCGAAGACACACCTGCACTTCCATGCTCACTGCAGCACTGTTCGCCGCGGCTAAGATATGGAAGCAACCTAAGTGTCTATCAGTAGATGAGTGGGTAAAGCAAATGTACATATGCACGAATAAAATAACTATTCAGCCATTAAAAAGAAGGAAATGCTGTCCTTTGTGGCCACATGGACGAACCTGGAAGACACCATGCCCAGTGAAATAAGCCAGGCACAGAAAACAATACCACACGGTCTCACCTGTATGTGGAATCTAAAAATGTCAAACACACACAAGCCAAGAGTAGAAGGCGGCTTACCCAGGGCAGGGAAGGAGGGAACAGGAAGATATTGGACAAAGGGTACAAAGTTTCACTCATACAGGAGAAATAAGTTTTTGATATATCTCTTGCATAGTGTAGTGGCTAAAGTTAATAATAATGTATATTTCAAAGTAGCTAAGAGTAAATTTCAAATGTCTCACCACAAAAGTAAGTGAGGAGACGTATATGTTAATTAGTTTGATTTAATCATTTCAAATTATATGTATATATTAAAACAACACATTGTACCCCTTAAACGTACACAATTATGATTTGTCAATTAAAAATAGTATAAATAAAAATAAATAAATATCCAGCATGCAGTCAAGTTTTTTCACATTACATTTAGCCCTTGTGTTCCTCTAATCTCCCCACTTTTTTCCCATGACATTGTCTGTTTGAAGATAAAAGGCATTACCTTTTATTTTTTTTATTTAATTTAATTTTAATTTTATTGCCGGGGATTGAACCCGGGGCCTTGTGCAAGCACTGTCTTTTAGAATTCTGAATTTGTCTCTCTTCAAGGTTAACTTCCAGCCTCTGTACCCCCCGACTGGGGGAAGTCGAGTCTAAGGGTTTGATGAGATCAGGGCTTAACATTCTGGGCAGGACCATGCCCTGGGGGGAGCCGGTCAGGCCAAAGGCCACCTCTCCTGAGAGATGGCTCGATCGCGTGTTGGAAGTGGAGACTGAAGATCTGCCCATGAACAAGCTCATTTCCTCCCTCGCGAAGAGATGTACTCTTTGGGCAGATACTTTGGCACCGTGCAAATACCAACAACATTTCACTTACTGGCTTTGGCATCCACTGATGACATCTGTCTGAATCAGTTTCATCAGGGGTTATAAAATGGTGCTTTGCAAATTCTAGTATTTTTTCTACATTTATTAACCGTCACTCTCCTGTAAAGAAGAGATTTCCCTCATCAACAGGGACTGAACTACAGAGGCACGGATGTAATATTTGTGCGCCTACTCGATATAAAAGCTCTCTTCATTTTTAAAACTGTCACTTGAGATAGTTGCTATTCTCCACATTTTACAGGCAAAGAAATTAAGGTTAAATAATCTACCCAAGGTAACATGTTCAATAAGTGACAGGAGACTTTTGGCTGCAGTAGTATGCAGATTAGGTTACCTGAAATCCTCTTACTATAAATACTTGAAAACACTGGATAAAATATTTATAAATGATTGTAAATTCATAGTCAAACTCGCAAGAAAGAAAAGACAATCTCCAGGGGCTAAATATGAAGAGGTAACTAAAAACTAAAATCGCAAATGCTTCACTCACTGTCTTGAGGCTGGGGAAGGACGATTTGCCACCTAGGAAACCGGGGCTTTGAGGCTTGTTGCCCACGTGGGGACGGAAGAGGAAGGCTTCCACCTCTCTGAGGCAGACAGTTGAAACTGAGACCTCCCCCCCACACACACACAAAGAACTCCAGATTATTTAACAATCTGAGAGAGACCAAAATGTAAATTTAAAACGATTACACACTTAAAAGGAGGAGCACAAAAATTCAAGAAAAGAATATAACCCTAATGACTCACACCAATTTTCCTTCATTTTCTCTGCACATCAATCTCAACCAATACTCTGCAAACCTCATCAGCTTCTGGGATTATGCACTCTGGGGGATTATCTGGAATTGAAATCGTACTGCAAACAGGTTACACATGGTGAGAACAAGGTCACCTGAATACCATCAACTTGTAATTAACCAGCCTGGGCGTCTGTTGAAATTGTAGTGCTATGCTTGAAAGGGACCCATAAAATTTACCGACTGGAGTGGCTCCCCCGGCTTAGCGCCTACAAGGCTCTTGTCTGCTAAAAGTGGGACGGCTTTTGCGAAGCTTAGCACAGACTCACAGCCCACGCTGGAAACTACCTCGGGCAGGCTTTGCTTTGTAGATGTGGTTCCAGGCAGGCTGGGTAGTAATTGAATTCTGGCATTTTTCTCATATCCCCCAAATTGTGTAGTTGCTAACAAGTGAGTTATATGAAATTAAGTTCCAAAAGGGATATTTTGGAAAAATGAAAAGATTATAAAACATCTCGATATTTTACCTTGCCTGTCAGTGTCAAATGAATTTCCTTCTGTGAGGAAATCTTTCAGTTAATATTTCATTGTTCATAAATTGTTTCTGAATCTCTTCCCTACTCTATTACTGATTAGATCTATTAGTAGTAATAGTAATGTTACTATAATAATAACAATAGTGGCAAACACATATAGCAATGACTACGTGCCCAGCACCACAGCAAACACTTTATTTATACTAGCTCAATGAATCCTGTCAAGTATCTTTTGAAGTAGGTACTACTTATAATTCCTATTCTTAAAATGAGCATGAGTCGGGCAGGGGGAGGGGGGAGGGGGAAGGAGGGGA
>NW_012148642.1:1660942-1661604 GCF_000956105.1 Propithecus coquereli | reverse complement strand
GAGGATGGCTTGGGGAAGAGAGCAGCAGAGCAAGCACCTACCAGGGCTGCCTGCAGGTGATCTGCTAACCTTCGGGTGGCTGAGAAGAGGTTCTGGGGATTCATACCATCAAAGGCAATAATAATAGTGTCTGTTTCAATTTTTCATTTCAAAGATATCAATATGGAAGCTGTTCAAGAGCCGTGATCAGTTACTGAGGGAACATGTGCAAATGCTCGCAAGATTCACTTAGATGGTTTTACTTCAACAGAAATACAGCTAGCTGCTAAGGTGGTTTGGACATCATACAGTTTCTTTTTTCTTAACCATCATACATTGTTTAATTTGTACTCAAAAATAATTGCCAAATACTGGAATCACCAGGAATGCTGAAGTTAATACAAGTTAATAGGAAGTACAATAATGGGTGATAATTCTGCAGAATCATCAAAGATTGCTCTTCACCTGATATATAAGTTGCATTCACTCATCAAAATTCTTATACAGTGTATCAAGATGTTTCTAGAGGCCGGGCGCGGTGGCTCACGCCTGTAATCCTAGCACTGTGGGAGGCTGAGGCGGGTGGATCACTCAAGGTCAGGAGTTTGAGACCAGCCTGAACAAGAGCGAGACCCCGTGTCTACTAAAAAAATAGAAAGAAATGATCTGGACAACTAAAAAAA
>NW_012148642.1:1608196-1659732 GCF_000956105.1 Propithecus coquereli | reverse complement strand
GCCTCCCAGAGTGCTAGGATTACAGGCGTGAGCCACCATGCCCGGCCAAATATGGGTCATTTTAAAATTCAAGCAATGTTGTAACAAATTAAAAATAACCTAAACAGTGAGCATCACCTTAATTGGGAAAAAGTCAATACATCTTAATATCAATTAAAAATTGCACTCTTAGTAATAGTTGCACAGCATCGTGAATATAATGCCACCAAATTGTACATTTAAAAATGATCAAAACGGTAAATTCTGTTATATATATTTCACAATTTTCAAAAATTAATAATGCACCAAAAAGCACTGAATTATACACTTTAAGTGGGTGAATGGTATGGTATGAATTCTCTCAATAAAGCTGTTAAAAATGTTTTTCAATGAGCCCGAAAGAGCCTAACGAGAAAAAAAAATACATTTTAAGTAAATCTTACAATCTTTAATAATTTATCAGCCAAAAGTATTTCTTTTTATCTTTAACCATTATACACCATGCCAAAATGTTGAAGTTATTTTTCTAAACCCTAAGGGAGTTAACTCAGATTATATATTACTCAGAAACTGACATGTTTTCCTCCGGCTCGGTGAGTAAGCGCGGTGGTAAATTCCCTACCAATCCTTGTATTTCCGTGGGAGGACGCAGCCCGGCCCGGTGTCACAGGCATTGCAAGAACCAGCTGTAGCCACAGTCTGGCTTCCACCGTCGCGTCCCTGATGCGAAGATTCGCCTTTTTGACCTGGGGCGGAAGAAGGCAAAAGTGGATGAGTTCCCACTCCGCGGCCACACGGGGTCAGATGAATACGAACAGCTCTTCCCTGAAGCCCTGGAGGCTGCCCGTGTTTGTGCCAAGTACATGGTAAAAAGTTGTGGAAAAGGGGACTTTTATATCCGAGTATGGCTCCACCCCTTCCACGTAATCCGTAATTCATCAACAAGGTGTCATCCTGTGCTGGGGCTCACAGGCCCCAGGCGGGTACCCGCGGTGCCTTTGAAAGCCCCAGGGCACCGTGTCCAGGGGCACAGGCCTCAGTCCCCGTGTCCGTCCGCACCAAACTGCACAACACGGCGCATGGGATCAAGGCCCTCAGCAGGGCCAAGTTCAAGTTCCCAGGCCGCCAGAAGCTCCACAGCTCAAGGAAGTGGGGCTTTACCAAGTTAAATGCAGATGAATTTGCCGCCCAGTGGCTCACGCCTGTAATCCCAGCACTCGGGGAGGCAGAGGCAAGAGGATCGCTTGAGCTCAGGAGTTGGAGACCAGTCTGAGCAAGAGTGAGAACTCGTCTCGACTGAAGACAGAAAAATTAGCCTGGCGTGGTGGCGCATGCCTGTAGTCCCAGCTACTCGGGAGGCTGAGGCAGGAGAATCACTTGAGCTCAGGAGTTGGAGGTTGCAGTGAGCTATGATGATGCCACCGCACTCTAGCGGGACAGCAGAGCCAGACTCTGTCTCAAAAAAAAAAAAAAAAATGCGGATGAATTTGAAGACTTGGTGGCTGAGAAGCGGGTCATCCCAGATGGCTGTGGTGCTTCCACTGTGCTGCGTCCTCATTCGAGCCCACCAATAAATCCTACTTCCTGGCAAAAAAAAACAAAAACAAAAACAAAAAACCAGAAAAGGATTTGTCATTTGGGAACACTGGCTTTAGAAAAGCTGGGGTTTTCCCCCCAATGTAGCATTTTTTAGAACTTTTTTCTTATGCTGCTCATTGCAGAAAATTTTTCAATTACAGAAAATCTTGGCTGGGTGAAGCGACTCATGCCAATAATCCCAGCATTTTGGGAGGCCAAGTCGGAGGATCACTTGAGCCCAGGAGTTCAAGACCAGCCTGGGCAACAAAGAGAGACACCCCCCACCACCTCTTGAAAAGCTTAAGAATATTAAAATCACCTGGGATCCCATGAAAAGGGACTCTCTCATGCTGATTTTGTGCAAGTTCTGACTTTTTTTTTTTGAGACAGAGTCTTGCTCTGTTACCCTGGCTAGAGTGAGTGCCGTGGCGTTAGCCTAGCTCACAGCAACCTCAAACTCCTGGGCTTAAGCGATCCTCCTGCCTCAGCCTCCCAATTAGCTGGGACTACAGGCATGTGCCACCATGCCCGGCTAATTTTTTCTATATAGTTTTTTAGTTGTCCAATTGATTTCTTTCTATTTTTAGTAGAGACGGGGTCTCGCTCTTGCTCAGGCTGATCTCGAACTCCTGAGCTCAAATAACCCGCCCGCCTCGGCCTCCCAGAGTGCTAGGATTACAGGCGTGAGCCAACACGCCCGGCCCCAAGTTCTGACTTTTTCTATCAATATGTAGGCATGCACAGGGATATAGCTATTACTCACCTCCCCCTGCCCCAGGGAGTTTATTTAAGTACTGCCCCTACCATTTACAATAGAACCTGGCAAGTCATTTCCACTTTGGGGGGACTTACTGCTCTCAGTTGGAAAAAAAGGAGTCTAGAGAATGTTTCTCCACCCCAGCTGTGTACTGATCAGCCACAGCAGTTTGCTAAATGTACGGATTCCTAGACCCTAGCCCTGGAGATAAGCCAATTTGTACCTTTTTACAAGTCTTTTAACAAGCACAATTCTCACAAGCCAATCCACAGACTGACTTTTGGGAATCTTTAGACTAGAACTGAACTGTTTTATTTTTTTATTTTTTGTTTTGGAGACAAGAGTCTCGCTCTGTTGCCCAGGCTAGAGTGCCACGGTGTCAGCCTAGCTCACTGCAACCTCAAACTCCTGGGTTTAAGCGATCCTCCTGCCTCAGCCTCCCCAGTAGCTGGGACTACAGGCATGGCATCCACCACGCCCGGCTACTTTTTCTATTTTTAGTAGAGATGTGGTCTCACTCTTGCTCAGGCTGGTCTCGAACCCCTGAACTCAAGCGATCTTCTTGCCTCTGCCTCCGAGTGCTAGGCTTACAGGTGTGAGCCAAAATAGGTACAGAAATTGAGAGCATTTAGAGATTTTTCTAGCAATTTGGCATTGCCACAACATCTAATTTTATGTCTGGTGAATCCAAATGATAAAAAATTTGGTATTATATTTTAAAGGATATTTTCCTTTCTGTTTTTCTAATAAATTTTTATTGTTTTTCACAAGAGTATTGGGCCATGAGGGATTAGAAATTAAAAGGGAAAAACACAATTAGTCCATGACCATGATAGTTTGAGAAAAACTGGTGTAAATAACATTAAAGATTGGGAAAAATAGTGATCAAGTCTGCCAATTGCAAGGAAGGAAGGGAGGGAGGGAGGAGGAGAGAGAGTGAGAGAGAAAGGAAGGAAGAAAGGAAAGGAAGAGAGGAAGGAAAAAAGAAAGAAAGGAAAGGTTCCTGCAATTCTTGGACTTGGCAGGAATGTCATTAGTGGCCTTTGGCAATGCACTTTAAGAAACACATTTTATAGTATACACAGGGGTAAAGTGATTAAGGGGCTTGGATCGACAGCAAAAGGTGGAAATGCTGGAAATGGTGGGCCTATCAGATGCTGAAACTCACTGAGCAGCATGAACCAGAGAAGCAGTTTGGCACTGTTAGAATGTAAACACCAGAAAGGGCAGGGATCGCCTTTTTATTCTCCTATATCCCAAGCGCCTAAAAAAAGCAGGGACTCAATATTTGATGAATGAATTCAGGGTAAAGGTTAGAAGTACAAGTATATTTATTTTTTTATTTATTTATTTTGGTAGAGCCCCACTTTGTTACCCAGGCTAGAGTGAGTGCCGTGGCGTCAGCCCAGCTCACAGCAACCTCAAACTCCTGAGCTCAAGCGATCCTCCTGCCTCAGCCTCCCTAGTAGCTGGGACTACAGGCATGGCATCCACCACGCCCGGCTACTTTTTCTATTTTTAGTAGAGACAGGGTCTGGCTCTTGCTCAGGCTGGTCTCAAACTCCTGAGCTCAAGCGATCCTCCTGCCTCGGCCTCCCAGAGTGCTAGGATTACAGGCGTGAGGAACTGAGCCCAAACCGCACCCAGCATAGAAGTACAAGTATATTTAATTGGACCCTTCCTGCTACGAACATTATTGGTAAGGTGGGAAAATTTTATATATTAATTTTTTAAAATAAATTTTATTGCATATACATAAGGTATGCAACATCGTATTATGGGATACATATTGATAGTAAAAAGGTTACTATAGTGGAGCAAATTATATCCATCATCTCACAGTTACTACCCTTTTTTTGTTTTTGTTGCAAGAGCAGCTAAAATCTACTCATTTGGGGCCGGATGCCATGGCTCACGCCTTGTAATCCTAGCACTCTGGGAGGCAGAGGTGGGCAGATTGTTTGAGCTCAGGAGTTCGAAACCAGCCTGAGCAAGAGCAAGACCCCGTCTCTACTAAAAATAGAAGGAAATTAATCGAACAACTAAAAATATATATAGAAGAAAATGAGCCGGACATGATGGCGTGTGCCTGTAGTCCCAGCTACTCGGGAGGCTGAGGCAGAAGGATTGCTTGGGCCCAGGAGTTTGAGGTTGCTGTGAGATAGGCTGACACCACGGTACTCTAGCCCAGGCAAAAGAGTGAGACTCTGTCTCAAAAAAAACAAAACAAAACAAAAAAATCTACTCATTTGGCATGAATTACACAGGACAATTTTATTACCTATCGTTCTCATGTTGTACATTAGATCTTTAGGCTATATATTCATTTATCAATGTTAAATTCTGATAGTTGTGGTTACATAGGATATATAACTGAAGTATTTAGGGATAAATTGTCATATCTACAAATACTCTCAAATGGATGGGGCTGGGGGTTGAGAGATACAGAGACATGTGAAATAGCAAATGTGCCAAAATTTCAACGAATGGTGACTCTAGATGGAGAGGATTGAGTGTTCAATATACCATTCTTACAGCCTTTCTGTAAGTCTGAATTTTTATTTATTTATTTATTTATTTTTTTAGGCAGAGTCTCACTCTGTTGCCCAGGCTAGAGTGCCGCGGCGTCAGCCTAGCTCACAGCAACCTCAAACTCCTGGGCTCAAGTGAATCCTCCTGCCTCAGCCTCCCGAGAGGCTGGGATACAGGCATGCGCCACCATGCCCGGCTAATTTTTCCTATATAGATTTTTAGTTGTCCAAATAATTTCTTTCTATTTTTAGTAGAGAGGGGGTCTCACTCTTGCTCAGGCTCGTCTCGAACTCCTGACCTTGAGCGATCCACCAGCCTGGGCCTCCCAGAGTGCTAGGATTACAGGCATGAGCCACCGCGCCAGGCCCAGAATCTACATTTTAACAAGACCCCTCCACTGCCCCCTCTCCCCACATCACTTATTTACATATTAAAGTTTGAGAAGCTCTGCTCTTAAGACTGTGGTTGCAACTGCAGCAAGTCATGATAAGTTGGGTGTGCTGAATTTAGTAAAGTACTAAAATTTAGGAAGAATGTCTTTGATACATTAGGGCAATTCCAAAATCATTCCTATAAATGTTACTGACATTGTTAATCTTACTGACTTGCACTGATATACTTTTCTAAAGAAAAAAAGTTGTTATAGCTAATACAGGAAATTAGACATGACCTAATCAAGTGTCATTAATAGCGGTGTCTAGAAAAAGGTGTTCTGCCTTTGCCTGCCCCAGGGCTCTGACACATGAGAGCATCTGTATGAAGGACACCCTTTCTCCCCTTTAGATCGCAACTCAAACGAGCTTTCCATGGCCAGAAACTAGCCCAGGCCCCACCTTTGAAAGCTTTCATTTTACTCTGCACCTTTTAGTAATGATCAGGTTATACTCATCAAAAATAATCATAAATATCTGTAACTCCATGAAGAAAAGGACCACAACTATTGTATTAGGATGTTTCATACTAGGCTATGATGGCGAAAAACAAAACAAAACCTCTCAAACCTCAATTTACCTCTTATTGACGAATAATCTAATTTTGGGGGTGAGAAAGGGAGCTCTCCCCATCCATGATTCAGGGATCCAGGATCTTCCCATCTTGTACCATTGCCAACACGTGGCTTCCAGCACCTCCGTGGCACACAAAGAGAACAAAGGAGGCATGAGGCATGTGATGGGAGTTAGCCACAGGGTGCCAACTTAACTGCAAAGAGGTTTAGACAATGGAGGGGACCACGTGGGTCAGCTTGATGAGCGCTGTTTCTGCCACCTGTCCCACTCACAGCATCTCCAGCACTAGCACAATGCTCACATGTGCTGGGACTCAAATATCTGTAAAATAAATGGGTACCTTCATTTTATTAAAAATGTCATCTTTTAACAGTTCTAACACATAAGGCAAGGATGGGGGAAGAAAGTAAGTTAGTGCATTTGCATCTATGTAAGTAGAAACAAAATAAGCCCTTCTTTAGGAGGCAAACATCATCAGAAATGAGGCTTCCTTTAAGGTTACATTTTAGATTATGCTCACTGTCAGCAAAGACTGGAGTAGATACAAATCTGCAAGTCACTGTAGTCCCAGCTACTCGGGAGGCTGAGACAGGAGGATCGCTTGAGCCCAGGAGTTCTGGGCTGTAGTGCGCCATGCCCATCGGGTGTCCACACTAAGTTCAGCGACAATATGGTGACCTCCTGGGAGCAGGGAAGCACCAGGTTGCCTAAGGAGGGGTAAACCGGCCCAGACAGGAAACGGAGGTCAAAACTCCCGTGCTCATCAGCAGTGGGATCGTACCTGTGAATAGCCACAGCGCTCCAGCCTGGGCTACACAGCGAGACCCTGCGCCTCTAAAAAAAAAAAATTAATTAATTAATTAAAAAAAAAATCTGTCAATGTCCTAAGTATTTATGGAGTTTTTGTTTAAAAGCACATCATGTGAACCTAAAAATACTTTTATTTGTTCAGGTACTGTGTGGTGTATTAACAAGAGCCCTGGTTATTTCTGGTGAAGATCTGAAGTGTATTCTACTACCAGCAATGGATCTCTTCCTGTCATTCAACACAAAGAAATAAGTGTTGTCTTGTTAAGGATTTACAACAGAGCAATTCTTTTATCTACAACGTAAACCTATTTAAAGGTTTGTGAAATAAGTCTTAGACGCTGAAAAGTAATAAACCCCAGCCACTCTTGAGTTTGTGTTAACCACTTCAGATGAAACAGCTCACAAAATGACTTGCTGTTCAGTTTTTTAAAATTCTTTCCCCACTTAGAGTTAAATCCCTTTGCTTGCTCAAACCTATGAAACCCTCAGAAACTACTTCTACTATTTGAGATACTTAAAAACTGGTCTTCTGACTGTTCATTTACAATTGGATTAAATAAATGCTTCTGACACATTTTATAACTTTACAGTACAAAGTCTCATTCTTCTAAAAAATATACCTATTTCTGGCTGGGTGTGGTGGCTCATGCCTATAATCCTAGCACTTTGGGAGGCTGAGGCAGGAGGATTACTTGAGCCTAGGAGTTTGAGACCAGCCTGGGCAACATAGCATGACCCCATCACTAAAATATATATATTTTTTTAATTAAAAAAAATAGGTGTGGTGGTATGTGCCTGTGGTCCCACCAGGAAGGTGAGACAGGAGGCTAACTTGAGCCCAGGAATTTAAGGTTACAGTGAGCTATAATCGTGCCACTGCACTCCAGCCTGGGTGACAGAGCAAGACCCTATCTCTAAAATTAAGAGGAAAAAAAAAAAAAAAGATATACACACACACACACATATCCCTATTTCCACTGGTAATATTTATAATCAAAGAGAAAACAAAAAAGCAAGTAGTTTTTAACAATGCTTTACATATTACCAATACCTATGTCAATTTTAAGCTGTAAAATAAAGCTTGTTTGTTCATCAATATTTACTTCATCATGTTACAATTTACTTTTTACTTAATCTCCTTGAATGTGGTGATTAAAAGAACTGAATGCTTTAAATATTAAAATAGTCTTTAGTTTTCCTTACAAAATGACAATTGTTCTCTAAACAGATGATTTCAACACAGAACAATCAGTGACCCTGTCCATGTCCCCGGTCAGCAGAGTGTTTTTCTCATGGTCAACCAGGCTGGTAGGAACAGCTGCCTTCTCAAAACTTACCGATTGCCATGGAAAGGCGGGGAAATGAGGTAACTCATGTGCTAGTTCTTAAACCTTCATCAGGAAATGACACACACCCCTTCACATTTCACCAGCCTAAGAAAGTCAGATGGGCCTTGCAATTGAACCATGTATCCAGAAAGCAGAGACGTGGCAATCTGGTCAACATTGTGAACGACAATGACTACCAAACGCCTTTATCACTATCACGCCTCATCCCTCCCCCAACCTTTGACAGTATTCATTTCACCTTTTCTTCAAACTTTAAAAAGAATCTGTATGTCCCTGATGTAAACATTACTTATCATGAGTGGTGGCAGGAAAGAGATTGAAATCATAGTTTTGCGCAAATGAGAAAGTGAGAAGTTTCACCCACCAATGTTTGTACCAACTTTTTTTGCAACTGGCAACCACATTTGGGGAAAGAAGGGAACTAGCTCTCAAAGCAGCCAGTGACAGGGTAGTAATATGAATTATTGATTACTTGCACTAATATGTAAGCTCCCACGGTCTTTTCAAAGATACAGAGGAGCTACTCCAAACACAGACCTACCTAAACCCTGAAATTATCTATTAGCATCACTTGGACCTTGCCTATACCACTCTCCCCATCATAGACTCAGATATACCAACAGGACAGCTGATGAGGAGCTGCTTCCCACTTTCCAGGGGTTTTTAAGTCTCTCTCCTTCTTATCCAACAGTCCCATCTCTCCTCTGAGCCCTTCAGCAGTAGCAACTGAGGGTGGACTTTTCACTCTCCTGGAAGGGAGCTGCTGGAATGTAAGCTTACAGATAGACTACTCAGTGGATCTACAGCCATCACCATGACTAAAATAAGCATTTATACATGATTCCTAGATGCGGAAACATTTTCGATGGCATAAATTCTTAATATTTAAACCAAGAAAATTATTTTTACAAGTAAGTACAGCAAAAGGGTCGGTCATGTGAAGATATTCCATGTGAGTGGCAGAATGACTCTCAAACATAAAAAAATTTTGCAAAATAATTATGAAGAAAAACAGTCTTTCAAAATACACTTATGCTGTGGCCTGCGCCTGCCTGTGATTGGAGGGCACAAAGCGGGTTTAACCACAAGAGCACAGAGCCTTCTGCCTAGGTGAGTTAGTCTTGCCTAGGGAGAAGAGTTCCATGATCCCGGGTGGTAAAGTTCCCCTTTTCTCTAACACTTCTCAGCAGGCTAGATGTCGTTTAAAAGGTGTCACTTTTCTCAAGGAAACTATACCCACAGAAATTTGACTGGGGAAGTGATCAAAGAGTCAATGAAAGAAACATATTATTTTTTGACATGTGCACATTTTACAATAGCTCATTACACAAAACAGAAAGCCAACTTTTTTTTTTAATTGTTTTATTTGGGAAAAGTGCTTCTTACAAAAGGGCAGCTGCAAAATACAGAGACCTCTGCAACAATTATTTCTTTTTTTCTTAAAGTGAAAGAATGGGCGGGATTGAAGGAATCAAAGCAGTGGATGGACAAACCAGGAGCATCTCCAAGTTATTTTCAGTAAAAAGAGCAACAAAATGCAAAGGTAAAATTTCTGATCAAGGAATTCTTCTAACTGAACTTTAGCTTGTCTTATCGATTACCGCTCCCTCCCCTGTAGTGGCAAAGTGTGACTTATTACTGTAAACCAATTATTCCACTATAATAAACACCTTAGAACATAGTTTTGAATCAAATCTGTCAACCTGCAAAGCTCAGGGGTGGAATGAGGCAAATGCCCACCAAAACAAACACAAAAACCCAACAATAAGACTCCTCAAATGAGGACAAAGATTTTTCAAAAAGTGCCTGAATTGGAAAGGCTAGATCATAGAACATTAAAGACAACTGTGTGTCCAAGAGCCAGTTTGTGTTAATATATGGGATAACCAGATAGTTTTAACCTTTTATGGCTAACCCCAATTTCTCTATGTATATAGACAGAGCTAGCACTGCTATATTAACAACTACCAATACACTGCTTTGTCCTTTAAGATCTATCTGCCACACAAGGCTGAAACCACTGAACCAAGTTTTTTCTACTAAGGCTAAGAATACTGCATCTATGCAGGGATGAGAAGCTTATTTCTCAAACACACACACACACACACACACACACACACACTCACTCTCTCTCTCTCTCCCTCTCCCCCACACTCACATCAAGTCTACCAGCCCTTGGGAGTCAACTTCCAACTCTGCATTGATTTTGTGACCCTATATCTTTAATATGTATTCTTTCTCCATTTTCCTATCATGCAAAACACAGTAGAAATCTCAACACATTCTCACCTGGTTCTGGTTACCCAGTAGTATTACTTATGTGCAATTGAACAAGAGATCGAAACCACAGAACAAGTGTACATGGTGGGGATTCCAGGGTAGGGAACAGGTATAAAAACACAGATGTGCAGATTTCACCGGAAACCCCAAGGAGCCACCTCCTCGTCTGTAGCAGAAGGCTACTTGCCAGCTCAGGTCCCTTCACCCAACACTCCTATTCTTAGACCTCAAAGCAAGGCCAGTGCTTTTACTTTTGAACCTGGGGCGGTCCTCAAAATGAGTGTGAAAAGTCCATAAACACAATCTGGTTGAAAACAGATGACGCAACGAACCTACACTAACTGTCTGACAGTTAAACTCGTGTTACAAAAAAACTAACTTTAAGATTTATTTTTGTAACTTTTTTAAACAGAGAAAACAATACACTCCTTGGGGAAAGGTGAGGGATTGAGAAGACAGGCCCTGGGTAAAAATTATCACGACAGCACCTGGAGTTGATAGGCCTGCCTAGGAGAGAAACACAGGCACTGCCACACCAGCACAGGGACAGCTACTGTCTGAGGCTCGGCAGACCAGTTCCCGCGCCACGCAAGGTTGCTATAGATCCAAGTCATAAAAATCTTCCAGCTCATCATGAAACAAGTCCCACTCATCTTCAGAGTCTGTCAGTTCGTCGTCCCCACCTGCAGCCAAAAGCATAAGCAACATCTCGCCCAGCTCAAAGGTGACAACCTCCTCTTCGTCGTTGTCAAAGGGACTGCTGTTCTCTCTTTCCTCAATGAGCTCCCAGAAGTGGTTCCTTCGTTGGGCCTGTAAGAAACAAGGCCATGATAGGGGTGGCAGTGCCGAGCAGTATCTTCTATTCTGTTGTTTACAAGGCAAATCATCCAGCACACCAGAGGGCATGACGAACCAGACTTCTTATTTAGGGTTTCCATCTTACCAATTCCTCCCCTCTGGGTACTCAATGTAAACAGTTTAGGCTAGAGCTTTAAGCATTCTATTTCTTCCTTTCCTATCCCTCCCAGTTTTCTGAGGTTTGTTTCCTCCTGTAATATTCTAGTCTCACTCCCAAACCTGAGTGTTAATCTTCTCCTTCCCCTACCCCAATATGTGCACGACTGAACTGATATTGTGGTATTTCCCCTCCTTTAAAAAAACAGTGAGAGTTACCCGGTATCTGCTTGATGTTCCCACTTTCTGTCTCTGTGGCTCCTCTCTACGGCCATCAGGGTACGCATGCTTGTAAAAACAGTTCCCGCCAAATGGGCAGCTCCCACGTCCTTCATCAAAATACCTGCACGCCTTGTTGCTGGAAAGGAAAATACCGCAACCCTTACTCACAGTGGATTTCAGGTCTGTATTTGACTATCATCCGGGGTTTCTTTAAACAGGTAGGGATAGAACCAGTATGTCTGTTTACAGCCCCCCCCAAGTGTGTTCTTATAAGCATGTGTGCGCCAATGCATGAAACAATAGAAACAGATACTTTGTTCAAGTTCATGCTGTTTAACAGCTCTTGTATAACAGATCCCGTAGAGAGAAAACCTTCTAGAAAGCCAACACACAGGAATTAACACAGGACAACTATAACATGGATTCAGAATAAGGTAGAACCCCATCCACAGGGCTTTAGCTATCAGCAGGACAGACTTCATTATAACACAGTCCCTCGGCATGCATCCCAAGGACTGTGCTATATAGCAAGAGACATACTGGGTAAGTGTTACCAGGGGTGACGAACTATACTGGGAAGTAAAAGAAGGGTAGGAAGGAGGTAGGAGTGTATAATGCAGCACTGTTCTTTTCAAAGTGAGCCCAAGCTACGTTGGGCTCTTGGCCTGAGAAAAGGCTGCAGTGCTCATACCTCATTGCCTCCTTGTATTTCTGAATGAGTTTCTGCTTCTCTTCTTTCTCCTCCACCCAGTACTCACTTGGAATGACAAAGTTAGATGTGATCCGGCATTCTGGGCAGGACCTGGGAAACAATGAACAGGCTGCAATGCACATTCCCCCTTTACAGGCCCACTCTTCAAGGACACACCCCGGTGTGTCACCTCCAGACTTAGCTGAAAGGCACGTGGGCATTTCCTGAAAGGGTTCCACACACTGTCACACAATTGCTCATTTCTTTTGAGGCAAGACAAACTCCTTTATAAATCCAACTCAGTGGCTAGCCAGTTCATTTTATAAAAAAATTACTTAGGTCAAGAACAAGAACAAAAACAAAAGACATTTCACACAGACTCCTTTTTCTTTCGTTTAAATAAATTTATTTTTTGTAACTTTGCTCTGTTTAGATTATGTAGTTTTGTTCAGTTATGAGAACAATCTTTAAAGGATGGTGGATTATTGGCTAGCTTAATGGATGGAATAGGAAAGTGGAAAATGTAGAATGTCAGGAAACATACATTCAGAGCTAGGTAAGTTTGTTCACTGAGCCTAAACTGGCTAATAATCCATTAAACACAATCTCCTCAGAAAAAGCACAAAGATTCTACTAACTGATACATAGGGCTTCCTCATTCAAATAAAAGTAGATAGACCAACTAACCTAGAAGCTAGCTGAAATACAAACGAGAAATCCCAATTAGAATACCCCAGGTTCGAGATAAAATGCATGCATTTAAATGTGGTCCAGCTGGTTCAAAGTTGGCACAAGTTACTAAATTCTTCCCCAAAATAGAAAGCACAAACGAAGATTGGGGAGGAGTCTCACTTTATGATCTTGCTCTCAAATTGCTTTGCACTCCTCCACTTGCGAATACACTTGAGACAGTAGGTGTGGTTGCAGTTGGAGAGGATCCCGAAGCGGCGCTCGCTGGGGTTGGCTTTCTCATAGACCACCTCCATGCAGATCCCACACACCATGTCCTTGCTGCGCTGCACAGCAAATGAGAGCTCCATGTCCTTCTCATGGGCCTCAATGCAAGACTAGAGAAAGTGGAGAGAAGTGTAATCAAGTCACTTGAATCCTGACGGACTTAAGCTTGTTAATGACTCATGTTCAGAGAACCAAATAGCCAACTGAAAAATGATGCTCCCAATCTGACATTAAAATAAGCTTTGTTCACAAGTGAACAGATGCAGTGACATGGGACTTGACAATACTGTAAAAACCAAACTACAAGGACTCAACTCCAGGAACTGAAAAATGGCCCAATTTTCTCTGCCCTAAGCCTACAGCTCAACTCCTGCTGTTATCCACATTAAAGACTGTTTTTCATACTAAGTTTGTTGTATGTCTGGTTTCTATATGCAGAATGTAATTAGGATTAAGACCCTAATTTAAAACCTGTCAGAAAATAACGGTGAAGGAAACTAACATTTATTATGTGACAGGGACATAATTCTTGTGTCTTTTTTTTAATAACAGCTTTAGAGATATAATTTACAAACCGTACAATTTACCCATTTAAAGTGTACAATTAGATAACTTTTAGTATTTTCAGTTCCACAATCAATACTGATTACCACAATATTAGAATATTTTCATTATCCCGAAAAAGAAACCCCATACCCATTAGCAGTCTCTCATTTCCCCCCAAAAAACCTCAAAGCTAGGCAACCACTAATCTGTGGATTTGCCAATTCTGGATATTTCATGTATGTGGCCCTTTGTGACTACGTTTGTTTACTTAGCATGTTTTCAAGGTTATCCATGATATCATATACTTTTTTAACCTACTAAAAACATGATTATAAGAAATACGAAAATGGGGCCGGGCGCGGTGGCTCACGCCTGTAATCCTAGCACTCTGGGAGGCCAAGGCGGGTGGATTGTTTGAGCTCAGGAGTTCGAGACCAGCCTGAGCAAGAGCGAGACCCCGTCTCTACTAAAAATAGAGAGAAATTAATTGGACAACTAAAAATATATAGAAAAAATTAGCCGGGCATGGTGGCGCATGCCTGTAGTCCCAGCTGCTCGGGAGGCTGAGGCAGAAGGATCGCTTGAGCCCAGGAGTTTGAGGTTGCTGTGAGCTAGGATGACGCCACGGCACTCGAGTCCGGGCAACACAGTGAGACTCTGTCTCAAAAAAAAAAAAAAAAAAAAAGAAATATGAAAACGTAGAAAATCAATAAGAAAGTCACCCATAATCACTTGTTTTAGTAATTTTCCTTCAGAGGTAGGCACCGGTATCCCCAATATATAGAAAGATTTACAGGGATTTAACTTGCCTAAGTTCACACTAGTATGCTGTGAAGGTAGGATTCAAACTATGTCTATCTTACACTATGTTTCACCTCCCACAACCAAATTATGTTTATTAAACCGATAGAAATGATGATTAGAAGCAAAATTTGCTCCAATACATAAAAAGTTTATAACATAATATCTTCAACAAAAAATTCATGCTGCAAGTGTGCTTAAAACTATAGTCTGAAACCTCCCAGGTTTCAAACTGGAAATGTAAAATGGTGCAGCCACACATTTTGCAGTTGCTCAAAATGTTAAGAAGAGGACTGAAAACATTATCTTTCCATAAAAACTTGGACACAAATGTTCATAGCAGCATTATTCATACAGCCAAAAAGTGGAAACGACCTAAGTGTCCAGCAACCCATGAATGGAAAAACACATGTGGTCTAGCCATGGAATAGAATATTATTCAGCCATAAAAAGGAATAAAGCACTGCTACATGCTGCAACATGGAGAACCTAGAAAACATGCTCAGTGAAAGAAGGCAGTCACAAAGAACCACATAGTTTATGACTCCTTTATCTGAAATATCCAGAATAAGCAAATCCACAGAGACTGAAAGTAGATTAGTTGTAGCCAGGAGCTAGAGGAAGGGTAAAATGAAGAGTCACTGCTAACGGGTATGCGATAATCTTCTGGGGATGATGAAATGTCCTACAATTTAATAGTGGTAATGGCTGCACAACTCTGTTACACTAAAAACCAACAAAATGTGCATTTTAAAAGAGTAACCTGTACAGAATGTGAATCTCAGAAAAGATGTTATTTAACCAAAAAAAGAGGATGGAAAAGAGGGGAAAAAATTTAAAGCCCATAATCTAAAGTTCTGGAAGTATGACTTCTTGATAAAGCATTCAAGAAGCCCAGGTAAGAAATCTTCCCTGCTCTCTGATAACCATTCAATTCACCAAATGTTTCTCTAAAATGAACCAACAATATTGTGAAAGGACAAATTTTGTTTCTCACACCTAATAACATACACATCTCCCTAAAGACTTACTTTTATATGTTGTGATCTCTGGGCAGCATCCATTGGATGTAGGACCTGCAGCCCACACATATCACATGAATCTCCGTGGAGATACACACAGTTCTCCCCATATCGGCACTCTCCCACTGCAGCATAGGGGCAAAGCTGCTTCTTTGTTTCCACAGCGGTTTGCTCTTTCTCTGATTCTTCCTTGGTCACTGAGCCCTGCAGGGGTGCGTCAGTGCAGGAAGGGGCAGCTGAAAATGTTTAAGAGGGTGGTAAAGGTCCAAATGGATAAGGCAAATATATGAACTATAAGGTAACTGAGAACCTAACTGAAAAGAAAAAAATAAAAAGAACTTCAATTAAACTGCAGAACAGTCTATTGAACTAATTTCTTCACTCTTGCAAGAAATAGAATTTTTTCTAATGCTGATATTTCCAAGATTAGGCTTGTTAAAAAAAAAAACAAAAAAGCTTCTTTATGTATTTCTTGGGTGACTGAAATTTAATTTTTAAAAGTACTGATTAAAGAAGAAAGGCTTCAGTTTTTCAAAACATTCTGAATTCATTACTATCGGGATTGAAAAAGTTTCTTTCACTCCATCTGCAAATCTCAGGTAATCCAATTTAAAGTACCATATTAAGATCAGGCTAAAAATGAAACAGGGAGGTTGTGAAACAGCTAATTGATGAACTGTTGTCTAGCCCTCTAACTTTTATTCTTCAGAATACTTACTACGGCCACAGTAGGGCTGTCCAGGAACAAACTCGATAGCATTCACCCAGTCCTCTGAACCTGCTCCTACAGTTGCAATGTTAGAATTTCTTGACTCAGCTTCGCCTGTATCCATTTCAGCAAGTGGCCCGACTGCTGCAGGGAGACTTGGGGAAGCAGCAGGAGATGATTTTGCAGTTAGGTCTGCAGCAGTTGCTTCTTCCTGTTTCAATGGCTTGCTATGGTCATATCTGAAGAAAATTTTAAAATAAGCAGTCACTGCCTAATTTCATATATTCCCTGATACTTTTCTTGGCCCCTCTTCAAACTTTAATGTGTATATGAATTACCTGGGAAATTGTTAAACAGGCGGATAACTAATTTGTAAGTCTGGAGTGAAGCCCATGATTCTCCATGTCTAACAAGCCCCCATGTGATGCCAGACCAGGGTTCAGCAAACTTTAGAGGGTCAAATACATAAATATTTTAGGCTTTGTAGGTCATACAGTCAATCACAACTATTCAACTCTGCAATTTAGTGCAAAAGCAGCCATAGGCATTATTTAAATGAATGTGTGACCATGTTCCAATAAAACTATTTTTTTTTTTTTTGAGACAGAGTCTCACTCTGTTGTCCAGGCTAGAGTGAGTGCCATGGCATCAGCCTAGCTCACAGCAACCTCAAACTCCTGGGCTCAAGCAATTCTACTGCCTCAGCCTCCCGAGTAGCTGGGACTACAGCCATGTGCCACCATGCCCAGCTAATTTTTTCTATATATATTTTTTTAGTTGTCCAGATAATTGTTTTCTAGTTTTAGTAGAGACGGGGTCTCGCTCTTGCTCAGGCTGGTCTCGAACTCCTGAGCTCAAACGATCCGCCCACCTCAGCCTCCCAGAGTGCTAGGATTACAGATATGAGCCACCGTGCCCAGCCTACACTAAGAGTTTTATTCAGACACAATAAATTAATTATATATCTGTAGTAAATCAAACTGTACTATAACTTATAGTATGTATCTAGCAGTTCTTTCAATGAAGCAGTACTAATCATGGGTTATGTATGTTACAGGTATCTATGTTTACATCTAACAATGAAGCAAAATCTAACTAAAAAGCTGTCCCCTTTAGCTTAGGGTAAACATTTGCTGAGCTGGTCTTTATTTAATCATGTTACCTCAAACTGTGTTGATATTCCTACGCTTAAGTATTAGTTAACCTACCTTGCAGTACAAGTAATGTGAGAATCCTGCTATCAGCTACAAACCCAGAGCGTGCTGTTCTGTAAAGTGGAAGCAGGTAAGCTCGAGGTTGAGAAGGAACTATCTTGATTACGCTCTTTCACTTGCATCATCTGACTTCATCCAAGTACAGTGAGAAAGTATTCTCAGTATTCTCTCATCATTTTAGAGAAACTAAGGGGCAGTTACAGGTGGAATGTGATTCTAAAGCTGCTCTGTACAATGCAGCAGCCTCTGGCCCCATCTAGTTATTTATACTTGATATTTAAAACTCAGTTTCTCAGTCCTTGCTCTAGCCATATTTTCAAGTGTTCAAATGCTACGCTGTAGCTTGTAGCTACTATATTAGATAGCAAGATAAAGGTCATTTCCAGTATTGCACCAAGTTCTGAAGTTTCTTTTAGAGCCAGCCATAAGGATCCCCAAAGCCTTACTTTTCAGATTAAGTAACTCCCCAGTTTGAAAGAGAATTTCAAAAAATGTTAATTGCTTTCACAGCCTTTAAATTAGAAAAGAACTTGGGTTTTGGAATTAAGACAGGTTTGAATTAAAAACACCAGCTCCACCAGCATGCAAAGTCTTTAAGGCTTTGGGAAAGTTTTAAAAGAATTAAATGAAGATTAAATGACATGATGTATAAAAGGTCTTAGAGACTTACATGACACCCTTTTTTCTTCCTTTGCACATTCACTTCAAGGATTTCAGGGTTACAACCCCCCACTGCTAAATTTGACTGGCTTAAAAAATAAATAAAAAATTTAAAAAATCTAAAAAGGATTTCACAGTAAATGACTTAAAAAAAATTGGAAATATTACAAAGTTTTTGAAAGAAGTGTATTTTGGTTCCAGGGTAAATTTATCAAGGAATCAATAAGGTATATTAGTTAGCTAGAAAGCCCACAATTATAAATAAATAAAGTTTTCTTGCTTTCAAATATTCTACAGTTGTCTATAGTCATAAAGAGTCTGATTTTTTTTTCTAAGAACAGACTAAAAAACTGAAATAAACATTTTATAGTCAAGCAGTTAATTTTTTTTGAACACCTGATAATAAACATCTACCTTGCATTAAGAACTGCACCATGGCCGGGCGCGGTGGCTCACGCCTGTAATCCTAGCTCTCTGGGAGGCCGAGGCAGGCGGATTGTTTGAGCTCAGGAGTTCGAAACCAGCCTGAGCAAGAGCAAGACCTCGCCTCTACTAAAATTAGAAAGAAATTAATCGGCCAACTAAAAATATATACAAAAAATTAGCCGAGCATGGTGGCGCATGCCTGTAGTCCCAGCTACTCGGGAGGCTGAGGCACTAGGATTGCTTGAGCCCAGGAGTTTGAGGTTGCTGTGAGCTAGGCTGACGCCACGGCACTCGCTCTATTCCGGGCAAAAAGAGTGAGACTCTGTCTCAAAAAAAAAAAAAAAAAAAGAAAAGAAAAGAACTGCACCATCTAATGAGAGGTCAATATCAATAAAACAAGATCCCCACTAGCAAATGTGATAAAACTAACTTTCATAATTAAAAGGCCCTCTAGAAGAGGAACATATATCAAATAAAAACAAATAACTTTATTCTAAGAGATTATATTGAGAAGTAAATACAGAACTTAAATTTAGAGAAAGACACTGAAAAACATGTTCTCAAATCTGTCTATTGAGGTAAGGTTATTTCCTTAATGCAGACTAAAGCTATATAAAATACGCTTCTGAAGTGAAGATTTGTGAGTAAGCGCTAGTAAGGATAAAGTACAAAGAAAAAATTAATAAAGCAAGAAAGAAAAAGAAAAACCAGGACTCCCATTTTGAAAGGCATTTACTAGAAAAATACAGTTCACTGACACACGGACCTCCTTAAGGGCAGGGATTGGCAGACTATGACCCTCGGGCCAAATCCAACTAAAGCTAAGAATGGTTTTGACATTTTAATTTTAAAATGGTTGGGGGAGAAAGAGATCATTTTATGACACACAAAATTACATGAAATTCTAATTTCAGTATCCCAGAATAAAGTTTCAATTGGAATGCAGCCACATCCATTAGCTTATGTACTGTCTATGGGTGCTTTTCCACACAAGAGATCACATAGCATGAATCACCAAAAATATTTCCCTGGCCCTGTATGAAAAATTTGCCACCCCTGCTTACTAGGATTCTATTGTCACATCTGTTGGAGTCATTGTCCATAACAGTGACTTTGTTATAGTTACTAAATTAATTTTTCAATGTATTGTCATAGCATTACTGATCCTTTTAGTAAAAGTGTTAAGTGATAACTAATGCTGAGGCAACATTTAAAGAAATAGTAAGCCTTTCTTTCACACCCTGCAAATACTTTGATATAGTACAAACTTCTATCTGAAGAAATATAATCAATTTTTCTTCTCCCTCTGGCTGGCTTACAACTCCCCGCCCCCACTGCTTCCATGCCCTAACACCTGCCTTTACAGATTCTAATTTACAGAATTCTTCAGTATGAGATTTGCCTTCCATGGGGCAAAACTCCTCCAAACAAGTCAACCAAGGCAATATTGCCCCTTTCCCCAAGGTGTGTCCAGAAAAAGGAGTTCTAATGGCATTTAGGAGGCAGGGCAAAGGATGCCAGATGTCCTGTAATATGCAAAAAGTCCTGAACAAAGAACCATGGGCCAGGCATGGTGGCTCACACCTGTAATCCTAGCACTCTGGGAGGCTGAGGCGGGAGGATTGCTTGAGCTCAGGAATTCGAGACCAGCCTGAGCTAAGAGTTAGACCCTGTCTCTACTAAAAATAGAAAAAATTAGCAAGTCAACTAAAAATAGAAATGAAAATTAAAAAAAAAATTAGCCAGGCATGGTGGCTAGCGCCTGTATTTCCAGCCAGCCGGGAGGCTAAGGCAGGATGATCGCTTGAGCCCAGGAGTTTGAGGTTGCTGTGAGCTAGCTAGGCTGATGCCTCGGCACTCTAGCCCAGGCAACAGAGCCAGACTCTGTCTCAAAAAACAAACAAAAATAGAACCGCGCCCTGTCTCTACCAAAACAAACAAAATAGGTCAGAGTGGAGAGGCTACCTATTCCCTCTACGAGGAGTTACATTATTTGAAATCCCTAGGCACTGGGCAACTTATATAAATGGATCCTTATATAGTAAGAATGAGAAATAGGTTCAAGTCCCTAGGTATAAATTTAACAAAAAGGTCAGGTGCGGTGGCTCATGCCTGTAATCCTAGCACTCTGAGAGGCTGAGGTGGGAGGATTGCTTGAGGTTAGGAGTTTGACACCCGCCTGGGCAACACAGTGAGACCCCAACTCTACAAAAAATAGAAGAAATTAGCAGGGCAACTAAAAATAGAAAAAAAAAAATTAGCCAGACATGGTGGCGAACACCTGTAGTCCCAGCTACTGCCTGTAGTCACAGTAGAAGGCTGAGGCAGGAGGATCCCTTGAGCCCAGGAGTTTGAGGTTGCTGTGAGCTAAGCTGATGCCAGGGCACTCTAGCCAGGGGAACAGAGCAAGACTCTGTCTCAAAAAAAAAAAAAAAAAAAACCCACACACCCCTTCCTAAGATTCTTTCGCTAGTCCATAATCAAGCTTAATAATCACCTGTAACAGCCTGTCCTAAACAATTAACACGAAACTGTCAGGCAGACTATTATAGGTTTCCTGAATTCCTTTCAGTTAGTCCTAAGAGTTCTAACCTCAGTTCAAATCAGAATCATTCCCCAAGAGTTTTAGAAAATAGAGAGCTATACTCTTTAAAGAAAACTAAAGTTCCTTTATTAGGCAACTCACATCTGCCTAAACATGAAAGCCTCACAAAACAAAATAGGTGTCTGCCTCATTCCCTGGTCTTAAGCCATTTGAGGCTGTCAAAACCAAACCAAAAAATAAGCTGATTAACATGTAGAGCCTAGGCCTTAGTACACAGACTTCTTTAATTTACCGTTCAGTTTTCCACTCACTCTACATATACAGTCCAATCAGATGAGTACCTCTTCTGAAATAAGAGGCCCATCTGTTAGTTAACCATTCCTTTTCCCCATCTGCCTCGCAACCTATGTTCACATCTCTCTGCTGGACACCTTAGATCCTCTGCTCTTAATATTCGATTCCTCTCCATCGTAGTTGGCAATAACTCTCAAATGACTGGAACCCAGCTCCCCTACAATTAGCCTAGTCTAGAAGACCTGCAGACTGACTACAAAGGATTGTTCATTCATTATAAGGTGAAGTTCTGACAACTTTCCCCCCCTTTAATATTGTGACTGCAAGGAAGACAGGCCTGGTGTGTTTTTCTTTCTTTCTTTCTTTCTTTTTTTTGAGACGGAGTCTCAGTCTGTTGCCCTGGGTAGTGTGCAGTGGTGTCATCATAGCTCACTGCAGCCTCCAACTTCTGGGCTCATGCGATCCTCCTGCCTCAGCCTCTGGAGTAGCTGGGACTATAATACAAGTGTAAGCCAGGATGTCTGGCTAATTTTTCTATTTTTGGTAGAGTCGGGGTCTCGCTCTTGCCCAGGCTGGTCTCGAACTCCTGAGCTCAAGCAGTCCTCCCGCCTCGGCCTCCCAGAGTGCTAGGATTACAGGCATGAGCCACTACGCCTGGCCTCTGCCAATTTTTTCATTGCAGTATTTCTTAAAAAAATAAATAAATAACAGTCTCCTCAAAAACACCAGATGGGCCAGGCTCAGTGGCTCACACTCTGTAATCCTAGCACTCTGGGAGGCCGAGGCGGGAGGACTGCTTGAGCTCAGGAGTTCGAGACCAGCCTGGGCAAGAGCGAGACCCCGACTCTACCAAAAGTAGAAAGAAATTAGCCAAACAACTAAAAACAGAAAAAATTAGCCAGCCATGGTGGCGTGTGCCTGTAAGTCCCAGCTACCTGGGAGGCTGAGGCAGGAGGATCGCTTGAGCCCAGGAGTTTGAGGTGGTTGTGAGCTAGGCTGACGCCATGGCACTCTAGCCTCAGCAAGAGAGTTGAGACTGTTTCAAAAAAAAAAAAAAAAAAGAAGAAGAAGAAAAAATTGGCAGAGAACAAAATGATCTGACTACTAAACTCAGATATCAGGGATCCACCTCTATGCTCCTAGTCACATGAAAAAGATCTTTTCCCCTCTCCATCCTGACTGGATTTCCTAATAAATACATGTAACATTAATATACCACCCATCCATCAATAATTTCCTATTCTTTTGAACTCTAAGCATTTAAACCTAATAGCTGACACAGTTTTTTTCCTGATAACAACAGTATAATTGGCTATGACACTGCCAAGAAGTCTTACCTAGGACAGTGGTTTAAAACATGTCTAAAGCCCTTTGACAAGCCTCCCTTCAAAAGGTGGAACCCTGGCCGGGCGCAGTGGCTCACACCTGTAATCCTAGCTCTCTGGGAGGCTGAGGCGGGCGGATTGTTTGAGCTCAGGAGTTCGAAACCAGCCTGAGCAAGAATGAGACCCCGTCTCTACTAAAAATAGAAAGAAATTAATTGGACAACTAAAAAAATACATGCCTGTAGTCCCAGCTACTCGGGAGGCTGAGGCAGTAGGATCACTTGAGCCCAGGAGTTTGAGGTTGCTGTGAGCTAGGATGACGCCACAGCACTCTAGCACGGGCAACAAAGTGAGACTCTGTCTCAAAACAAAAACAAAAACAAAAACAAAAGGTAGAACCTAATTCCTCTACTAGTGAATGTGGTCTCAACTTAGTGGCTTAGTCCAGTACTAGTGAAGTGACAGTATGTGACGACTGAGACTAGGTCATAAAAGGCATTGTGTGGCTACTCCCTGCCTCCTCTCTGGATTCCCTTGCTGTGGGGAAACCTAGGTGCCCAGCTATAAGAACACTCAAGCAGCCCTATGGAAAGGCCACATGGTGAGACTAAGGTCTGCCACAGCCAAGTGAGTGAGCCCTCTTTTTTTTTTTTTTCAAGACTGGTCAAGTGCAGTAGTGAAAGGGGGGAAAGGATGAACCCTCTTAAAAGCAATCCTCCAGCCCCCATCAAGTCTTCAGATGACTGCCACCCTGGCTGAAATCCTAACAGACATCTCATGAGTCTCTGAGCTAGAACCACATAGCTAAGCCATTCACAGATTCTAGACCCCCCAGAGACTGTGTGATAATAAATGTTCCTTGGGTCTTTTTGTTTTGGTTTGGTTTTTAGAGACAGGGTCTCACTGCTGCCCAGGCTGAAGTGCAGTAGTGCAATCATAGCTCACTGTAACCTCAAACTCCTAGGCTCAAGCAATCCTCCTACCTCAGCCTCCCAAAGTGCTGAGATTATAGGTGTAGGCAACTGTGCTCAGCCTATTCACTGTTTTAAATTGCTAAATTTGGGGGTAACTTGTTTAACATCCATAGATAATCAATAAACATTTTCTGAACTGGGAAAATAAAAGGCTCTACCCAGTTTTTAAACACTACCTAAACCCACTACTGCTGAATTGCAATTTAACAGGATTATGGTACCAATTCAATGAATAATGCTAGAGCTTACTTAATAGCTAATCCTTGTTGGTTCTCTAACATTCTGAGATAGACACTAGAAGCATTCTTGAAGCATTTTTCCTAGTCTTGGTTGCCCTTGGGCCTTATTAGTTTAGTGAGCTCGGGGCATGAAGACAGAATGACAAGCCCTCTAGCAACCTAATGCACCATTCCAAATGCCTAAGATCCCTTTCTCTGTAATTCATATTCGTAGAGAACGACTGAAACCGGTCCAATTTGGTCAAATATGTACTTCATTCTTGGTTTTGAAAAAGAAATGCTACATATAAAATATATAAACATATCTTCACCATACTCTACTCCTAGGTTTGCAGAAATTGCTCCTCAGGCATCAATTCAATTTAGTCATTACATAAATCTCTCCAAGCAAAGACATTTCTGTCAATGTACTAATATTCCTAAGGAGTACTTTTTTTTCTTATAGAGATGGGGTCTCATTATGTTGACCAGGCTGGTCTTAAACTCCTGGCCTCAATCGTCCTGCCTTGGCCTCTCAAAGGGCTGGGATTACAAAGCAGGAGTACTTTTCAAAGCATTAAGTATTTCTAATCTGTTACGTATAAAGCTATTAGAATTATGTATTTTGCTCTCATTTTCTTCTCCCAAACTCTCCCAACCTATCCCCTGAACAAAATGAATTCATAAACAAATTCTTACCTGCAACGGTCTCCATAAACACAGTACCCTCGCTGAAAATACTTGCACGCTACACCATATGGACTGTCAGAGAGGTCATGCGAGTATCGACAGTTATCTCCTTCTTTACAAACCCCATGCATAAAATACCTGTGAGACAAAGGACCACAACACTAGATTAAAAAAAAAAAAAAAAAAAGATCAAAGCCAGTCCTCAAAGAATTCATGACTAATATATTCTCCCAATAAACATACAAACACACAAAATAACACAAAGAAAGTGGAACTAGACCGGATGACCATAAAATGATTCATGTGGGTACTACAGGAAGGCTGCCCATAGACCCAGGTACCAATCTCAGATTTTAAGCATTCATCTTGTTGTTCAGTTAAGTTTGATCACTGGCCTCAGTTTACACTCCCAGAGGCAGCTTCTTATTTTCCACTAACTTTGGCCATAATAGCAACTCTATCTGTAAAAACAACAATCAAAGATAAAGAAGCAAGAAGCAACATAGACTGGAAAGGGTTAGAGTACTGTATATATTTCACTTCCTCAAGAATTCATTTTAATTCTTTCAAAGCAACATGAAAACACAAAATTGGCTACAAAAGTGAAGACAAAGAAACAGACCTCTGCCAGCTGCCTTAAAGGAATACATGTGTTGTTTCCAAAAGCCAGGTATGGGAATACAGTTCGGCAGCGTCTCTTTTCCTTTTTTTTTTTTTTGAGACAGAGTCTCAGTCTTTTGCCTGGGGCTAGTGTGTCTAGTGTCCCGTGGCATCAGCCTAGCTCACAACAACCTAAAACTCCTAACCTCAAGCCATCCTCCTGCCTCAGCCTCCCAGAGTGCTAAGATTACAGGCATGAGCCACCACGCTGGGCCCAACTCAGGTCAACTTTGTAAGTTGACCTGGACCAGCACCATCACCTGAGAATCTACTAGAAATGAAAATTTTGAGACCCCACCTCAGACCTACTAAATTTGAAATTGGAGGTGGACCCAAGCAATCTGTTTCTCCAAGTAAAGGTGTGGATTAAGAAAATGATGAGGCCAGGCGTGGTGGCTCACGCCTGTAATCCTAGCACTCTGGGAGGCTGAGGTGGGAGGATCATTTGAGGTCAGGAGTTCGAGACCAGCCTGAGCAAGAGCGAGACCCCGTCTCTACTAAAAATTAAATAAAAATAAAAAAATTAGCCAGTCAACTAAAAATAGAAACAAAAAAATTAGCTGGTTATGGTGGCTCGCACCTGTAGTCCCAGCTACTTGGGAGGCTGAGGCAGGAGAATCACCTGAGCCCAGGAGTTTGAGGTTGCTGTCAGCAAGGCTGATGCAAGGGCACTCACTGTAGCCCAGGCAACAAAGCGAGACTCTGTCTCAAAAAAAGGAAAAAAAGAGGGGAGGGGAGGGGAGGGAAGGGAAGAAAATGAGGAGTCTTATTTTTTGGTAGACAACCTTGATCCTGTAAAGTAAGTAGAACCCTTCTCCTGCTCTCCCATCACAGACTTCTGTCAGGATTTTTTTAATTCTTTGGTCCTTTATTGGTCTCTTTCTTTTAAAGAGGGTTAGGAAGTTTTAGTTTTGACAGACTACAATTCCCAGAACATCTATTTACATAAAACTGGTATAGACTAAGGAAAAAGTATGTCCTGGATGTAAATGTGGTTGGTCTTATAGAGCAGTGGTCCCCAATCTTTTTGGCACCAGGGACCGGTTTCATGGAAGACAATTTTTCCACAGACCAGGGGGTTGCAGGGGCGTGCACGGCGGAGCTCTGCGGTCCAGTCCCTAACAGGCCACAGAGGTTGGGGACCACAGTTGTAGTTGTAGCAGAATGTCCAAGAGCACAGTTATCTGGAGATGGTGTGCAGAATAATTAAGTATATTCCACTTTGCTCTCTGAATTGAATGATACATAGAAAATAGATTTACAAGAAGCCTTGAAGAAGGCTGTCCCCTAAATTGAAATGTGAGAGGTTCTATTCAGAGATTACCTGCAAATGAACCTTCTATGTGACAGTAGATAACATGAAAAGAAAAAAATGTTAACATCTTAGTAGGAACAGTTACAATTATCAAGATCCTAAATGCCCAAGGGTTGCAGTCCATAACAAAACGTAACATAGTAGGAAGTCAAATTATAGGTATAATTAGCCTCATTTCAACTGTTATTAGGTTTAACTTTATGCATCTCAGTTTTGAACTTTTGTTCAACTGCAGTGCTATTAATACTTTCTGTAAGCTTTGAAGATGGTTGAGCTCTACATAACCCCAATTTTTCTATTGCTTATGAAAAGAATCTTTTTTTAGACACAATTTGGCTTTGAAAAATAAGTCTGCTAAAATTGTATCAATAGATAATTTCTGGCTACATAAATAAATGAACAGAAGATTTAAAAAAAAATACAACTAAGTCAATGATACATTGTAATCACCACTATGATAAAACATGCTTCAAAGTATTCATAAAAGTATCTTCAAAGTATAAAAGTTGATACTAGGTTATTCATTTGAAGCAGTGTTACTGTTTGAATACAGTTGTTTGCTGATGTATCATCAGTGAAACACTCTTTACTCTCTCAACATTCCACATACACAAGACAAAGGTGTTTATACCTTCAATATTTCTTTGAGTTCAATTTAAAGTCAGAGATAGAGATACTGATACAGTTTAGTTTGTTTATTTTTGAGACTTGCTCTGTAACCCAAGTGTCATCATAGCTCACTGTAACCTCAAACTCCTGGGCTCAAGTGATTCTCCTGCCTCAGCCTCCCAAGAAGCTAGGACTATAGGCATGAGCTACCATGCCTGGCTCCTAGCTAATTTTTTTTTTTCCTATTTTTCATAGAGACAGGGTTTCACTCTTTCTTGCTCAGGTTGGTCTGGAACTCACTATCTCAAGGGATCCTCCCAGAGTTCTAGGATTACAGGTATGAGCCACCACGTCCAGCCACTCATAGAGTTTTAAGGCTTGATAAAATTATCTCCCTAGAGATCTCAAGCTGGGAAGGAGCTCCTAAATCTCTGGCACAATACGAGGACTTTAAGGCTTTCTTAAATGGTATTTTGCGTGCTGTCATTCAGTCCACTGTGCACTCGGTTTATGGCAGTATTAATTATGTGAAAGTACCCCTTCCACTATCACTACATGACAGCTGCTGATCTTGTTTCCTCAACTAGCTACTTCAAGGTGCTCAACCTCCAATACCTGCACTTTTAAAATTCAACATGTCACTCTTTCTTAGCACTTTTATAACACCTACACCACTATTACTTTGTGACATCCATGATCAGTGAGAATTGTTCTCTAGAATCTAAAAGGACAGGGTGAAATTGAGTCAACAAATAGATTGGCTGGCCTAGGACAGTGTGGACAGCCTACTAGCACTTTTTAGCAAAGAGCATAATACAGCATATGACCAAGTTAGTTCTCATTGGCTGAGACCATAGGATAGTACTCTACTTTTTACGTATTTTTATATAAAAATATTTGGGGGGAACTTAGGATTATAATGAATCAATGCCATACAAAGCAGCACTAAACAAGGTCTGCACTTCAAATTTTACAAGGAAGGAAAATGGAGATTAAACTAATCAAATAGGGTCAAATTCCAAAAGACGTGAATGAATCAAGTTTGTAACCCAAAGGCACCCTAATCAGTATTCAGCAAAAGGAGCTCCTACTATCTGTCTACCCGGTGCAGTAGGTAGGTAGGGATTTGATGGTTGAGTAAACCAGGCATGGTTCCTCCTTTCACAGAACTTGAATATTTAGTGGAAGAGACAAGACAGCAAGTCAAATAATCCTACTAATAGGTGTAAAAATATACAATTGCTAAGAAAAGTTAAATTTTGCCATGAAAAGGAAGAGATGACTTGACCAGGTAGCTTAAGGAAGTCTTCACCAACAAAGTCATGTTTGCCCTAAAAGTGGGTGGTTGAATAAGCCCCTGTTAACCTACAATAAAAAGGAAAAGAACATTCTAGGCAGACAGTCAGCATATACAAAGGCCCAATAGTAGGAGAGAGGTACAATCACTACAAGGAACTGAAAGGCGGCTAGCAGAGAGTGTGAAGAGAACAAGCATAAAGTTGGGGGAAGATGAGGCTGGACAGTTAGAGAACAGATTCTTCAGGACTTTGTATCTTAAAGCAATAAGAAACCACGGAAGGATCTAAAACAGGGAAATGTCAAAATCAGGTTTAAATTTTTTTTTTTTTTGAGACACAGTCTCACTGTGTTGCCTGGGCTAGAGTGCCGTGGCGTCATCCTAGCTCACAGCAACCTCAAACTCCTGGGCTCAGGGGATCCTTCTGCCTCAGCCTTCTGAGTAGCTGGGACTCCAGGTATGCGCCACCATGCCCGGCTGATTTTTTCTATATATTTTTAGTTGTCCAATTAATTTCTTTCTAATTTTAGTAGAGACGGGGTCTTGCTCTTGCTCTTGCTCAGGCTGGTTTCGAACTCCTGAGCTCAAACAATCCGCCCGCCTCGGCCTCCCAGAGAGCTAGGATAACAGGCATGAGCCACTGCGCCCAGCCTAAATTTTAACACTATATTAAGCTGCCTTCCAGATGACCTGCCTTGGCTAACTGATTATGATTAGATCTAGGGACTTCACTTGATCACAAGTTTCAAAAGCCAACAATGAATGCAGCCACCGTAACAGTGAATACAATCTGGCTGTATTAGTAGCAGCAGATTGTTGAGCAGTAATAAAAAGCACAAAGGGTTAGAATTAGGAAGACTCTTTAAATTCCAGCTTACTTCAAATTCACTTACTAGTTGCATGATCCTCAGTAAACTATTGAATCTTAACTTGAAATCAGCCAGTACTTCACAAGTAACTGGCATACTGGTATAGTGTCTCCACTGGTGTTCATGTTCCTTCTCATGCCCTTCCTCCACATCTCTGCTTCGCTCTGCCAGACCCTATCTAAATACATTTGCTTCTGACAATGCATTTTAAGAGGTACACATGAACAAATCAGTTTAGAAAGAGTAAGGCAACCAAAGAGGGCAGGAGAGCTAGATATCATGGCATAAAGATTCCAAGTTTACAAGCAAGCCATCCTTAAACGATTCATTGTAGTTTAGCCAGAAGGCAAAGGAATAACCTTTTCCAGCACCATTTTGACAAACTGAATATATGTGGAAAGCTGGCTCAACATAAGGACTGAGAAACAAACTACCCAGCAATGACATAAGTTCCAGAACTAGCATCATCAAGGGAATTGAATTCAAGCAGACACTTAATCACCCAATACTGCAAATCAACCGAAACACTAGAATACAAGCCCTAATTAGATACTGCCAAATACTAAGCATTATTTCACATGGTTCTTTGGTATGTTTGGTTTTCTGGTTTGTTTTACTTGCCTTGCCTCTCAGTGATAGAAGCAGTGTTGGTTTGCCCAGAATTATAAACAGTTCTCACAACAAAATCCCTTCTTGCCAACCTGTATCTGTACAAGTTTAAGAGAGAATGATATAATAGTATGACTTATAACAGGTAACAGAAAGAGGAAAAAAGAAAACCCATTTCCAAGAATTTCTCCGCAAAATAAAAATCCATAAAAAATAAGAACTTGCTTTGCTTTTAAATGCTACACCAAAAACCACCATCGAAATTCACCTTGATGCCACTGCCCAGCCTGAACTTACCTTCAGTGACAAGGCTGGGCCACATGATTTCTAAAGTCCCTTCTACTGCAAAGATTCTGACACCAGACATTGTACAGTAATAAAGACAAATACAATTTACTAGACTCTGCCTAGTGCTGTACTTGGAAAGCTAATCATGGTCACCAAGACACAAAACAAGAAACCCTAATAAGTAGTTTGTGAGGGTACGGAGAGACCCAAACACCACCCTTATGGTATCTCTAGGCATCAGAACAACCTCTCTGGGGATTTTTAGAAATTATGGAATATTAACTGTGACCTTCAATCACTTCATTTGCTGTGACATTTCTTACTTTGATATTTAATTTTAAATGAGTTGAGTACTCTGTTTCTCAAACTAGACTGTAAATTCCTGGTGGGTAAAGACCATGGTTTATTCTGCCTTTTATCTCATATAGTACCTATTACACATAATGCTTACATATTTAATAAATGCTGTAGATGAGAGCTCGATGTCATGGTGAATCACAGTGTCAACAGCAAATTAATTTTTCTTCACCTAGGCTGGATAACTTTTTCAATGCCATCTAAGTATTATCACCTCCATTTCCCCTCAAAAAACACTGTGTATCTGTCAGGGCAAATTTACTTAAAAAAAAAAAAACAACACTCTAATCTGGGCAACAGAGAGACCGTCTCTCAAAAAAACAAACAAAAAAAAACCAAAATGAAAATAAAAAACTATAGTTTGGAAGCAATAAATTTCACCATTGACATCACAGCACTTAGATAAAAAAAAAAAAAATTACAGATTTCTTTTATTTTTTTTTTTGAGACAGAGTCTCACTCTGTTGCCCTGGCTAGAGTGAGTGCCGTGGTGTCATCCTAGCTCACAGCAACCTCAAACTCCTGGGCTCAAGCGATCCTCCTGCCTCAGCCTCCTGAGTAGCTGGGACTACAGGCATGCGCCACCATGCCCGGCTAATTTTTTCTATATCTTTTTAGTTGTTCAGATAACTTCTTTCTTTTTTTTTTTTTTTTTTTAGTAGAGACGGGGTCTCGCTCTTGCTCAGGCTGGTCTCGAACTCCTGAGCTCAAACAATCCTCCCGCCTGGCCCTCCCAGAGTGCTAGGATTACAGGCGTGAGCCACTGCACCCAGCCTTTCCTTTATTTTTAAGGTATATTAGTGCTGGCTCTGGCAGCGCATATACTAAAATTGGCCCGAAAGAAAGATTAGCATGGCCCCTGGATGCAAATTCACTAAATGTTTCATATTTTAAAATAAAAATAAAGCATATTAATCACTTTCTAAAAATAAACTTCTTTCGAAAAATCAAAATGTTTGATTTTTGTATTAATATATTATTTCAACTTGCAGAACACTCATCTACCATTGTAGAAGCACTCTAATAAAGCAGGATCTAAATGTGAAATTACAATTTGCAAATTACAACTTTTCTTTACATATTAACTGTTGTAACACCACACTCAAGGAAACTAGAAGAGCAAATGAGCATTTCTAGTTCACAGTATTCCTCCAATAACAGATACGAAAAGCAGCCTGGTGGTGGCAGTATAATACAGGTTCTTAGAAAAGGTATTCTTAGGTTTTTCTTAAGCAGCAGGAATAAAACACAAGAATTTTCAAGAGAAACATTAAGAAATTGTAACCAGCATGAAACTACAGATGATTCTAAACAATTAATAAGAACAAATATCTTTACCCAAAGAACTTCTAAGAGGATTACACCTAAGTGAAGAAAATCGCCTTAATCAAATTCCTAGACATAGGAGTGATTCGTTATAAGAAATCAACACGAACACTGGAAGACACCATTACCTTGAATTCTCTTCAAAGGAGTTTTAGCTATCAAACATATTGATAATATTTATTTACAACACAGTATACTTGTACATTCCCTTTAACATCTAGTATTGTATCTGTCTCTCTCTCTTTTTTTTTTTTTTTTTTTGAGACAGAGTCTCCTTCTGTTGCCCAGGCTACATATAGTGCCATGGCAGCCTAGCTCAGAGCAACCTCAAACTCCTGGGGCTCAAGTGATCCTCCAGCCTCAGCCTCTCAAGTAGCTTAGCTGGGACTACAAACGTCACGATGCCCGGCTAATTTTTTCTATTTTTAGTAGAGATGGGGTCTCACTCTTGCTCACGCTGGTCTCCAACTCCTGAGCTCAAGCGATCCTCCCACCTCGGCCTCCCAGAGTGCTAAGATTACAGGTGTGAGCCACTGCGCCTGGCCAAGTACTGTATCTCCCATGGTAGGCATGCAATGTTTATTTACTGGACGGTTTGAACAAGGTAGTCCCAGAGAGATATACACATGTTCGATTAAGTCCTTTGTCTTTGCTAATTTACAAATGGTTTAAAAGAAAAGGAAAGCAAGGAAGCAGAGGAATCTTACGAGTTGCTATTTAAAATGGATAATCTTAGGTATGACTTTATCAACATCAATTCAAGTATTTACCGAGTAACCGCTGTAGGTCAGGTGCTGAGGAAAGCCCTGCAAGTACAATGATAGGGCCCTACTCCTCTTAAGAGAGCTCAAAGTCTAGAATAAATAAAGATATCATAGTTGATATTCCTCTAATGGAGAAAGGTTTTTTTTAATATGAGATCATGCTAGTACCTAGAACAAATGAAAACAATGTCAAACATTAAAACCCAAGACGTATGAACTAACCTGTACTTTTCAAAGGTAACTGTCTCAAGCAAAAGCTATATACAGGCTATACAAAACCAAAAACTAGGCTGGGCACGGTGGCTCATGCCTGTAATCTTAGCACTCTGGGAGGCCAAGGCGGGAGGATCGTTTGAGCTCAGGAGTTTGAGACCAGTCTGAGCAAGAGCGAGACCACGTCTCTACCAAAAAATGGAAAGAGGCTGGGCGCAGTGGCTCACGCCTGTGGTCCTGGCTCTCTGGGAGGCCGAGGCGGGCGGATTGTTTGAGCTCAGGAGTTCGAGACCAGCCCGAGCAGGAGCGAGACCCCGTCTCTACTGAAGATAGAGGGAAATTAATTGGACAACTAAAAATATATAGAAAAAACTAGCCGGGCATGGTGGCGCATGCCTGTAGTCCCAGCTACTCGGGAGGCTGAGGCAGGTGAGGCAGGAGGATCGCTTGAGCCCAGGAGTTTGAGGTTGCTGTGAGCTAGGCTGACACCACGGCACTCTAGCCCAGGCAACAGAGTGAGACTCTGTCTCAAAAAAAAAAAAAAACAAACCAAGAACTAGTACATCTAAGCCTGTATCTTTTACATAATGCTTTTTCAAATTATTAGGTTACTCAACTATGTAAATTTCTTAAACACATAAATCTATTGGTTCATGGGCAAAGTATTCCCCATGGTCCAGGAAACATCTAGAATATGTCACTAACTCAAATATACTAAAGGAAGGCAAAGAATAATATTAACCTGGTAAACTGTTTAGAGTCTTCTGATACAGGGGAGGAACTAGAAAAAGGAGAAACAGGGAAAAGTACCTAACAGAGGGGAAAGTACAGTGCTGAAAGTGACAATGAATTCTATCCAGAAATGTAAAGTTGGGATGAATTCACCGATACAATAGGATAAAGAGATAAGTATATAAATATCAGGTTGGTGACGGGTGCTCAAGGCTATTCTCTATTTAGGTTGGAGATAGTGGGCAAAATCAAGACATCTTATGTAATTCTTAAAGAACTCACATTTTGAAGGAAGATTATTTTCATTATATGGAGGCAGACTGGCTGCAGGGTGAATAGCTAGAAAGTTCATGAATAAAAAGATTCCACTAGTTTTTAGTTGTAAAAGACAACTAGCATATATAAATCGACTATAGCATTGTAAAGAAAAGAGAAATAAATAGAAATTCAAATAACCGGTTCTATAAACAGAAACTTTAAAATTTTCATTCCTTGGAATATTGCACTTGATTCCATTCTTAGGATCTACCGATGAATAAGGCAAGTTACCCGAAACTGCCTTTATGCTTTCTGCATCCCACTATTGAAAATGATTAAGCTTATCCTTCATGTCTTAAATATATCACAATGAAGATGGAGAAAGCATCAATCTCGCCACTAATATCACATAAAAGGCTGGGAATGCTTCAATCTCACCGTTATTACTACAAAAGGCAGTTCTGTATATTAGGAATATGTTTACCTGTTAACATATGCACCTAAATTATGCCACCCAGTTGAAAACCCGCATTAAATAGGATTTTTTTTCAACCGATATAAGAAAAACTTACAGTCCCTACTACTGGTCACTGTTTAACAATCGGGGCAGGGCGCGGTGGCTCACGTCTGTAATCCTAGCTCTCTGGGAGGCCGAGGCGGGCGGATTGTTTGAGCTCAGGGGTTCGAAACCAGCCTGAGCAAGAGCGAGACCCCGTCTCTACTAAAATTAGAAAGAAATTAATTGGACAACTAAAAATATATAGAAAAAATTAGCCGGGCATGGTGGCGCATGCCTGTAGTCCCAGCTACTCGGGAGGCTGAGGCAGGAGGATCGCTTGAGCCCAGGAGTTTGAGGTTGCTGTGAGCTAGGCTGATGCCACGGCACTCTAGCCCGGGCAACACAGTGAGACTCTGTCTCAAAAAAAAAAAAAAAAACAATCGGAGTTTAACAAACATACAATTAAATGCCTTCTTATGAATACAGCTTGGTAACTCTTTACACGCGTACACGTCCGTATAAACTCCATCACTTATTTTTCTAATATTTTCATCTCTCCTACAAAACCAAAACCAAATCTATCATTGGAAAGGGACGAGCTCTTTCACTCCCTTCAGAATTAAGATGCGAGAATTTCAAAAGAGGAACACTGTGCTGGGGGAGGGTAATGATGGCAGCTCATAAAATCCAGGGTGGAGGAGACGACCCCGGTTCCCCGATCGCTTGGTTCTAAGACAAAGCTCAGCACCGCCAAGCTCCACAAACATACAAAGAAAAAATACAAAAGCTTCTCAGGTTGGGCGGGGGCGTAGAGACGTGAAAAGACGTTACGAACGGAAGACACGCAGGGTGGGAGAGGCCCGGGTGGCCCAGCCGGCTCGCTGGGGCCCTCGGCCGGGTCTCCTAAGCCCGGAGAGGGTCGTTGGGAGACCTGCTCATAGTAATAACCTCCCTCCCCCTTTCCGAAGCTCAAGAGCTGGAGGTAGGGGTTGGGGGCATCTATTGACACACACACACACACACACACACACACACATACACACCATCTAGCCGGGAGGAGCCATTCTACCTAGCCCCGAAAGGTGCACGGAGCCGAGAGCAGCAGGGGATAGGGGAGAGAGGTGCAGCCCAGGAGGACGCCTAGGCGAACGCGCGCTGCCGGGCCCCCGCGGCCCGTAGGGGGTTGACGCAGTGACCAGCCGAGACGCGGCGGCAGCGGCTGCCGCGGTCGCAAACACGGGCCCCCTCTCCCTCCGCGCCCGTTCCCCGCCGGCCTCCTTCCTACCTCTGCCGCCCGCTCGGCCCGCGGCCCCCTCCCCTCGCCCGGCGCTCCGCCACGCAACGTCCTACCTGCAGGTGACCTGTTTAGTCCAGCCGCCGCCGCTGCCGTCGCTGCCGCCGCCCCTTACTCCCGCCCCCGGGGACGGGGCGGCGACTGTGGGGAGAGGGGTGGGGGAGGCCGCTGCCACCGCCGCTTCTGCTCCTGATGTTGTGGCTGTTGTTCCCGGAGCCGCAGCCTCCGCCATTACTGTTTATCCCACACAGCAATGGCCCCGGAACTTCCGGGATCACATAGTTCCGGTCCGGCCGCGGAGAGAAGAAGGCGGCGAGGCGAGCGAAGGAGACGGAGCCACCCGCCCGGTCCCCGCCACCTCCGCGCCGCGCCTCCGTGCGCTCTGGCTACTAGAGCTGCGGGCCCGGAACGTGCGCGCCCGCGGTCCGCCCCCCGCGCCGCTGATTGGTGGACGAGACGTCTCCCCCGGGGAGTGGGCGGGGCTACACAGGGCTCTGTACAGGTGTGCCGCGACGCTCCAAATGCTGGCGACGAAAGTCCACATTCATAGCCTTACTTCCCCCACAGAGGCCGATGTAGGGGAAGTGGGTGGGGATTGGAGATCTGGGTTCGAAATATCTGAGTTTGAATCCGGATTTTCCCATTTCCCAAGTACGAGGAACTTGGGCTAGATGCCTGTTCTCTCTCAGCCTCAGTTTCCTCTTCTCCCTAATGAGGATGTTAGTCCGCCCTGCTTCATATGGCTGTGAGGATTATATGATATGCGTGGAAATCAGGAGCTTAGTGCCTGGTAAACAGTAAACAATAAATGTTATCTCTTATTCCTGGTATCAGCAGTGTGACCTTGGCTAAGTATTTTAACCTCTCTAAACTCAAGAGAATAACACTGTGGCTAAGAAAAGGCTCTGGAATCCACTTGTCCCCATTTTCTCCTGGCTTCTCTCTTAGGTATGTGTCTTTGAGCAAATTATCTTACCTCTTGGTGTGCCTACTTTCTCCTGGAAAAATAATAATAATAATAATTTCAAATAGACCAGTGTGTGGCTCACGCCTGTAATCCTAGCACTCTGGGAGGCCCAGGAGGGAGGATCACTTGAGGTCAGGAGTTCAAGACCAGCATCTTTGTTTCTGGCTTATTTCATTTAGCATAATGTCCTCCAGGTTCATGACAAATGGAAGATCTTCTTTTTTAAGGCTGAATAATATGAAGTATACAAGCTTCTGAGGATTATTTCTAAAACTACGAAAATTAAAGTATATTTATTATAATTATATTTCCTATTAATACCCATTGTCCACTCAGATGCTGCATATTAAATGCTGAGCTTCCGTAGGCAGTTTTCCATAAGCCCTTACATGCTTCATTTCTATAGTCCCTCTACTTTGAGAAAGTGAAAATCAGTGTACTGATAATTGGACGGTGATGTACCTAACATACAAACAAGGACAGTGTCAAAGCCAACAGAAATCAGTGCTTCTCCCAAGGCCACACCATAGCAAAATGATTAACAGTCTCCTTAAAGAAAACCAAAATATTTCACTTCAAAATATACTTCTTTGACATATTTCCAGATAGCTATTCAGAAGGGCTAAGAAACACAATAATGGCTGAAATGCTGTCTTTTGTGGGGGAAATTTCCATCTGCAGAGAATCCGCATCAATGCAGTCAGGCTTTCTTTGAGTCCCTCCCTGGTCGGGATGTAAGAAAGATAAACAGATTGTGACATCTTTAGAGGTCTGAAAGAAACATTTACCATCTATTCTCTCCGAGGGCTGCTACCTGGGAGGTTTCATTCACATAACAAAACCACCCTTGCTAGCCAGGCCTTCTCTTCACCCCCTTCCCATAACCTGTCTTGCCACCTCCTCTACTCTCCTTTCTTGCTTCTTTCCTGGAACTCTGATCTCACGATGACCCAAACACACTGGTAACCCTCTCACCAGGCCTTTGCATGAGCCATTGCCGCTGATGACCACCCTCATTGCCCAAGTATGTTGCTTGGCTAGCTCCTCCAAACTTTTGCTCAAATCTCAGTTGCACAACAAGAAATTCCCAAATCTCACTTCTCTCAATGCCTTTTTAAATATTGCAAACTGGTTCCTCACCCTCCACCCTACTGCACCCTAATTCCCCGAAGGAGTGCAGGAAAATTCACCCCAAAATATGACTCCTTGGTATAAAGTGTATTTTGAATTGAAGGCCAGTAGAGATAACAAGCCTTGGAAACTGCTTTCTTTCCTCTATTTCCATGAAGACCTCAGGGACCCATCAAGGAGAACAATTGTCTTTCCCTCCCCTCCCTGTTATCTCATTATCCTATTTTAGAAATGAGAAGCAAGAATGCAATCAGACCTGGCCCAACCCTTTTTCAAAATAATGCCTGTCTTTCAGGTTAATTTAATTTCCAAAGAGAATCATTTACAAGTCAATCTCTTTCTCCCATCCATTCATTCTCCCAAGTATCTATTCTTTCTCCCCAATAACCATTTACTGACCCTCAACAGAATTACCTATATTCCCCACCTCCCCCCACCCCAGGAAGATATATAAGTATTTGGGATATTGGGCAATCACTCTGTCATTCTACCCTTGTGCGTGGTAACAATAAAATTTGTATACCCTTCCTCTTATTAACCTGCTTTATCATGAGTTGATTTTTCAGCAAAACTTCCAATAGCAAAGGGGAAATTTTCCCTTCACCCCAACACCCCTGCTCTGCTCTACTTTTCCTTTATTCCATAGAATTTGCCTTTTAACTTACTATAGAATTGATTTATTTGTTATGTTTATTTATTTTCTGTCTTTCCTAGCTAGAATATAAGCTCTAGGAGGACAAGAATCTTGGCCTGTTTTTATTCAGATGTATCTCAAGTGCCTAGAACGACGTCTAGTATGTGACAGATGTTCAATAATATTTGGGTAAATGACAGAATTCTCTGATATTATAAAAATTACTCAGTAATACTATGCCTTGACCCACCATCCATACCAAATAGGAATAATTATGTTTTGTATTATAAGGAAACAAAATAAACTAAACAAAAAGCCACGTCTGTTTCAGTTTGCTGGGGTAAAAATTCAGCAGAAGAACAATTCATGCATTTTTTCACTCACAAAATATTTATGAGGGACCCTACTCTACCAGCAATACACAAACAGCCAGCTTCTTAATTGTAGGGGGAGTAATGGCATGTTGTAATGTGAGGGCATCTAGAACCTTCTCAGATTGCTAATGCCTTTGCAGATGCCAAAGTCCAGAGGGGGCTGCCTGTACTCTGGGGAGGACCCTCCTGGGAGCAAAAGAGCTTTGCCTTATCCACTGCCACTTACTGGGGGGGTAAGGCCTGTGGGGAGTGCAGGGAACTTTACCCCAAAATATGGCTCCCTGGCATAGTATTTTGAATTAAAGGCCCTTAGAGACCACCTAACGCTGAAAGAGACTTTTCCCCTAACTACAAAAGACCTGACAGACCCACCAAAGAGAAAAATTGTTTTTCCTTCCCCTCCCTGTTATCTCATCTTCTATTGCAGAAAAGAAGACCAAGAACTGGGCCCAGCCAGTGGTGACTCCTGCCTGCCTGTAGTCCTAGCCCTCTGGGAGGCTGAGGCGGGAGGAACGGTTGAGCTCAGGAGTTTCAGACCAGCCTGAGCAAGAGCAAAACCCTGTCTCTACTAAAAATAGAAAAATTAGCCGGGCATGGTGGCTCAGGCCTGTAATCCTAGCACTCTGGGAGGCTGAGGCCAGAGGATCACTTGAGCCCAGGAGTTTGAGGTTGCTGCGAGTGAGGCTGATGCCAGGGCACTCTACTCAGGGCAACAGAGGGAGACTCTGACTCAAAAACGAAAAAAAAAAAAGACCAAGAAAACAATCCACTTGAACAGATCCTTTCACGAGATTATGTCTGTCTCTCAGTCTCATTCAATTTCCAGAGAGAACCATTCACAAATTAATCTCTGTTCCCCTATCTCTTCATTCTTCCTGGTAATCCTTTATTGCCCCTCAACAGAATTACCTATATTTCTCATCTCCCCCACCCCTCTGAAACAAGACTATAGAAGTTTATGGGCCCCAGTGGGATATTGGGTAATCTCTCTGTGATTTCCACCCCTCCACCCCTACTCCTGTCCCATGCACCCTGATACATTTGTATATCTTTTCCCCCTGCCTTTGGTCAGTTGATTTTCCAGAGAACCTTCCTAGGGTGAAAAGGAAGTTTTCTCTTGGCCTCCACACCAGCTTAAGAACACTTGGTAGAGATCAGAGAAGGAGAGAAAGGAGGGTTAACAAGAGGAGATGGTGGGTGTCTCCTTCACAATCTTGCATGAAGCCATTGTCATGTCCTAAGCGTGGTGAGCATAATAAATAAATAAAACAAAAATCTTGCATGGCTTGACAAGGAGTGTGTAGTAGAGCTGGTCAGGAGAACAGAAACCTTAAATCAGGACCGTGCAGAAAATCTAGGCTATATAGGAGACATGGGGGAATTTGGGGGCCTGAACACAGTAGCTGTGTGTCCCTGGGCAAGCTACCACCTCGGTTCCCGAAACTGCCCTTTATAAAAGTAATAAAGGGCCACAAGGTGGGAACTGCGGTTGGGGAAATACATATATAACCAGCCATTGTTCCCTAGCTTGCTTTCTTATAATTGCCTACTACTCAGGAGTCGCATAGCTGATGTTCATAAAGATTCTTAGCTTTCTTCATTGCTGCCATAGATAACATCACCCTTGTGAAACCTAAGGCTGGTTTGTGAGATATCTTCCAGGCCCTGCATTCCAGTGGAATGGTGGACCCATGCAGACCAGTGGCCTATACCCAGGAACTGACTCACCTGGTATTGAGACCCCCACTCAAGAATCGACTCAGCAAAGAAGACAATTTCCACACACCTATTGTTTCTGCCTTGAACCCAGCCAATTGGCAGCCCCAACTGCCTAGTCCTTTGCCTGCCAACTATCTTTAAAAACCCTTGCTCCCAAATTCTCCAAGAGGCAAATTTGAGAACTTCCTCCCATTTCTTTGCACGGTGCCTGCGATATTAAACTCTTTGTCTGCTGTAACCCCTGGTGTCTCAGTGTATTGGCTTCCTCTTCTTGAGCAGCAGGCAATGAACATGGTTGGGCTGTAACAACTCCTTCTTGGTGAAACAAGCCTAATAAAATATCTTCCTTGAAGTTTTTTGCTTTTTTTTTTAAGACATAGTCTCACTCTGTTGCCCAGGTTAGTGTGCCCTGGTGTCAGCCTAGCTCACAGCAACCTCAAACTCCTGGGCTCAAGCGATCCTCCTGCCTCAGCCTCTCATCCCTTCTCAGCCTCCCAGAGTGCCAGGATTACAGGTGTGAGCCACCTTGCCTGGCCTTCCTTGAAGTATTAAATGAGTTAATATATGTAAAGCTCAAGCCTGCAATTGTGGCTCATGCCTGTAATCCCAACACTTTAGGAGGCCAGGGAGGTGAAAAGATCACTTGAGGTCAGAAGTTTGAGACCAGCCTGAGCAAGAGTGAGACCCCCCCCCCCCCGCCCATCTCTACTAAAAATAGAAAAAAAATAGTGGGCGTGTTGGTGAATGCCTGTAATCCTAGCACTCCGAGAGGCTGAGGCAGGAGGATCACTTGAGCCCAGTAGTTTGAGGTTGCTGTGAGCTAGGCTGACGCCACGGCACTCTAGCCTGGGCAACAGAGCGAGACTCTGTCTCATAAAAAAATGAAAAAGAAAGAATGAGCCTTGTGAAGACCTCAGTGTCCAGGCCAGAGGGAACAGCAAGTGTAGGAGCCCTGAGGTAGGGCCACACTTGGTGTGATCCCGGACCTGCTGACATCAGCGTGGCTGGAGCCCAGTGAGATCAGAGGGTGGCCAAGGCTGGTCAGAGATGCAGTGGTCAGAGGGAAGGCAGGCTGGAGAGCTAGGGTTCCTATTGAGCGACTCCTCCCCAGCCCTCAATTCCCTCCTCAAGAGGGAATTTGGGGGTATCTTTGGGTGTCACTCTACCACCTATCACACCCAGTGAGACCACAGCAGGGGCATCCTGGGGTCACCTGGAGAGAAGGGCTGGGGGTGTTCCTGAAAATTTAGCACTTGTCCTGACCCCACATCAGAAGAAGGAGGACAAGTGGTTTGAGGAGAAGGAAAGGGAGCTTTATTAATTTGTCAGCAAATGAGAAGGTCAGCAGACTCCTGTCTTAAAGTGCCATGGTCCTATCTATAAGCAGAAATTAGAGCTTTTAAGGGGAGGGTTTCGGCTTCAGGGTATTGCTGTTCAACTACAGTTGATGGTTCTGATGGACCCATCTCCAGCAAAGACAATCTCTTGACTTCTGCCCCACAGTTCCATTGAGCCATCTCCTGAGGTACAAAAAAACAAAGAACACTGCCCTGCCCCTCCTGACCACCGGCCTCAGGCAGGGATGCAGGTTTTAATTCCCAAAAAGAGGTCAGGGGGTGGGGGTGGTTAAAGAGATAACTTGAAAAACATTTTACCCTTTTTCAGGCCATTGCCTCTGTTAATAGGGAGTAGGAGGAACACAGACTCCTTTCCTACATGTAGATAATCAGAGGGGCAGAGTGTCTTCCCAGCTTCCTGGCTCCTACTGGTTCTGGCTTCATGTTTGTCTGGGAGCTTCGGACTGAAGGATTGCAGCAGAGCATTCTAGATTTGGTAGTTAGCTAACAAGCATCTCACAGTGTCTTGTGCCTACGCTCCAGAAAATACAAATGCACATGTAATCGATGGATGAAACCGATGCCCTGCAGTTACCTGTCCTAAGAGGACTGGGATCTGAGCTCCCAGAACTCACTCCTAAAGAGCAGGGCCAGATCCCCGCCCCTCTGCTTGCAGGGCAGCCTTCCACTCGCCCACCCCACCTCTGCCTGGACCCTCAGACATTGGCTTCCCACATAGGAACCAGCAGAAGCTGCAGATGCCTCTTCTGCTCTCCCCGCAGCCCACCCTATGCCCAAGTCCAGCATCCTTACTTCTGACATCTCTGTCAAATCTGCCCACTTCTCTCCGTCTCCACCACCATCACCCTAAGCCAAGACACCGTCATTTCTTGCCTAATTGTTCTGTCGGCACCCACTGTCTCCTTCCAGTCCACTCTCTGCATTGTAGCCAGTGATTTGCTAAATCTGAAGATACTTATGTCATTCTCCTGCTTAAAATTTGTCATAGTTTCAGATTATTTTTAAAATTAAAATTAAAATCCTTAACATGACCTATAGAGTCTTACGAAGTTTGGCCCCAAAATTCCCATGTTGAAGTTCTAACCCCCAGTACCTCAGAATATGACTGTATTTGGACATAGAGTCTTTAAAGAGGTCATCAAATTAAAACGAGGTCATTAGGTGGGCCCTAATCCAACATGACTGGTGTCCTTGGAAAAGGAGGAGATTAGCACACAGATGTCCACCAGAGGGAAGACCCACATGGAAAAGACAGTCATCTGCACACCAAGGAGAGAGGTGTCAGGAGAAACTAACCCTGCCAACACCTCGATCTTTGACTTCTATCCTCCAGAATCATGTGAAAATTAATTTCTGTTGTTTCAGCCACCCGGTCTGTGGGGCTTTGTTATGGCAGCCCTGATAAAGTAATACAGACCCCCACTCACCCCGCCAACTCTGTGGCTCTATAAATTTCCCTTTTTGAAGTTTCTACAAGTTTCTTGCCCTGCTCCCTCCCACCATTCCCAACCTTTTCTCCCTTGCCTGTTCCCACTACAGAAGCCAAATACCAGCTTTCCCGGACTCCCTTGCAGCAGAGGATGGCCCTGTGATCAGCCCTGGCCCCTGAGGACTGCAGGAGGCTTCTGGGAAGATCTCTCTTTCCTGGATAAGAGACAGGCTCCCACTTGGTCCTCTCTGCTTCCTGCCTTTGAAAATCCTCTGTTGTCTGCAGCTGGGCCGCTAAGAAGACACACCTGAGAACAAAAAGTGACACATGGATGATGGCAGAGCAGAGAACAGAAGCCTGCCTCTTTAATGACAATGCGGAACAGTCAAGCCCGTGCCAGCAGCCACCAAATAAACTGCAATTGGTTTAAGTCACCAGCAGTCAGATTTTCTCTCTCTCGGAGCCAAAAACATCTCTCACCAATGTCTGACTCAATGCTTTGCACATGTTGTTCCCTCTTTCTGTGATGTTGTTCCTTCCTGTCCTCAACCTTCAGCTCTCAGCCCAAGTGTCACGTTCTTGGGGAAGCATTCTCTGAGCTGACCAAATCTAATGTCCTCTGATCCACACCCATGCTCAAGTTCCCTGCCCTTCCTAACACCTATTATGATTGTGTTGGGGTTTAGCAAAATGATACCCCTGGCTGGGTGTAGCAGCTCATACCTATAATCCCAGCACTTTGAGAGACTGAGATGGGAGGATCGCTTGAGGCCAGGAGTTCAAGACAAACCTGAGCAATATAGCAAGACTCTCCTCTGTACAAAAAGAAAGAAAGAAAAAAAAATGATACCCCCAAATATGGCACTTTAACATGCTGAACTAAAGAAAACAGCCTCAAAGTCTCTCTGACCTTCTCCCCCAGTCCCACTGTCTCTCAGTCCTGTCTCTCCCAGCATAGGATGAGGCTGTTTTCTGAAGTTATCTACCTAGAAACCAATCGCCTTTGATCCCCTCCCTGAAATGTTATTAACCAGAGAAGATTAAAACTCCTATCGTAGAGACTAAAAATTAAACACCATACCTAGTGCCCAGATGGACTTTGTCCCAAACTATTGTCTGTTCTCTGGTCCCATTCAATTCCCAAAGAGAATTATTTACTGACCATTTTCTGAGCAGTGAGCCCATTCATCCCCCCTAAAAATCACTTACTACCTCTCATAACGGCCACATTTCCCTCACTCCGCTTTACCCCATCTAGTTACATCTGTTAGTGTGTGATTATTTGAAGGTTTCTCTTCTCCCATAATTATTCAAAGCAGGGACCATATCTATATTTTCACTGTTGCACCTCCAGTGTCAATTACAGTCAATATTTGTAGAATGAATGAATGAATGAATGTCAAGAAGGCCCAGTCCAAGGCAAGCATTCCTTCAGACTAGAATAGTGTCTGGCACATCATCGCAGTTCAACAAATACATGTTTGATGAGTAAATGGATCATAGGGGATACAAGAATGAGAGGAAATGGCACCTGACCTCAGGGAGCTTGGAACCTACTGGGAGGAACCAATCGAGAAGCAGAGTGTTGCACTGGGGACTGCGCAGTGGTAGAGGAATGTGCAGGGCGCCGCTGGAACTCAAGAAGCTGTTCTTAACCCGGACTGGCACGGAGTGAGGGCAGCAGGTAAGGTGCAGTCAGGAGCCGAGTTGTCAGCGAGTTGGAGCTGGCCACGTGCACCCTGGCCTGGGATTGCAGAGGCGCAGGCGCACTGCCGAGGAGCAGAATGGGGGAGGAGGAAAGCTGGAAGCAGCTCAGCCTCAGAGCATAAAGGCCCAGGTGACAAGGCGCAGCTTGCAGCCAGCTGGTGGCTGGACTTGGTCCTGCAGGCCGTGGGGAGCCCCTGGGCAGTTCCAGGCAGGGGACTGGCATGGTCAGATGACATTCTAGCTGTGGGAGAAAGGCAGCTACGAGTCCCGCAGGTGCCAGCTTTGCTATTGTTATCACCCTTCTAACTGGGATGCTTCCAAGTCCTACCCTAGGTTTCTACGCACAAGCTGTTGTGAAACAAATCAACCCCATTAACTGAGTCAAGGAAACAGGTCCTAACTGTTTATCAGAGACTTCAGTGCCTGCCTGGCAGTACCCCTATGCCACGCCATATGATAGTGCTGGGCGTCTGTAAAGTCCACGTGTGGATCACCGCAACCTCCAGTTTCCCCACACCCTCCTCTTCACTGGCCTTTTCATATTTCTGACCCCAGATACCCTCCCTGGAGTTCATGTCCAGGCCCTTTCAGCCCCATAACTGTTCCACCTCCATCCACTGCTCCCACAATCTTTCTCAGACCACAACCCACAGCTCCTCTTTGCAACCCTCAATCTAGTCTTAGGAAGAGTTTCAGGGACAATCTTTTCATGGGGTCAGAGCCACACCTCCCCCAAGGAAATGTCATTTGTCATAAAATCTTTTTTTTTGAGACAGGGTCTTGCTCTGTCGCCCTGGGTAGAGTGCAGTGGACTGATCATAGCTCATAGCAACCTCAAACTCCTGGGCTCAAGCGATCCTCCTGCCTCAGCTTCCCAAGTAGCTGGGACTATAGGTGCACACCATCATGCCTGGCTAATTTTTCTATTTTTTTTGTAGAGACGGGGTCTCGCTCTAGCTCAGGCTGGTCTTGAACTCCTGACCTCAAGCAGTCCTCCCACCTCAGCCTCCCAAAGTGCTAGGATTACAGGAATGAGCCACCCCGTGCCTGGCCCCTGTCATAAAGTCTTTCTTGATCATGACCTCCTGTCCTAGACCAGTGAAAGGCTGCAGGCTTTAAATATAAAACTGGCCAGTTGGATCTGATAAGAATCTGGCGGTGGGATCCAACACTGCATCTGAAATGTGAAAACTGCGTGGTATGACCCCATTGTCCATAGACATATGGTTGGATAAACAAAATGTAGCACACAGATGCAGCAGAATGAATGTTAGTTTATCTATTTATTTATTTGAGACAAAGTCTTGCTCTGTTGCCCAGGCTAGAGTGCCATGACGTCAGCCTAGCTCACAGCAACCTCTAACTCCTGGGCTGAAGCAATCCTTCTGCCTCAGCCTCCCAAGTAGTTGGGACTACAGGCATGCACCACCATGCCCGGCTAATTTTTTCTATATATTTTTAGTTGTCCAGCTAAATTCTTTCTATTTTTAGTAAAGATGGGGTCTCACTCTTGCTGAGGCTAGTCTTGAACTCCTCACCTTGAGCAATCCTCCCACCTCGGCCTCCCAGAGTGCTAGGATTATAGGCGTGAGCCACCACGCCTGGCCAGAATCAATGTTATCCAGCCTTGAAACAGAGTGAAATTCTGACACATGGGCCAACATGGATGAATCTTGAAGACATCGTGCTAAGCGAAATGGGCCAGACACAAAAGGACAGATACGGTGTGATTCCACACACATGAGATGTCTAGAATAGAGTAGATAGAGACAGAAAGTAGAATGGTGGGTGCCATGGGCTGGGGGGAAATGGGGAATTGTTCAGTGGGTACAGAGTTTCAGTTTGGGAAGGTGAAAGACTTCTGGAGTTGGATGCTGGTTGCACAACAATGAATGTACTTAATGTGCTTAATGCCACAGAACTGTACACTTAAAAATGGCTGAATGGTAAATTTCATATTACCTATATTTTACCATAATTTTTTTGAAGTATGGTGTACGGCCAGGCGCGGTGGCTCATGCCAGTAATCCTAGCTCTCTGGGAGGCTGAGGCAGGCGGATCGTTTGAGCTCAGGAGTTCGAAACCAGCCTGAGCAAGAGCGAGACCCCGTCTCTACTAAAATTAGAAAGAAATTAATTGGACAACTAGAAATATATATAGAAAAAATTAGTCGGGCATGGTGGCGCATGCCTGTAGTCCCAGCCTCTCGGAAGGCTGAGGCAGGAGGATTGCTTGAGCCCAGGAGTTTGAGGTTGCTGTGAGCTAGGCTGAAGCCATGGCACTCTAGCCCGGGCAACACAGTGAGACTCTGTCTCAAAAAAAACCAATAATAATAATAATAATAAAGTATGATGTATGGTAAAATGTTCCCTTCAATGATGGGCAGGAAGATCACTTGAGCCCAGGAGTTCAAGGCTGTAGTGAGCTATGTATGATGGCACTGCTGGACTCCAGCCTGGCCTACACAGCTAGACTCAGGCTTTAAAAAAAAAAAAAATTAAGACTAGAATTACCATATGATCCAGCAATCTATTTCTGGGTGTATATCCAAAATAATTAAAAGCAAGGTCTCAAAGAGATTTATACACCCATGTTCATGGCAGCCTTATTCACAATAGCTAAACGGCGAAAGTGCCCATCCATGGATGTTTACACAAAATGTGGTATACAAATACGGGGAATATTGCTCAGCCCTCAAAGGGAGGGAATTCTGACATACGCTCTAACGTGGATGAACCTTATGACATTACGCTAAGTTAAATAAGCCAGACACAAGAAGACAAATACTATGTTATTCCATTCATAGGGGATACTTAGAGTCATCACATTCATGTAGACTGAAAATATAATAATAGAATGGTGGGTGCCAGGGACTGGGAGTGGGGGAATGGGGAGTTCTTGTTTAATGGGACTGGAGTTTCAGTTTTGTAAGATGAAAACAGTCTGGAGACTGGTTGCACAATAATGTGAACATACAACACTGCCAAACTCTATGTTTAAACATGGTTAACATGGTACATTTTCTTATGTGTATTCTAACACAATTATACATTTGACAAATATATAAATGGCTTTAAAGAGCGTTTGGAATCCACACAGCGCACGTGGCTGGGTGCCTGTTCTGTGCACGGGAGTCCGGGCCGCTCGGCAGGAAGCAGACCTCCGTGTGGAGAGAAGGCCGAGGAGCCCGCAGTGCAGCCAGATGCCAAATAAGGAGGCCTAGAGCTATAAATAGCTGTTAAGACAAGCTGGGACATGCCGTGACCGTAAGGTCAGCTCAGCTGTTAGCAGCCTGGGAGCCGCGGGGGCAACAGTGAACTCTCCGTCTGCTCTGTCCCTCCTGTCTTGCAAAAGGGCTCCAGCTCCTCCCTGTCTCTGGAGTCTGCCCAATGGCACCATCAGCTGAAGGCCCTGGGATCTGCCCCTGGTCCAGACCCTTCCTGGGCCAGGCCACAGGTGCTCTGGGAGTCAGAGCAGGCTGGGGTCGGGATGGAACCCTTCTCCTGTTTTACAGATGGGGAAGCAGAAGTTTGGGAGGAAAGGCGTGGTGTCCTAAGTTCCACAGTAAACAGGAGGCAGGGCTGGAGCAGGCTGCCCCAGGTGTCACTCTCTCCCACACCGCGCAGTGAGCGCAGGGAAGAACCTGCGGCGGTGGCCGAAGTAAATCTCCAGCCCTCCCCCAGGTGACGCCAAGACAATATCAGTTTGCCAATGAGATGCCAACTAGCTGGCACTATGGGCTTGGCCCATAATACGAAGGGGAAATAATGACTTTTCTAACCAATGTGCACAGTTTAAACTGAAGGGGATTAGGATGTGCCACCCACAAGATATATGACTTTGGCGTAAGGAGTATTTTGAGCTGAGGGCAAATGAGCATTCTCTGCCCCTCTCCTTATCTGACTAAAAGTGGGGCAGAAATTTCCCTTGTGAAGGTGCCCCCTCTCTCATACTAGGAAGAGGAGAGCAACCCTTATCATCAAAGGCAGAGCTGGCACGAGGGTGAGTGTGCATAAAAAAACTCACTAAAATACCCTTATCTTCCATTGGTTTCCCCCCTACTCCTAGTCACTTCTCCACACAATTAGTCATTCCTTGAAGCCCAGAACTCCTTTCTTTTGTTAAAATGGTATATTAGCCCCCAAGACTAAGAGGGCTTCCTTGAGTCTTGCTTCTTTTCTGTGAACTCCCGTGTATGTAAATATTAATAAGAAATTTATGCATTTTCTCCTGTTGATCTGTCTTTTAATTTGTCATCTAATTTGCAGGCCCCTGGGTACTAAAGAGGATAGGGGAGGCTGAGCACGGTGGCTCGCACCTGTAATCCCAGCACTTTGGGAGGCTGAGGTGGGAGGATCCCTTGAGCTCATGAGTTTGAGACCAACCTGAGCCACAGAGTGAGACCCGTCTTTACAAAAAATACCCAAATTAGCCGGGCATGGTGGCACGCGCCTGTAGTCCCAGCTACTCGGGAGGCTGAGCCAGGAAGATGGTTTGAGCCCAGGAGTTTGAGGTTGCTGTGAGCTATGATCACACCACTGCACTCTGACCCAGGTGACAGAACAAGACTTTGTCTCAAAAAAAAAAAAAAAAAAGATGGTAGAGAAAAAAAAGTTTTTCCTCCCTGACAAAACACACACCCATGTACCTACCACTGAAGTCAAGCAATGGAATATTACCATATCCTAGAAGCCTGCTCTTGTAACTGGCTCCACAAAGGAATTTCAAGGAGCAAGGACCCGTATATGTTTTTATAATTCCTCTCCTTAAATATTAATAACCGCTTGACCTTTAGATTTGTTTCCCAGAAATGATGGATTTTCTGCAAGAAAAAGGAGTTGAGATTCTGAGGTTCCCAGGGCAGACTTCCTGACGCCAGGGCTCACCATCCCCCTTGACCCGCCCCAAGGCGTGTGGCCCCTCCTTAAAAAGCCCGCAATCTCCTTTAGAGACACACAGTTGAGGCAGCTTTTCCCGTCCTCCCCACAAAACAACTGTCCTATTAGAAATTCCTTTCTTCCTTGGCAATCCTCGTGTGTCAGTAGTCGGATCTTAGTGTGACAAACGACTGGACCTAGACCAAAACCCCCTCGCAGTTTCGACAACACTCTGTGTGCCCCTCTTGTCACGCATACTTCCCTGATGCCAAGAAAACCACTGTCCTAAATTTTGTGTTAATCTTCCCTTTGGCATTCTTTATGTTTTTGCTACCTACTTACAGATTCCTAAACAATACATTGCTAGGTTTGCCCGTTTTAAAATTTTACTTAAATGGAATCATACTTATATCCTTCTGTTTCTTGCTTCTTTAGCTTAATATTCTGTTCGTGAGATTGGTCTACATTGCTGCATGCAGCTATAGTTCATTCAATTGCAGTGTTGTGTAGCATTCCATTGTACGTTATAACTGTAAAAATGCGCCTTTCTTATGCATTTTATTGTTGAACATTTCATTACCTCTAGCTTTGGGCTATTACAGATAACGCTGCTATGATTACTCCTGTGTAAGTCTTTTGGAGCACATATGTATGCATTTTGTTGAGTAGACACTTAGGGTTGGAATTACTGGGTCATAGGGTATGTGTATGTTCGACTTGACTTGGGGTGATGTCGGTTTTCAGAAGCGGCCGTCATATTTCACTCCTATCATCTGTTGCTCCACGTTCCCGCACTTTAAACTGCATACCCAAAAGAACCTGAGTGTTCTCAAGCTCCTCTTACTCCAGGTCGTCATTCAAGCTGTGGCCCACATCAGTTAAAAAGAGATGAGATCTGTGTGGGAGAGGAAATATTCTGGAACTAAATCGCAGTGATAGTTGCACAGTTTTGTGATTATACTAAAGACCACCAAATTGTACACTTTGAAAGTGTGAGTTTATGGCATGTGAAGTGAATTATATCTCAATTTTTCTTAATTGTCTGACTTTAATTTTTTTTTCTTTTCTTTTGAGCTGGGTAGAGTGCAGTGGCGTCATTGTAGCTCACTGCAACCTAGAACTCCAAGATTCAAACCCACGCAGTCCCCAGAATCCAGGCTTTTTTGCGGGGGGAGGTTAGGGTTAGGGTGAGGGTTGGGGTTAGAGTTCGGAATTCATGATTTTTAATCATTGACATACTTCGTTGGATATCTGCAATTAATTTGTGTGCATGAGGTCAGAGACCAATTTTATTCTTTTTCCATATGGAAAACCATTTTTTCTAGTACCAGATGATTTTTTTTTTTTTTTTTTTTTTTTTTTGAGACAGAGTCTTGCTCTGTTGCCCAGGCTAGAGTGCCATGACGTCAGCCTAGCTCACAGCAACCTCTAACTCCTGGGCTCAAGCAATCCTTCTGCCTCAGCCTCCCAAGTAGTTGGGACTACAGGCATGTGCCACCATGCCCGGCTAATTTTTTCTATGTATTTTTAGTTGTCCAGCTAATTTCTTTCTATTTTTAGTAAAGATGGGGTCTCACTCTTGCTGAGGCTAGTCTTGAACTCCTCACCTTGAGCAATCCTCCCACCTCGGCCTCCCAGAGTGCTAGGATTATAGGCGTGAGCCACCACGCCTGGCCAGAATCAATGTTATCCAGCCTTGAAACAGAGTGA
>NW_012148642.1:1594558-1608146 GCF_000956105.1 Propithecus coquereli | reverse complement strand
GGGGGGGGGTCTCATTCTTGCTGAGGCTGGTCTTGAACTCCTGACCTTGAGTGATCCTCCCGCCTCAGCCTCCCAGAGTGCTAGGATAGGATTACAGGTGTGAGCCACCATGCCTGGCCCGGATGATATTTTGATTCAAGGATACTTTGAAACAGCCTCTGAACAATCACTATTCTTTCAATATTTAAAAAAAAAGAGAAAGACTAAACATGTGCTTCCTCCTGGAGTATCTCTGTCCTGTCCTGGGGAGCCCCAGACCTGCAGGTGTCCAAGCGCAGTAGGAAGCATCTCTCTCGTGTTTCAGGTCCTGACCTTGGCTTTCCCACACAGTACGAAACCATTCAAAGGGTTCTTCCCAAGCCACACCAGGGTTAGTATTCGTCTGAATTGGGAAAAAATGTTACAAAAACACTCGTGCTTTCTCATTCCTCTTTGAGAAGAACGAGGATGCTGCCCGATCCCGGTCTCCCTTGCAGAGGGCATGGTCTCCAGTCCGGAGACTGGAAGAAGCCCCAGGGTGGCTGTGGGGGAGCCGGTTGAAGAGGGGTAGTGGGCGTGGCCATGTGGAGTGTTTGAGCTGTTTCCCATTTCCCAGGCCGGAAGCAGTGGCAAGCTGCAGGGAAAAGTTTGCAGTCTGGATGCAGCCAGTTGGTATGTGTCTTGCAGAAGAGGATTAGTCAGGGAGACGCTGTGGGGAGCTGTGTGTACAGAGCACGTAGAACTCACCGGTAGGGTGGAGGGGCCTTTGGGAGGATGCTGTCGCTGTTGCAGTGAAAGTATGCTGTTCTAACTTGCAGGGTTTTTAACAATCATGATCGAGTTGTGTGAACTAAAAATCAAATTCTAAGCCCTCTGATAACTAAACGGATCCCTGTCAGCCAGAGGGGGCCCAGAAACACCTTGAAACTGAGCTCCTGTACACCATGGAGGAATGAAAAAAAAAAAAAAAGAAACTGAGTTCCCGGCTATGCTGGGATGGGAGAGATAGAGCTCAAGTATATTCACGCATATGATTTCCATTTTCATAAATATTCATGACTCCTATAGCTTGTTGAATATGTATATTTCAGCACCCACCTCACTAAGTGTAAACTCTTGTTCTTGTGGTCTGTCCTTTGAGGCACAGGTGCCTGGCTTCTGGCCTGACCTCTGCTTGTAGGAATGGCGCCCCGCAGGCTGCTACCCTGCATGGGAACTAAAGGTCTCCATTTCCAAAGTATAACCTCGCTGGTTTTCTTTAGTTAACAGTTATAAATATACATTTGCAGGAATTAGGTTACTAGCTGAAGTAGGAGCCCCATCTGCACAGGCTTCAGCGTCAAACACCAAGATCCCGGGCTTCCTCTCTCTGGTGCTGGGTGCGGCTCTGCTCTTGCTTCCTGCAGCTTGTTTGGGCCCTCTTTTATTATCATTGTTTTGTTTGTTCATTTCGAGAGAGTCTCTGGCTCTGTAGCCCAGGCTAGAGTGCAGTGTTGCGATCACAGCTCACTGCAGGCTTCAACTCCTGGGCTCAGGTGATTCTCCTGCCTCAGCCTCTGGAGTAGCTGGGACTATAGGCCTGCACCACACCTGGCTAATTTTGCAAATTTTTGGTAGCGATGGGGTCTTGCTATGTTGCCTAGGCTGATCTCAAGTGATCCTCCTGCCTTGGCCTCCCAAAGTGCTGGGATTACGGGCATGAACCACCATGCCCTGCCTCATCTTTTATTTTTTAATCAAGAGATAATTCGCATACCATAAAAATCACACTTTTAAAGCCTGTGGGGTTTTTAGTATGAATATGAATTTGTTGTGCAACCATTACCACTATCTAATTCCAGAACGTCCTCATCACTGAAGAACAATCTCATCTCTATAACCGCTATGGCCTGTAGCTAGGGCATGGCCTAGATTGGAGGAGCAGGGGCTTGGGAACGCCCAGTTCTTTGCTACTCAGTTTAAAGTGAAAAGGTTTAACATTCCGCTGAAGGCCATCTCAGGGTGGAGGGGGCTGGGGATAGCCCTGAGCAAGCTGTGGCTGCCTCAGCTGCAGGGAGGTTTGGCCGTTAGGGGACCTGCTGGGGTTGGTGGAGTCAGAGAGGAGAATGGCAAATCAAGTGGTCAAATTCAAGACAAACCCCATCCAAATGACCGCTTCCCCTCACCACAGTCTCGGTCTTCCAATCCGCAGCCCTGCTGTTACCTCTGGAGGATGAGCAGCTGAGCAGAACCGCCTGTGGGGCAGCTCCTTAAACTGTTATCAGCCCAGCCAGCTTCCCTGGCAGAGCTTAGCTTATCTCTGAGGCCCTGAGGGAAGGGAAGATTGAGTTCTGGGGATGGGTGGGGAAGGGCGTTGTTGATCTGCCTGGAGCTGACTTAGAGAATGGGGAGGAGAAAGAAGAACAAGTTTCAGCCCAATTCTGTAGGGCTGGGGCAGGAGGGGTCACAGGCACCTGCACACTTCACTGCCCTGAGGCCCCGTTCATCTTTCCCAAAGGAGAAGGAGTCGGGGTTAAAGAATTTCTTCACAATTGCCTGGACCAGCCCTGGAATAGTAAGAAAGCAAAGTTTTGTTGACTTAAAAGGACAGACTGAGGCAAAATTAATATAAGTAGAGAGTTTGGGCCAAGTTTGAGGACTGCAACCCAGGAGTATAGATTCAGGTCGCCCTGAGTATAAGTTCCAATTAGCAGCAGTGGTTTTTTTTTTCTTTCTTTTTTTTTTTGAGACAGAGTCTTGTTCTGTAGCCCGGGCATGAGTGCAGTAGCGTCATCATAGCTCACTGCAGCCTCCAACTCCTGGGCTCAAGTGATCCTCCTGCCTCAGCCTCCCAAAGTGCTAGGAGTATAGGTGTGAGCCACCTCGCCTTTCCACAAGAGGATTTTTTTTTTTTTTTTTTTGAGACAGAGTCTCACTCTGTTGCCTCGGCCTCCCAGAGTGCTAGGATTACAGGCGTGAGCCACCGTGCCCGGCTTAGTCTGCCTTTTTTTGTTGTTGTTGACTCAGGGTCTCCCTCTGTTGCCTGGGCTAGAGTGCAGTAGTCCGTCCTAGCTCACTGCAACCTCAAATTCCTGGGCTCGGGTTTGAAGCTGCAGTGAGCTATGATAATGCCACTGCACTCCAGCCAGGGGCGACAGAGTGAGACCTGTCTCAAAAAAAAAAAAAAAAATTCCAGGGCACAGGTGATCCTCCTGCCCAAGTCACTCAAGTAGCTGAGAATGCAGGCGTGTGCCACCATGCCTGGCTAATTTTTCTATGTTTTGTAGAGATGGGTCTTCCTGGTCTTGAACTCCTGGCCTCAAGTGATCCTCCTGTCTTGGCCTCCCAAAGCTCTGGGATTACATGGAACAGCCACCATGTGCCTGGCCCTAATTTGCCTTTTATGAGTCGATTCTGAGTGAACTTTCAGAGGCCCAAGGGGAACTTCCCCCTTGGCCCCTACATCCCTCAAAGGCAAAAGTCCCCGTCTCCAGATATGGCGCAGCTGTGGCTTCACCTTTTGCTCTCATCGCCCCATCTGTTCCCAGAGCAGGTGGCCTGACCAGTCTCAAAGAGCCATCCGGCTGGCCAGAACCAAAGATGTGGGGGACCCCACGCTGCCAGGAAGGGAACTCGGCTCCCTCGCCCTGGGCCACCCTCATATGGCTGACCCAAGGACCCTGGCTTGGGTCCAGGACTGCTGTGCCTCCTTCATTCCAGCCCTAGGTTGGAGAAATCAGGGCAAGGAGAGAAGAGCAGCCTCTGCCCCAGAGATCCAAGGTCAACTTCAGACATTGGGTGGGGTAGCCCGTGCTGCCCCAGTGGCCCTGGGCTCAGTCCGCGCAGCGGCAGGGTAGTTGCTTGATGGCTGGGCCCTGACTCCCCACTGGACTCCCAGTCCAGAGACTGGAGTGGTCACCTGCCACCCAGTCTCTTCACACCTGTGCATGGGCTGGTGAGAGAGCACAGGGTGGGTCCGCATGAATCTGGAGTTCTAGTTCTCGACCAGAAAAACCACCCAGCCCACATTCCGCCCATGGGCTAAGGGAATTAGCTCTGTTGTGGGAGGGACACCTGTTGTAAGGTTGGTGGCAGGACTCAACTGTATGCTCTCTTAGGACTCTGCTGGGGGCAAGGACAGGGGTGTGGGAAGAGGAGAATAAGAGGGGCAGGTGGAGTCCAGGGCTGCTCAACCATGCCACTGTGCGCTCTCTGGCCTGCTCCGCAGAAGCTGGCAGCAGGCCTCTGTTAATTGTAGGGACTAAGTTAGAGGTTAGCAGCTGAGCCCCACCCAGGTGGTGGGTGAGGGCGGGGTGTGGGCACTGGACAAGGCTCAGAGTGAAGTTAATTGGCCTTAACAGGTGCCAGCAGTTACATGCCCACCTGCCCTTTTGCTTTTCCTACTAACCTTTGCTCACGCCAGGAGTCTGCCCTTTCTCCTCTGCCCATCTCAGTCCCTGCTCCGAACTCTCCTCTGCTCACATCAGCTCCCATGAAGTCTGAGCCCAGTCCAAGCCCTGGAGCCCCAGAGCCTCCAGCCCCCAGCTGCCCTGCCACCCGCTGAGCCCACTCCCACAGCTCGCTCAGCTCCTCAGGGGTGTCCTGGCCGCCCTGTACAGCCTTGCGTCTCCCTTCAAGCTTATGCGAAGGTATCTAGAGCAATGTCAGTTTAAAGAAAACAAAACAAAACAAAATTCACCAGGTTTTATCTGCTTAAAAGAGTGTGGGCCCCCAGGTGCTTATACCTGTTTCATCGATGTTTTTATTTAGTTAGTTGGTTTCAGAGACAGGGTCTCGCTCTGTGGCCCAGGTTAGAGAGCAGTGTTGCCATCACTGCAGCCTCAGTCTCCTGGGCTCAAGTGATCTTCCTGTGAGCCTTTGCGCCAACTCAGGACACAGAGGGCTGAAGACTTGTTTCCAAAACTAAGCTCTAAGGTTACTGTCAGTGAAATTTAGAAGAGAGTTTGCATTTAAGGGAGGCAGGCGATCAGTCACCTGAAGAAGTTAGTCCCTTGAGAGAGACATCTTGTAAATGTTTGAAGACATTTGGGGAACTCCCAGCCAATCAGGGTTCTAGGGCCTCAGCTCCAGATAGGTCAAGGTGGATCTCAGGGATGTGCATTTCAAACTAGTGTCCCAGATGAATCTGATGCCAGTGGCCAGTCACTCTCAAGGAACCCTGGGTCCTCTCCGAGAAATATGGCTGGAAGGTGACAGATTTAGCTAAGAAAGTTGGAACCTGTCTGAAGAAAGGAAGGGAGCATAGAAGGGGGTGCCCCGTGTGCACTGCTGGTGGGAATATAAAATGGTGCAGCCTCTGTGGAAAACAGTTTGATGGTTTCTCAAAAATTTACATGTAGGAATTACCATATGACTCTGCAGTTCTACTCCTAGGTATGTACCCAAAGAAACCGAAACTAGGCACCCCAAACAAATACATGTACTTGCATATTTATAGCAGCACTATTCACAAAGCCAAAGGGTGGAAACAACCCGAATGTCCCTCCATGGATGGATGGGTAAAGCCAACGTGGTCCATACATGCGATGGAACATCATTCAGCCATAAAAAGGAATGGAGTGTCGATAATGTTACAACGCGGATGAACCTTGAAAACGTTATACTAAATGGAAGAAGCCAAACACAAATGGTGACATATTGTGATTCCATTTATATAAAATGTCAAGAATAGGGAACTCCATAGAGATAGCAAGCGGATTGGTGGTTGCCAGGGGCTGGGGGAGGAGGGTATAGGAGTAACTGCTTGATGGAGATGTGTTTCCTCAGGGTAATAAAGATGTTTTGGAACTTGAGAGCGGTAGTGATTGCACAACACGGTGAATATATTCCTAAACTGTTCCTTTAAAAATGGTTAATTTTCTGTTATGTGAATTTCACTCCACTAGAAGAAGAAGAGAAAAAAAGAAGCAGGGTGGAGGGTGCCAAGGGTCAAGGAGTTGGCAGGATTATGCGGCACTGCCCAGAGGAAGCAGACACAGATCTGGAGGGCAGAAGAATGAACACACCCTCTTGTAAGACTGGGAGGGAGTGCCAGCCGTCCCCACCCCTGCTGGGGAAGTGCTCCCCATACTCTTGGACCCCTTTGTTCTGACTTCCTACTCACCAAGCAGCCTGGTGATTATTAATGCGATCTCCTGGGGATGAAGGAAATGGCTGGACATTGGCTTTGTGGTGGATACAGGATCTCTACTGAGCCCGATGCCTGAGGGGAGAGAGCACCACTCTCAGATTTGTCTGAGAATTGTTGATTTGTTCAGCAAATATTTATTAAGTGCCTCCTCTGTGCTGGTTTTAGGCTCTGGGAATTCAGCAGTTCAATACGATGCCCTCAGGAAACTTACATTTCGGTGATTCGCAAGTGGCATGAATTTAGCACAGTTATGGGCAAATAGAGTTGCTCAACAAATGGCAGCCATTATATTATCACTATTCTCAGTCTGAGTGATAAGACATTTTTGTGACAATTTCTGAGAATTCATTCTCCCTGCGTCTCCTCCCTCAGATTAGCTGCCTGCACCTCTTATCCAGTTGTACCTGCTCCTACTCATCCTGTTGTCGAAACTGTAAGGGGGTCTCAGCCTAGGTCCAGTTACTCGTTGCACGAAGATGCAGTTATTGAGACAAGGATTGCCAAGGAAAAAAGGAACTTTTAATATGAAAGACATCTAGTCAGGGGAACAGGAGAAGCTGCCTCAAATGTTTCTCCAAATAATGGAGATCAAGGGTTTTTTAAGGAGGGGCCACATGCCTTGGTGCAGGTAGTGGTATAACTCACAGGGCTAAGAGTATTGGGGGTAGGTTGTAGGGGATGGTGAGGTTTGGTGTCAGGAAGTCTGCCCTGGGGCCTTCAGAATCTCAGCTCCTTTGTCTTGCAGAAAATCCACTATTTCTGGGAAACAACTCAGAATATCACGCAGTTAAGGGAGAAGATTATAAAAAAACATAGGGGTCATTGACATTTGTTTATAGAATCAGTTACAATCCCTTCTCTGCCCACCAGTGTCTCTGATATTCCCTAGCACGGAAATCCACCCCACAATACTACTCCGACATTTTGTTCATGACTGTGACTTACTGAAACACCATCATGCAATGCTTTTTTATTTTTTATTTCAGCATATTATGGGGGTACAGATGTTTAGGTTATGTATGTTGCCCTTGCCCCCTCCTCCCCCATGCAATGTTTTTAAACACATACATGTTCTTCATGGAAAATGTACGCTTTTTTATTAGAATTATAGCACTTGGTTCTTGGAGGAGAGGTTGGTGTGAGACAAATGTGAACTAAAACTTTTAAGGCTCACCTGCCTCCCCGACCGGCTGACTGAATGGACCCTTTCGTGGCCAAAGGAATATCCTAAAACTAAATTGCCTGCCCGGAGGAAGGAGGTCAGACATGCCTCCTCATGCCCCTCTCCCTTCTTGGGGACTTCCTTTGTAACCCATTAACAGGCCTAAGGGTATGTAAGACAAACCTACAGGTCCTCAATTTACACAACAAATATATGTCCGGTGGCTTATCTCTGATAAACAGCGCTTATGTTATGTTAAAACATTCCAAGCCTTTAGACAAAGCTTCATGTCTTTAACCAATTACAAGCCAAAGAATATTTAAACCCACCTATAACCTGTAAGCTCCCCCCCCCTTGGAGATGGCCCACCTTTTCAGGTCAAAGCAATGTATGCTTCCCACGTATTGATTTATGACTTTACCTGTAATCCCGTCTCCCCGCAATGTATAAAACCAAACTGTAACCCAGCCGCAGCCAGTCCTCTTGCTCAAGGCTTCTTGGGTATGGCTCTGGGTCATGGTCCTCAAATGTGGCTCAGAGGAAATCTCTTTAAAATTATTTTACAAAGTTTGGGCTGGGCGTGGTGGCTCACGCCTGTAATCCTAGCACTGGGAGGCCAGAGGATGGCTCCTCGAGGTCAGGACTTCGAGACGAGCCTGAGCAAGAGGGAGACCCCCGTCTCTATCAAAAATAGAAAGAAATTAGCTGGACAACGAAAAATATATATAAAGAATTAGCCAGGCATGGTGGTGCATGCCTGTAGTCCCAGCTATTTGGGAGGCTGAGGCAGTACGATCGCTTGAGCCCAGGAGTTAGAGGTTGCTGCGAGCTCAGGAGTTCAAGACCAGCCTGAGCAAGAGTGAACTCCAAGACCCCGTCTCTAAAAAAAAAAAGAAAAGAAACTTAAAAAAAACAAAACAAGAATCTGTCTGATGTAGGGGAGGCTGAGTCAGGGGATCCCTGCCTGCCCTTCCAGGGCCTGCACAGACCCCTCCTCCTTGCCAAGGAAAAAGAAAAAACAACAGCAACAAAACCAAAACAAGAATCTGCCTGTGAGAAGACTACTTTTTTCTCTTGCCCCTGAACCTCCTAGGCCTAATTTCCATTTTGCGTCGTCATCATTGTGGACAACTTGTTAGTTGATTTCCTTTAAACACATGCAGAGCAGGATGGAGGGATGTTTGGAAGTGGGGCAGGTAGGGGCTTGGGGGTTCTGATGATATCCTGCTTCTTGATCCAGTTAGTGCTGTGGTTGTCAACCTAAATGTCAAACAGAGAGGGAGAATCTCTAAAGGAAAGTTTATTTGGGAGTAGGGCATTGCAATGGGAATAAAATGCCATAGTAAACTGTTCCCCTGTTCAGGGAGGTAAAGGAACACAAAGGTTTTTAAAAGAGAGGTGAGGAGAATTATATAATTGCTTTGGGATAATGATGCTTGGCTACAAGGATCGAGTCCAAGGCTGGACAGGCAGTCGCTGGGCAGATGTCCTCATAGAAGTATTTTTTTGTGTAAGGTTGCAATGGCCTTTGTGCAAGTTTGTGGTTTCTGCAGAGTCTTTGCGATAGTTCTTGTTATCGGGCATTTGTGCATGAAAACCCTCCCTCCATGGCCTTCATGGCTTTTAACGCACGTGACTCCATCTTGATTCTGGCAACTTTCACATGGTCATTTGTGAATGTTCGACACTGTAGACTCATGTTCTGTGTGTTTATTTTTCTGTATGTATTTTACTTCAAGCAAAAATGAAAATGAAGATGGGGCAAGTGTGCTTTCATTTTTTTCTTTTCTTTTTTTTATTTTGAGACAGAGTCTCACTCTGTTGCCCGGGCTAGAGTGTCGTGGCATCAGCCTAGCTCACAGCAACCTCAAACTCCTGGGCTCAAGCCATCCTCCTGCCTCAGCCTCCCAAGTAGCTGGGACTGCAGGCATGCGCCACCACACCCAGCGAATTTTTTATATATATATTTCTAGTTGTCCAGCTAATTTCTTTCTATTTTTTTAGTAGAGACGGAGTCTCGCTCTTGCTCAGGCTGGTCTGGAACTCCTGACCTCGAGCCATCCTCCCACCTCAGCCTCCCAGAGTGCTAGGATTATAGGCATGAGCCACCGCGCCCCGCCCAAAGGTGCTTTTTTCACTGCTCTTTATGATATTAAAAATTAGAAACATCCTGCATACATACACAGTAAAAGATTGGTCAGGTACCTTTTAGTATACCCATAAAACAGAATATTATACAATCATTAGGAGTGTTGAAAAGATGTATATTTATTCACTTAGAGGTATTAAGTAAACAACATAATGTGAAATAAGTTAGGAAAGAAAGTATATTCCAAAATATTAAAAGTGATCATTTCTGGGCAATATAAAAATATGCAGAATATTAATAAAGTTAACTAACCAGAGGAGCTTGTTAGATACACATCCTTGAGCCCCCACATTCAGAGACTCTTCTTCAGCCTTCCGCCTAAGCCCCAACCACTCACACCTACCCAGGGTAACTTTATGCATAGTTGGTCCCTGCCATTCTGGGGGGCCTTTGAGAATCAGATATAAAGTATGGCTCCTCTCTCCTGAAAAATAAATGGACACCCCAAATCTTAGATACAATTCAGGAGAGGTCCACGACTCCGCCTAAGCGGTAGGTAGCCCTTACGTAGAAGGAGAGGTCTGCCCCTTCTCCTTTTCCTCTCGTTCCCGTTTTTCCTCAGAAGACCCCTTTGCTCCCAGCTCCCTAAAGGCTCAGAAACCGTGCCAGGCAGCACGGGCCCCTGGGCGGTCGCCAGGTCACAGCACACCGCTTTTGTGTTTCTGTCAGGGTCACGGGTGGCACCCAGAGGGGATGCACGGTGGGGTCTGCGGGCACCGGGCTGCCGGGGTGGCCCTGAGGCTGGTTCTGAGGACTTGCCTGTGCTGCCCGGACTCCTCCTGTCTCGGCGCCGCTGGCCAGCTCTCAGGTGGTCCTGAGGTGTGGCCTTCTCCCGCGCCCTCCCTGCTTCTGGTCCAGAGGATGCGAGCTGCCTCTCTGGCTGCGCGAGTCTGATGAAGCTGCCCCCAGCGTGTCGACCCTCCCTGGCACTGAGCCTGCACAGGCACTATTTCACGTCCGCTGGCCCGGGGTCCTACAGCGAGATGAGAATACTTCACACAGTGTACATGGGAACGGGGCCGAAGTGCTGGCCTATGTGTTGTGAGGTGGGGCCTGGGCAGTATCATAAACTTTAGGACCCCAAGAACCTCTTTAACAGATCTTACGAGATTTCTTCTTTTTGTGTGTACCTCTAAAAGCCGTGGACTTAGGCAATGGACGGTTCTATGGCTTCTTTTTATTTATTTAGTTTGAGACAGGGTCTCGCTGTCTCCCAGGCTGGAGTGCAGTAGCGTGGTCACAGCTCATTGCAGCCTTGAATTTGGGAACTGCTCCAGCAACCCTCCTACCTCAGCCTCCTGAGTAGCTGGGTCTACAGGCGCAGGCCAAGCCTGGCTCAATTCTATGGCTTGTAAGAGGAAAAAAGGCACTCGAGAAGAGTCAGGTCCATTTGGGAAGAGAGGAGTCCGTGGCCTCGGCCACCAGGTGGCATCACTGACCATTCTGGAAGAGCAGCTCATCTGTCTGGGAAGCCACATCCCCTAATGCTTCCCTTGCTCCCTGACCTCTGCTCCAGCGTTAAGGGCCCATTTGTTCACCAAGATTGCTCTGAACCTGGGGGCACCGATGTCTGCAGGCATCACCAGGCTTCCCAAGCTCCCTCCCTGCTCAGGTCCCACGCCAGTCCCCAGTCCTGTCCAAAGGAGTGCCTTGTTCTGATCCCTGGGCTGCTGCTCCAGGCTCCAGAGCTGAGCCGCTGCACAGGACGAACCAGGGAAGGACAGTAGTGCAGGGTAGATTTTTCCTAGCCCTGGCATAATAAAAAGAGAACCCAAACACTTTTCTTATTTTTAATATCTAAGATTAAAAAACTCCCAATCCCCAAACCTAAACAATCCGTTTGCATGTCGGCGCAGGCCTGGTCTCAGGCTCCCTTTCCGTGGTGTCCGCTGGGCAGCTCTCAGGCCCCGGGGAGAGCTCAGTGGTGGCAGGAAACCGTCCTGGTCTCTAGCCCAGCACTGGGACAGCCAAGGACCCAGCCTTTCAGAAAGGCCACCAGGAACTGTTTTTAAAGCATGCGGTCGCACTAGGAGGAAGTTTTCCCTTGAGGCTGAGCTGAGGGTTATTTCTTGTGGAGAAACTTCATTTTATTGCCTACAAAAAAGAAAATGAGAACATTTCACTGGGCAAAGAAGGGTGAGTTAAATCTTGCCCTTTTCATCCCAGATATGGTGTGGGTCACTGCGGCCCCCCCATGCCACCCCCAGGAGTCTCATCCCTTGCTCTGGAGAAGTTGAGGGGGTTCACCCTTTCCCGATAGCCCCCTTGGGGCTCCAAAGGGCTCTTCCTCAGACTTGAGGGGGTTCGAAAGGAAGAATGTCAGAACTGTGGAGGAGCGTTGGTATCTGCTGTGGTAATAAAGGAAGCACTGAATGTCGCACGTCCCTAAGGAGCCAAGCGAGGAGAAAGGTCCTCTTCCAAGCAGCCCTCTGGCCTGCACCAGGCACGGACTGGCACCCGCCGGCCCCAGTGTGGGTCCCTTGGTCCTCCTCTTTTGCTGTCTTCTTCATCCTCCCTTTTCTAGGATGGGCCTTTTTACTGACGAAACCGCAGTCCTTATAATTCTTCCATCTCTCCTTGCCAGGGGCATCTGGAGGCCGGGGCAAGTCTTCACTGCCGGAGACGCCTGTCTGGCTCCAGCCATGCTCCTGACGCCCAGCTGCCCAGAGGATTTGAGAGTGGAGGAGAGGATAGAGAAAGAAGATAGCTCGGGGCAGAGTAAAGGGGCGGGGGGATTTGTTTCCTTGTTTCCACTTTGGGGTCAGTTAGAACAGGAGGTTAAAATGCCAGTTTCGCCTGCCCAGTGCAGGCTGCAGAGCTCTGTGTCATCGAGGGCCCTGGCTCCAGTGGAGGGAGCTGGCCAAGATGCTGCCCCAGACGGTTGGGAGGAACAAGGGCTGGTGATGGGGACAAAGACCCCTGGGCCTTACCTAGTCCCTTCAGGAACTTATTGACACCGCTGTGCTCTCCACTGGGGAGCGTTTCCAGATACTCTTGGGCTCGGACCTCAAATAGACCTGTTGACAAGAGAAATCTCAGCCATTTCAGTTCCTGGTTTTCGCACTGCTAAACACACCTATTTCCTAACCCCCACGGAAAAGAGACCTTGCTTCTGAGACGAAGCTGCTCCTATAAACATGCTCTGAATCATGAGGTTTATAAGAGTTTTTATTACCCTTATAATTGCCCAACCTTGTGCAATAACTGTCTTTGGAAAGCTATAAAGCTACCTCATACATTACATCCTATTTTTATTCAAAAAACACCTTCTCAGCTTCTACACTGTGCCAGACACACACTTTTAAAGATGAACCTGGCTGTTATAGCGGTGGCTCATGCCTGTAATCCTAGCACTCGGGGAGGCTGAGGTGGGAGGATTACTTGAGGCTAGAAGTTCAAGACCAGCCTGAGCAACACAGGAAGACCTCATCTCTTCAAAAAATAAAATAATTAGCTGGGTGTGGTGATGCTCAGGCAACAGAGCAAGACCCTGTGTCAAAAACAACAACAACAAAAAAAAAAACAGAAAAAAGGAACCAGTAGGTCCTGGACCTCAGGAGTGGTCATACTCTCACTTCCTTGCATCATCCCATAAGAGGACCTTGGACAAATGGCTTGATTTCCTGGGAGCTCACCTGTGAACTGAGGATGCTGGACAGGCCACCTCACAGACATCTTCACCTCTCACCCCTGGGGTCTGAGCTTTAGGCACTGTCCAGTTTCTGACTGATCTTCCATGTACAGAGGGTTCCTTGCAGGTTATTGTTATTGTTTTTAGAGACAGGGTCTCACTCTGTCACCCACGCTGGAGCACAGTGTGCAATCATAGCTCATTGCAGCCTTGAACTCCTGGGCTCAAGTGATCCTCTCGCCTCAGCCTCCAGAGTATCTGGGACTACTGGTATATGCCACCACGCCTGGCTAATCTTTCTTAGTTTTTGTAGAGATGGGGACTCAATATGTCGCTCAGGTTGGCCTAGAACTCCTGGCCTCAAGCAATCCTCCTGCCTCAGCCTCTCTGAGTGCCAGGATTATAGGCGTGAGCCAACGTGCCTGGCCTCCTACCCAGGTTTAACTCCCATCTGTAGCAGCCCTTGCCAACATTTCTAGATTCTGGATTCCCAAAAGGGCTTAAGATGATGTAAGAAAAAGACGAATGATTTCTCTC
>NW_012148642.1:1587484-1592598 GCF_000956105.1 Propithecus coquereli | reverse complement strand
TGAAGGCCCCTTTTTTTTGGCCACAAGAAAATTCAGAAGAGAAACACTAAGTTATTAAGTCATTTCTTCCCCCCCTTTCCCCCAGAGCCATCAGTCAGGGGTGATAGACCTTTCCCTGCTTTACAACAGGTATTTTAGGGCCAAAATGGGAGAGGTGGGGAAGTTGTTGTTAGGGTGAAGTCCCGACGAGGCGGTTGAGCTCCCAGGTTCTCTCCTTATGTCTCCCTCACCCGTTTTCCCACTTAGCACAGGGTCGAGAGGAAGGGAGGCCACTGTCCACTTGTTCTCTGACCCTAACGGTGGAAGAGGGAGGGTCTGGGAGGTGGCCCAGCACTCACTGTGCTTGCAGTCAGGGGACCCTTCCTCCTGGTCACAAGCCAGGTCGTTCCTCTGTTCCAGAATGTGTTCCAGGGCTACCTGCAGCTTGCGGGGCAGGATGGAATCCTCGTCCTCCATCTGTAAAGCAGAGGCAGCGGGTGGGCCATCGCCCAGCGCTGCTGGGGATGGTGGCTGCGTCCTGGCCGGCAGGACACACTAGGTACGACGCAGGGCAGGCCTGGCTCAGTTCTCAGTTTCGTGGAAGGAACACAACTTAGAGCCAGAGGGCTGAGGGTTGAACCTTGATTCTACTTTTTACACCTCTGTGAGCCTCAGTTGCCCGGTTTGTAAAAGCTCCCAATCAATATCTACCTGCTTGTGAAGATTCAGTGCAATACAGTTACCTCACGAAAGTGCTTGGCACTAACAGCCCACTCAGTACATGTTTCCACTGCCCTCACTCCATAGGGTAGCTAGTGCTAACCAGGGGACCCTGGCCAGGGAAGGTGACTGGCATGATCCAAGGCTGGCTTTATGATCTGGGCCGTAGAGCAGGCGCATCTTGGGGAAGGGCCTACCCTGCAGGCCTTTGGGAAGCGGAAGTAATGATACAAAACAGCATTAACACTACTGAACTTTCCAGCAACGTGGCAACTCCAAGTTTAGAAGCAATCCATCGGAATGCCCAGAAAGCCTTTCTGTAATTATTCTGTGCAAGATCCGATAGGAGTTAGACCTCTCTGGCAAATGATAAAAAAGAAACACATGTGTATTACTTTCTCTGCTAATGAAAGTAATTTATGATCAGTATAGAAAACACACGAAAGTATTAAAACAATTTAAAAGTGCTCCTAATCTGTTTTCTTGTCAGTCTACCTCCCCAAAGCAACCAGCTTTGATGTTTTGGTGGGTTTTCTTTTCAATCTCTTTAAGATGCAAGTATATATTTCTTTCTCTTTTTCTCTTCTTAAAAAAAAATAAGATCAGCAAAATAATGTATACAATTTTGTTTCCTGACAATATTATATCATGAACTTTGTCTTCAAATATCCTTTAAGAGCATGTTGAAAAAGACAAGTGCCTATGGTCATAAGCTATACAAAGATTCTGTTCTAATTGTTAGTTAGGAACCATTTATGTCAGAACATGTGGAAATCACTCCTTTGCCCCCTGCCTCTGTCTTGTCCTCCCTCTAGCCCTGGCCTGGGGACACATGGCTCAACCAGCCTGTTTTGCAAGGCCAGGCCTACCAGGAGCCTTTCCAGAGCTGCACAGCTGAGCCCAGGACAAGGAAGAGGAAAGGAGGGAGGGAGCAGAGCGTTGGAACTGTCTTCACTCACCTGTCTGAGGAAGCGACTGTTGACCAGGTCGACCACAAGGACCTACAAGATGAGAGGAAAAGGGACTATTATTGTCACCAGGGCTTCTGGGATACAGATGGACTCTTGGCCTTCCTCCTTCTTGGCACCAGAGAGGCAGCTGGGGTGGGGGTGAGGGGCATCGGTGCTTCCTGACTTTGCCACAGTAGCCACAGACGAGCAAGGGGGTGGGGGCAGGGGCTTTCCTGAGCTGTATGCGCTCAACACTGAAGCCGCAGGCTGGGCTCCCTGCCCTGCTCTCCACTGCCTAAGGCAGAGCTTCTCAGAATGTTTTCAGGGTGTGGGTTACTGAGGTGGGCAAAAGATGCCAGAGGCTCCCCCTGTTCCCACCCTAGGGCTTCTCCCTCCTCTTTCCTCCAGCTGCCCACTTAGCCTTGTCACTTCTCTCCAAGGGACAGGAGGAGAGTCAGGCTGCAGGCAGTGGCTTTCATTGGTTAAGGCTTTCAGGATAAGGGACCTTCCCTCCCGCCCCCGTGCGGGGCTGAGACCCAGGGCTGGGACCTGGGGTGTGAGATTGAAGGACACATTCGTGGGGTCCTCACTCAGACCTCAGCCAAGGCCACTGGCTACGACAGAGGCAGAGCCAGGGGCCTGGCCGGCCACTGTAAGAACAGCTGGAAGCATGGGCTCTACCATATCCCAGAGTCCGCCCAGGAGCTGGGGGATGGCTCTCCTTCCTTCTCACTCACACCCTCTGGGGTTGAGCTGAGCCATTTGTGGGAACACAGGGTACGCAGACAAGTTCCTCACAGTCCACGAGACCTGAGGCTGGGGGTTAATATTTAGTGGGGCGTTAGGACTATCCCGGCAGTTAGAAGAGCAGCACCTAGAGACCCGGGAGAACTGCGGGATAGACAGACAGGCAGACATTCCTCCCAGTGCTTCAGGGCCCGAGCGGCACAATTTAGTCCCCTAAAGTTCCTTCTCTGACTGCTGGAAGTGGCCAGTACACAGGGCAGAAACTGTTTAGAAGAAGGGGCTAGCAGTAAATAACTCCGGAAATGCCATGTAGGACTTTCCTCACTTGGATGCTCAACTGAAAACCCAGAATTTGATAATTAAAACATTTTGGGCTGGGTGCAGCGGCTCATGCCTGCAATCCCAGTACTTTGGGAGGCCCAGGCAGGAGGATGGCTCGAAGCCAAGAGTTTGAGACCAGCCTGGGCAACATAGAGAGACCTCATCTCTACAAAAAATAAGAAAAATCGGCAAGGTATGGTGGTGCATGCCTGTAGTCCCAGCTACTCTGCAGGCTGAGGTAGGATGATCCCTTGCACACAAGAGTTCGAGGCTGCAGTGAGCTGTGATTGTGCCACTGCACTCTAACCCGGGGAACAGAGTGAGACCCTATCTTAAAACAAAAACAAAAACATTTTGGTGTTTTTTTTTTTTTTTAACTGATACGAAAAAGGACAAAGGACCTACTGGAAGAGCACAGTCTTGCTCTTAGGCAAGCATGAATTCCAGTTATTGCTGGATCCTCAGTGCTTCGTCCCTTAGGTGGGGGTGTGGGCAGGGAGGGACAGGGGAGAGGGCTATTTTTTTTTTTTTTTTTGAGACAGAGTCTCGCTCTGTTGCCCTGGCTAGAGTGAGTGCCGTGGCGTTAGCCTAGCTCACAGCAACTTCAAACTCCTGGGCTCAAATGATCCTCCTGCTTCAGCTTTCCAAGTAGCCGGGACTACAGGCATGCGCCACCATGCCCGGCTAATTTTTTCCATATAGTTTTAGTTGTCCGATTAATTTCTTTCTATTTTTAGTAGAGACGGGGTCTCGCTGTTGCTCAGGCTGGTCTCGAACTCCTGAGCTCAAACAATCCGCCCGCCTCGGCCTCCCAGAGTGCTAGGATTACAGGCGTGAGCCACTGCGCCCGGCCAAGAGGGCTATTTTTGACATCCGGCTAAGTTGTTCATTGCTGCCCTTCTCCATGGGCACTCATACCAGGCATTGCATGTGGAAGAAAAAGTGTTTGCAGTCACACAGGGTCGACAGAGGCAGACTCCAACCCGTGTCAGACAAAGCCCTGGTGGCCCCTGCTCCCCTGCCACCACGTGCTTGCAGGGTCTTAGCCAGCACCTCCCCTTGGCTCTCTGCACCCCCAGGAACGGACACAGGGACAGCCAGGAGCTCACCTCTTCCAGCGGCAGCTCCCTGAGCAGCGGCAGCGAGCTGGAGAGCAGCCCGATGAGGAAGGGGGTCGGCGAGCACACGATGTCGATCATGGCAGGCGGCAGCACCGGGATGTAGGTGTGCTGCCAGGTGAAGGGGTAGATGAGCGCCACTGTCGCGTGGCAGCACTTGGACAGGGTGCTGCAGCCAGGGAGAGAACAGGGAGAGGAGGCCGGTTCAGTGAGGGTGGAGCACAGGGCCTTCTCAGGCTCAGGGGGTGGGCAGCTTCCATGGGAGAAGATGCCAAGAAGAGAAGTGTCTGGACTCTTCCCAAAGGCAAATAGGTTAGGAAAGGAGTCACGCATGATCAGGTTGAACATGAGGCATGAAGAGTCTATGCGAGAGGCTTTGAGACACAGCCACAGACACTAACTCAGTGCCCTGCATAATTTTTCAAGTGTGCTTTCACATGTGAACTACTCTCATGTAAGGTTTTGATTAAACCATTCATTCCCACCCCTCTTCCCAAAGAAAATAAAAACGCAAAAACAATTAAAGCCTATTTTCTCTTGGATGCTCATTTTCTTACTGAAGATGCTCTATTTTCTAACACCATAGCTCAAAAGCAAATTTTGTTCAGTTTCAAACATTCTCTGAGCCAAGCATGAATACCTGAGTGCAACCCAGGAAAAGGAGAATAACTCCTCTGGTATCCACATGCTAGCAGTCAGCTCCAAATTGGCCCATTTTGTAAAAGTGAAACTATAATATATATTGTCCCTTCCCCAGAATGCTGGTCAAAGGATGACATGCTAGATGACTGAGGGCTAACCCTTTAAAGGGTTAAAAAAACTTAAAAAAAATAATAACATTGGGAGAAATACTGGGAGTCTCTTTTCAAGAATAACAGTCATAATGTGGCCTTTTATTGGCAAGCACTAAGCATTGCTGATCGCTCCACAGTGCTTTGTGCAGTGCCTGGATTCATGCTCCGTTTATTGACTGAATGAGCGGATTCTGTAGGGTTATCATTTTGAATATCGGTTCTACTACGCTGCAAGACTGTGATGAATGGCAGCCTTCAAAGGTGAGTGAGAGCTGATTTTCTCTCTTCTTCCTTGCAATCATTTCTTACGCTGGTGAGCCTGCTGTAGCATCTCTTCTCTCTTCTCATTCTAATACGCTATTTCTAAAATGAGATGGGATTAGAAACCTTAGATGCTTGTTAGAAGTGCTTGTAATGTAAGAATAAAATAAAAATGAAGGGCTGGGAGCAGTGGCTCACTCCAGTAATCCCAGCACTTTAGGAGG
>NW_012148642.1:1585306-1587434 GCF_000956105.1 Propithecus coquereli | reverse complement strand
GGTGATGGGGACAAAGACCCCTGGGCCTTACCTAGTCCCTTCAGGAACTTATTGACACCGCTGTGCTCTCCACTGGGGAGCGTTTCCAGATACTCTTGGGCTCGGACCTCAAATAGACCTGTTGACAAGAGAAATCCCAGCCATTTCAGTTCCTGGTTTTCGCACTGCTAAACACACCTATTTCCTAACCCTCACGGAAAAGAGACCTTGCTTCTGAGACGAAGCTGCTCCTATAAACATGCTCTGAATCATGAGGTTTATAAGAGTTTTTATTACCCTTATAATTGCCCAACCTTGTGCAATAACTGTCTTTGGAAAGCTATAAAGCTACCTCATACATTACATCCTATTTTTATTCAAAAAACACCTTCTCAGCTTCTACACTGTGCCAGACACACACTTTTAAAGATGAACCTGGCTGTTATAGCGGTGGCTCATGCCTGTAATCCTAGCACTCGGGGAGGCTGAGGTGGGAGGATTACTTGAGGCTAGAAGTTCAAGACCAGCCTGAGCAACACAGGAAGACCTCATCTCTTCAAAAAATAAAATAATTAGCTGGGTGTGGTGATGCTCAGGCAACAGAGCAAGACCCTGTGTCAAAAACAACAACAACAAAAAAAAAAACAGAAAAAAGGAACCAGTAGGTCCTGGACCTCAGGAGTGGTCATACTCTCACTTCCTTGCATCATCCCATAAGAGGACCTTGGACAAATGGCTTGATTTCCTGGGAGCTCACCTGTGAACTGAGGATGCTGGACAGGCCACCTCACAGACATCTTCACCTCTCACCCCTGGGGTCTGAGCTTTAGGCACTGTCCAGTTTCTGACTGATCTTCCATGTACAGAGGGTTCCTTGCAGGTTATTGTTATTGTTTTTAGAGACAGGGTCTCACTCTGTCACCCACGCTGGAGCACAGTGTGCAATCATAGCTCATTGCAGCCTTGAACTCCTGGGCTCAAGTGATCCTCTCGCCTCAGCCTCCAGAGTATCTGGGACTACTGGTATATGCCACCACGCCTGGCTAATCTTTCTTAGTTTTTGTAGAGATGGGGACTCAATATGTCGCTCAGGTTGGCCTAGAACTCCTGGCCTCAAGCAATCCTCCCGCCTCAGCCTCTCTGAGTGCCAGGATTATAGGCGTGAGCCAACGTGCCTGGCCTCCTACCCAGGTTTAACTCCCATCTGTAGCAGCCCTTGCCAACATTTCTAGATTCTGGATTCCCAAAAGGGCTTAAGATGATGTAAGAAAAAGACGAATGATTTCTCTCGTTTCTTACTCCTCTCCCTTTTCCATCCCTGTTAGTATGATGGAACCCAGGCAGGCAGGGACAGGGAGAAGGTAGACAAGAAAAGAATTCAGAGACAAGTGAAGAAGGGGTGAGAATGGGTGGTCTCCAGCGGTGAAATGAAGTGCAAGCTCCGTGGGTCCTGCTAGCCCCTCCACGCCAGGCCAGCTTGGGGCAGGTGCTCGCACAGGCGGAGGGCACTGCACTGTTCTCTCCTACTTTGTCCCAGCCCCAGCCCATCCCTGCCCACCCCTGCCCTCTCCTTCCACTCCCTGGGGAAAGGGGCCCGAGGAAAAGAAGCTGACAACAGAGGAGAGGGAGGGTGTTCTTGAGAGTTTCGTCACGTCGGAAAGAACAAAATAGAAGGAGCCCTTGCCACAGACACTGGACTGTGGTTCTGGGGCTGCCCAGTAGAAGGGACACAGAAGGCAGGGAGGGGCTGTGGCATGGCCGCAAACTCTCTGGGAGGCCGCGTAGTGTTCCCGTCTGTCCCTTTGCCCTGTGACTTTTCTCCCAGCTCCTCAGCGTCTGGAGTCTGGGCATCTCTAGCTGGCTCGGCCCAACGTGGAAGACGCTCCTAACCCTTGGCATCCTGTTGGCGCAGCTCCCGCTCCTGGATGAAGCCCCGAAACATCTGGGTCTCCATGAAGACCTCCAGGAAGCGGCGGAGGCTCTTGGAGGAGACAGCTTTGCGGAAGGCCTCTCGCTGCAGGGTCCTCTCCTCGCCTGACGTCAGGAACAAGGAGTAGTGGCCCACGATCTCCACGAAGAAGCGGACAAAGGCTTCGGACACCACCTCGTTCAAGGGGCTGGACTCGGGGCCTGAGCAAGGGGGAGAAAG
>NW_012148642.1:1552719-1573156 GCF_000956105.1 Propithecus coquereli | reverse complement strand
ATCTACTGGGGGAAAAGGTAAAAGAAAATGAGAACAAGTTTAAGTTTATCTCTTATCAGCAGAAAAGATTTATTCCTTGTAAGGACAATTAAACCACACCGAGGGCTTAACTTACAGACACAGACCAAAGTAGCCACTTAAAGCGTCGGATATTTAGATACGAGACACGGGGGGGGGGAAGGCTTCGCCATCTGAAGCTCACACCCAGCTGGGCTTGATGGACGGCGTGTGCTTGGGCGTGGCTGGGGGGAGGGCTCGTGTGCGGATCGGGCGGGGGACAGCTGTGTTTCACAAACGCTGGAGCGTTCTAGACTGCTTGGGGAGGTGTATATTTTCACGTGGAAGGGAGGAGGGGAGGAGGGCAAGTCCCTCCCGCGGGCACTAGGCTGCCTTGCAGAGAGCCACGGCAGAGAAGCGGACCTCCCCCTGCTCACGCTCGGTGAATTCTCTGCAGACCTTGGCGGCGTCCTGAATCCAGCAACGTTACAGGGATTAGGAAAGGCTCGGGTGGCTGTCCTCTGAGCTTTTAGCTATGATGTCATCTGACAGGAGGACAATGGTCACCCTGCAGCAGGTGGTCCTCTGAACTGGCGCCGTGGTTCACCGGAAAAGGCATCCGTCCATCAAGTTCGTAGAGATGGCCATCCACATTGTTAAACAGAATAAAATGAAAGTTCACTTTGTCATCTACCCGACATTGGCCTTCCTGTGCCACGGCATCGTGGGCTGCCTGTATGGCCTCATTCTTTTCAAAGCATTTTGCTCTGTCTTCAGGAGACATCTTCTCTGTCTCAGAAAGAAACTGTTTCAGGACTGATCCATCCTCGAAGTCCAGTTTGTCTTGATTGTTGGCCACAGCATGAATGAGCCCGACTGTGCCACAGGAGTTCCCGATGGTCTGCTTCATGAAGTACACTTTAGGACTGACTTCTTGTCCCTTCAGCTCTTCGATTTGTCTTTTCCTGAAGTTCTCATGCTGCGCGGTGAGGGGGAACAGCAGCAGCAGCGCGCAGGCGGGCGCGGGCACCGAGCCCAGCGTCTCCTCCTCCAGCCCCAGCACGTCCGCGAAGCGCCACTGCCCGGCGACCCCCAGCCGGGCCAGCACTTTGTTCAGCATCTCGGGGTTGATCTCCATCGGCTTGAGCTGCATCCTGGCGGGCCGACACGAGCGGGCGCAGGGGAGCCGACACTATTGAATCTTGTTCGTTTATTAGCATAAGTCTCCTAACTTTCCTGTTCTTCATCTTTGCAAATAATCATTCTCCTAATATTCACTAGTGTCATGAAATGCCTCTTAGCAGCACAGCATCCACGTAGCGCACTATTTGGCATTTGTCTTTTCTTTCGAATGATCGCTCCAAAAATGAGAAAAATGCTACCCCCCAGATTTCATTCTTATCCCTATATTATCTTCTTTCTTAGCTGAGTAAGACATTGAATTTGGAAGATACTAAGGAGACAAAATAATTAAATTAGGGCTTATATTAAGGAGAGACACATCACTAATTCAGCCAGAGCTTGAGGTGAAGTGACTTCTATGTCTTTCGAAGGCTCTAGATCTATATCTTTACTCAAAGCAGAGCAACTTTTTTCCTAAGGCATCACTTTCTCCCAGATATTCAAGAATGTTAATACAGGTGAATTCCTTACAATTTGTGTTTAATTTCCTTCATCTACAGACCACTGAATGTATTGAATTCACTTTGTTCTAATTGTTTGTTTGTTTGTTTTAGGACTAACCTATGTTCATGTGGGGCCAGTCTACAAAGTTGGTCTGCTTATGTGCTGTGGTCATGAAGTCATGGCTCAGAAAACTAGAACATCAACATACAAACAAGCATAGCTGTAACTAGAGCAGGTTTTTCAGATTATAGTTTGCAGCCCATTAGTGGGTCCTGAAATCATTTTAGTGGGTTGTGATCAGCATGAAAAGCAACTAGGATAGAAAATAAGAGGTGGGGGAGAAAAAAAAAAAAAAGAAAATAAGAGTGCTGTTTTCCAGTTGTAAATATCTGTGTGCATGTGTGTGGAGTGTACCATGGGTCTGAATGTAAAATGTATTTCTCATCGTGGGCTCTAATAAAAAAGGTCTGAAGCCAATTATTTGGACCAGCGAACTGGGAGGTGGGGAAGGTGAAGGGTTATGACTGGATTGGGATTTTGATGTTTCATGTTTTACTGGGATGTTGATTTCATTTCCAAGTGACTTGAGGGAGTCCCTTAAAAGAGACATTAAGAAGGAGATCCCTGAATGAAGCCTGTTGTCTGAAACCCACCTCTTTTTACAGCATGTTCATTAAAGTTCCTAAATATGACTTGGAGAAGGAAGCAGCTTATGAGAAGATCCATAGTCTATTTGAACAGTCTTCGAAATGCTCACTTTTGTCAGTCCACTAAGGCAGAAGAAAAATGTAGTATTTGTGTTTAAGATTCATTTTACATTTCCGAGTTGTGGTTTAAGCACTTTTGACTCCAGGGAAGTTGTAGAATCACAGAATTTTAGTCCTGGAAGAGATCTTGGGGAGATCAAGTTCACTTTCTTTTTTTTTTTTTTTGAGACAGAGTCTCACTGTGTTGCCCGGGCTAGAGTGCCGTGGCGTCATCCTAGCTCACAGCAACCTCAAACTCCTGGGCTCAAGCGATCCTTTTGCCTCAGCCTCCCGAGTAGCTGGGACTACAGGCATGCGCCACCATGCCCGGCTAATTTTTTCTATATATTTTTAGTTGTCCAATTAATTTCTTTCTATTTTTAGTAGAGACGGGGTCTCGCTCTTGCTCAGGCTGGTTTCGAACTCCTGAGCTCAAACAATCCGCCCGCCTCGGCCTCCCAGAGAGCTAGGATTACAGGCCTGAGCCACCGCGCCCGGCCAAGTTCACTTTCTTTTGAATTTTATAGCTAAAAAGAAAGTGAAGCTAAGCTCAGATCAAGTAACCTGAGTTCTGGGTGGGGCGAGAAGGGTCCTGCCCACTGGAGGAGGCGGGAGGGCTACAGAGAGCAATGGAGGCACCAAGAGGCACAGTGAGGACAGCGTGTGTGTTCTTTGCTGTCATTGCAATAGAAAAAGACATCTGTTTAACTTTCTTCTCCCAACTCAAAGAAAAGACCACCTAAAAGGAGGAAGTACAATGGGCTGCTCTCTTCTCTCTGCTGCTAGATCCTTTTGTGACTCCCAGCTGGAGCCCTATGCTGCCTGCAGCGACGGAGGCCCCTGGTGGCTGGGATAGCCTGAGGACCAGGTTCAGCTGCAGTGAGTGTGAACCACCTGGATGAGAAGGTGGTTGGAGCAAGGTCAGGAAAGGTGGAGGGTAACGCCGGTGCTAGATGCAGAGGATGAGTGGATACATGTGGCAGAAAGAAAGCTAAAGTTCACTCAGTGAACTGGCTGCACTCTGCTAAAGGACAATTTATGCAGGCTTGGGGGGCAAATGATGGCAACTCAACTGGGTAATCCATTGGCCATGCAGTTTGTGCTGCCACTGTTGACTATGCCTTGTAACAAGTGTTGTTTTAAATAATCTGATCCTGCTGTTGCAGCTGGAACCAAATGATCCCACACCTGGTTTTCATGAACAGCTCGTTAGCTGGAGCCCATGGAGCACAGGGTGCCCAGAACAATCTGGCAACAGCAGGCAGTTATTTGAGGGGTGTCCCATTCCTCTTGCTCTCTAGACCACATCAATATTCTAAAAACAATTCTGCCTGTGAAACACAAAAGGAAAGGCCAAGTTCTGCAAATAATACTGTTAGTGGCAGCTCTTCCCCCAGAATAAGTGGTAGAGGAGAAAAGGAAGGATTATTTTGAGTGGAGCTTATGTCTTTTTCTCAATCACCCCTGTAAGTGCTAATGAAATTTATTCCCTGACTTGTGAAGGCCATGGGAGCCCTCTTGGGGGTAGGCACAGCTAGGACTGGTGGTCCTTTAGGAATAGGCAGTGGGTCTGGGCATGCTAATGACAGCTCTTCAAGCAAGCTCGCCGCTTGGCCTCAGAGAGCATCTGCTGGCAGGAGGAGGGGCAGTTTTTGAAGGAAGTCCCAGGAAGCTGGCTTGCATTACAGTGCGGGTGGAGGAGGGAAAGGCCAGCTCCCACAGCTGTGATCAGTTGTACAGAAGTGGGGCAGGGAAGAGAAGGCCCCAGTGGGAGGTAGGTGGGTCACAGGTGAGAGGGGTCAGGTCCTGGAATGTTTTGCTATTAGGTGGTGGTTGCTGCGGGTTGGAGCATTACTCTGGAACATCAGGAGACGCTCCCGACGCTTCAGCTCTGGTAGCTACCAAGCCTCTCTGCCATTCTTGGGTTTCCTGTGCTCGGCAGGCTTCTGACTACCTACGAACTAGTAAGAATCTAGCACAGAGCTGCCTCTGAGATGTGAGTAGAAAAGTAAACGATGTGTTTCCCTAATGAGACAAACACCTGAGGAACTGGAGAGATGATTCGATCACTGTCCCTTAGCGTCCCAAGCGAAGTACCTCTCCTACTGGAGCATCATTCCCAGGAACATGAGTGAAAGGTAAACTCAGATCTGGCCTGGGGCCTATGGAACCTACTGGGAGCTGGGTGTCACCATCCAGTGGTTGACATGTTTCCATCACTGTCCTTGCAACCCTGAAGTAACGTGCCACAGAGTTTAAAAAGAACATAGGCTGGGCCTCGAGAAAACTAGTTCAGGCCAGGCGTGGTGGCTCATGCCTGTAATCCCAGCACTTTGGAAGGCTGAGGCAGGAGGATTGCTTGAGGACAGGAGTTCAAGACCACCCTGGGCAACAAAGTGAGACCTCCTCTCTACAAAAAATTAAAAAAAAATTAGCTGGGCATGGTGGTACACATCTGTAGTCCCAGCTACTGTGGAGGCTGAGACAGGAGGATGGCTTGAGCCTAGGCCTTCAAGGCTGCAGTGAGCTATGATGACACCACTGTACTTCGGCATGTGTGACATAGTGAGACCCTGTATGATCTCAGGTAAAGCCCTTAACTTCTTTAGGCCTCAGATTCTTTGCCTGTGAAATAAGTAAAGTAGACCAGATAATCTCTAATATCCTTGTAGCTTTCATATCTGCAAACTACAAATCTATAAGACAGAGCAAAGTCCAGGAACCGCAAACAGGAGCTTCCTGTTGAGGCTGTAAAAAGAACTATGGGAAGGTTATTAATTCTAGGTCTCCTCAGCAGACACAGGACAGAAGAGTGATGGTGACATCTTACTTTGAGAAGCTAATAGAGGAATGTGTCTGAGAGGTTTTGAGTTGCAGCAGCTAAATCCAAGAGGCGAAGGCCGGGCGCGGTGGCTCACGCCTGTAATCCTAGCACTCTGGGAGGCCGAGGTGGGAGGATACCTTGAGGTCAGGAGTTCTAAACCAGCCTGAGCAAGAGCGAGACCCCGTCTCTACTAAAAATAGAAAGAAATTAATCGGACAACTAAAAATATATAGAAAAAAATTAGCCGGGCATGGTGGCGCATGCCTGTAGTCCCAGCTACTCGGGAGGCTGAGGCAGAAGGATTGCTTGAGCCCAGGAGTTTGAGGTTGCTGTGAGCTAGGCTGACGCCACGGCACTCACTCTAGCCCGGGCAAAAGAGCGAGACTCTGTCTCAAAAAAAAAAAAAAAAAAACAAGAAGGAAGTTCACAGAGGCCAAGCCAGCACAGCCTGGAGAAGAACTGGGATAAGCTTCCAGCCCCAGAATACAATAGTGATGGCTTTAGATTAGGAGACGGCAGTGTTTGTGGCTATACTAGCCTCTAAAGATACCAAAATGGTATCTTCTTGGTGTTCATATGTGAAAATAGGTGGTTAATACTTAATACGTAATCAGATTGTACTATTATACTATTAAAATTGTATTTTTCATAGGACTTTTCTGAATTAAATGTATTATTTATCTCTAAGACTGCCAACCACTCTGAGGACTAGCCAGACCTGTGAACTATTAATAGTATTTTGGATGCTAGAGCAGCAAGGTGGCAGCTGCTAACATTTCAGGTGCGTAGTCCTTGGGCAAACTCTTCTCCTTAGAGAGGGCATGCTCACAAACCCAACCTTCTTCTGAGATGGTGAATGTTGCTGGGTGCAACCAGTTCTAGAGAAGATATGGGACTCCCATTTAAGCCTATGGAAACTGATAAAAAATGAACCAAAAGGAGCAAACAAAAGGATGAGAATGCACAGCTACATATGAACTTATTTCTGAGTTACCCATATTTCAAAGCCAAGGTTTTCCAGTGTTTGTCAAGATTTGATCACTTAATCCTACTTATCATTTGGCTTACGGTTCAACGCACTACAAAATGATAAAAAGTAAATTTCTTGACTATTAAAACCCTTGTCCCATCTAAAACTTTTGTACAAACTTGTTTATGTGCAGCTCTGACTTTATTATTCACCATGGTCTATAGGTTTAGCCAAAACTTTTGGGAACTGAAGTGAGTAAACTAAAAAACAAAATGTTTATCATGGGGAAAATGAAGACAAGGGTATAGAGAAATATTTATCTGGGTTGTTATGACAACAGAACAAGCCATCACAACAACATTCTTTCTTTTCCATCTGTCAAACTTTGGCTTAACAGAGCCCTTAGGAACACTCAATGTCCACCCCAAAGATGAAATGGAGCAAAAATGTTATTCTAAATTGGATAGATTTTTGGCTCAACTTAAAACGCTCTTCTAACTCATACAATATTTGCCATGACTCCCTGCCGTTTCCGCTTGCAGTGGGGAGACTCGAGCAGTGAGGAGTAAACAGATTGTGCATGTGGGGGAGAGGGCTGGGGGTGGTGATGACAGACCCCAGCAGGCAAATGTCCCCTCTGGGATGTCATGGGGAAGCTCACTGCGTTTGTGACATGCCCTGTTCTCATGCCCTGTTCTGTGGTCTCACTAAGAGTGGGGCTCCTGATGGGAAATGGGGGGAGTAAGGAGGCGCTCTCCCACTCTCGGCCGCGCGGGGCCAGGAGTCAGCACGTGCAGAGTGGGAGGGCACCAGCTGAGATGTGTGCTGAAGACCTTCTGCACAGAAGTTTCCTGGTCGGACAACTTGCAGCCAGCCATTGGTCCCTAACCTCTTGTTGGTCATGGCCTGGCCAAGGAACCCTTCAATTTCCTACAGCTCCTTTCCCATAAATCAGACAAATCAAGGTGGATACAGATCCCTCCACCTGAACCACGGAGTCAGGAATTTCAGGGAATTTCATGGAGCACAGTCCCAGGAGCCTGGAGCGCTCTGGCCCATGAAGTCAGGGAATTTCTGAGCTGGGAGAGACTTTAGGGGTCACCCGGTCCCACCTACCTCACTGGGAACCCTGCTGGGAGGCCGAAGGCCATAAGGGAGGGAAGGAGGCCCCTGAGGAGAAAAGCAGACTTCTCAGTGACAGTTGTGACCTGACTGCCGAGCACAGAGGGGTTCCCTGGGGCCTGTTCTAGAGACTCTCCTTATGCTGCTCTGTAGACAGGGCCCCAGATGCCATGGCCCAGCTCGTCTCCGCCGTCTTCTCCAGAGTCGGGCAGCTCTCCTACTACCTGCTTCCTTGACCAAAGTGACGGGACCTCTGCCTGCTGTTTAGTTTCCTGATAACAGGCACTATCTGACAGGGCTGCAGAGCACGAAATGACACAGGTCAGACTCCAGGGATGGAGCCTGGCCCAGAGGCTCCACGTTCATCGCTGCTGTTCTCACCAGGTTTGCTCACTCTTTGTTTTCGTCTCTTCCTGTCTCAGAATTCTTCGGGACTTTATGCATTTATCTCTTCAGGTCTGCATGGAACTACTGCAGGATGGAAAGAAAATTTATCGGGCAAGACAGAGAGCACGCCGAGCCATTTGTAACAGGAAAAGTGAGGGCTGCCTTCAGGGAAAACGAGACCCGGACCCCAAGAAAGTCAGAGCCATAAGGGGTCTGAGCTCAGACAACCCCTGTGTCTCAGAAATAAGGAGACCCAGGGCCGAAGGCTGAGGATATTCAGGAGCCCTTTCTACTCTAGGAAACCTCCCTGTGAAACCCCTCTGTGTGATGAGACAGGGTAGTGCACGGCTGAAAGCCATGAAGGGTCTAAAACCTCAATTAAAGGTATTTCTCTCTCTCACACACACACACAGACACACACACACACTCACACACAATGACAGCACCATCGCCTGGCTCTGGCCCCGGCTCCAAGGAGGGCGCCAAAATTAAATTCCCCATGTTCCAGCTGTCTCCTCCTCCCCTACAAAAATCCCATCTCCACAGTGCTCGACATCTGGCAGCTGATGGAAGAGCCAAACCCCTGGTGGGCACCATGCGCCCGTGGCAAGAGCCGTTTGCGGCAGCCACAGCTGGCGTCTGACCCTCTTGCAGCGTGCGCTGTTTGAAAAGACTAAATTAAATCTCTGAGGGCGTCATGCCAGGCACCGTGGAAGGTGGGGTGAGGAGAGAAATTCCAAAATCCCTCCTCTCAGACCGTGCCGGTGACTTCTCTCCTTCAAAGGGCCCCCAAAGCAGGGCAGGGAGTGGGGCTGGGAACCAGCCAGGCCCAGGGAACAGGGCAGGGGCCGTGCCCAGCTGCTGGGACCCACTCATTTTCCTTTGTCTCTCATGACAGCAGCTCTGCAGGAGGGGTTGGCCCAGCATCCGACCTGCCAACCCGGAAATCTGTCCAGGGGAAAGGCAGAGGTGGCCAAGTCCTCTCCCAGAGAGCTTAGTAGTGAGCATCTCCAGGTGTCTCCCTGCCTGCACTGCCCCTCAGGGATGTGTTTGTCTTTGACAAGGCTCACTTCCCTCCTCTGTTCCCATCTTTGCATTCACAGTTCTTTGAGCAGATACTTTCTTTTCTCCTCCCTGGAGGAAGCCTGGGGAGGTTGGGGCGCCATTCCTCTCCAGCCATGCCCATCTCTCAGGCTGGGCCCACCCCAGTCTAACGTCTTCACCTCAGAAGCAAGCTCCCTAGGGACTGTTTGTCCCCACCTCCACTCCTGGTGGGCACTCGGTTTACTTCTTTGCTTTCACTTCTAGTCTAGGCCTTTCTTAAATCCACTGCTTCCCCCTCCCCCAAATCTAAGCCTGAGAATTCTACCACTAGGGGACAGAGGGAGTATGGGTTCCAGAGGATAAAGACAGAGACTATAATGCTGATGAAATCTGATCCTGGTCCCTGAAGGGTTATTACTCATCCCGAGCTTCCAGGGCCCCAACCTTGAGAACTCCCTGTCTGAATTCCCCAGTGCCCGGGGAGCTTGGAGAGCTGCCCAGTGCCTAGCACCAGCTGCAGCCTAAAGACAGGGCCTGCTTCCTGAGCTGACAAAAGTGCACAGGCAGTACAATGACCACGACATTTAAAAGTGAATAGCTAACTAAAAACCAGGGTGGGAGCAGGCTGGGAAAGGCTCAGAGGCTGCTGTCCAAAGAGGAGCATCATAAAGGTGACCAGCTGTGCAGGGGGTGCAGGAGGAGCGGCTGGATGGCTACTTCCCACCACGCCTCCTGGTGAATCCCATGTTGATACATTGTGTCCTTTCCATTCTTCTCTCCCTTTTCTTCTTCCTTTTGTTTTCCATAGTTCAGTTGTATTTCCTCTCCAAACCACAGTGCTTCAGTTTTTTTGTTTTTGGCATTGCGTCTTTCCAGATGAACTTCTCAGGTGGCCTCATCTGCTTCTCCCGGTTGGCTGGCCCCACATCTCAGCCCTCCCCGGCGCTGCAGCCGCCCTCACGCTTCTGTGCCCTCAGTGCCAAAGCGAAAAAGGCTCTGATTCGGTATTTTGAAATGATGAAAATGCAAGGAATTCTTCTTTTTTTGGAAGTTCACAATTAACCCAAATCCCTAACTGCATTTCCTTCCAAATCCCTAACTGCATTTCCTTCCGTGATCTTCTTTGATTTGTGACGTGGCCTTTGCAAGTCACTGAATGTGTTCACTGGGACGTGGGTGGCATCCTACTGGGCAGTGAGCGTGTGTGCGTGATTAGGTGGGATTTACTTTCACAATGAGGGAAACGGTGCCTTTAGGACGAGCCTGTGCTCTTGAGAACGACCCCGCAGCCTTCCCTGAACTGGCCTCTGTCCCCTTCTGCTGGCTTCTCTCTCCCTCCTCCGCCTTCCTCTCTCTGCTCTAGCCGTGTGAACTGCTTTGCAGTTTCTGCAGGTGATGTGCTCAGCCTTCATCGCCTTACTTCTGCAAAGCCGGCTCCTGTTGCCTAGAATATGCTTACCTCTTGCTCTGAGTCTTGGCACTCAGAACTCACCTTCCTTCAGTTTCCAGAACTTACTGCCTCCCCCTGCCTTTGTAGCATAGTCCTATACAGTCTGCTTACTACTCTGTTCTCCCCACTGCACTGAGAACTTTTGAGACAGGTCTGCATTTTAATCTGTTTCCCTGCCACACAGTGGCGTGCCTGGCACACAGCACAGTGCGTGGAAAGCAGGCCAAATCCCAGAGAACTAGTGCGCGGCAGAGCAGCCTCACCAACCCCGTCTAGCCGCTCCCACAGAAGCCAGTCTTCAATCCCAGGCAATCACCTGCTCTACAGCCCCTAGAGAGTCCAAGACTGACTGTCGCGCAAACACTTCAGCAGAAGTAGCCAAGGTTGGTACCTGAGCTTGTCTGCAATGAAAATGACCCTCCTTTCCAGAAGTAGGGATGCAAAAACACAGACCAGGTGGCGGACGCTGAGAGAGGAGAAGAGAGATTCAAAGTCCACGTGTTCGAGCCGGGAGTCCAGTGGGCGGCACAGTTCAATCACCTGCCAGGGAACAGGAGCAGCCGTGAGGGAGGGGCCTAGCCTGGGGCTCTGAGAGCCTCAGCAGGGGTGACCCACTGGCAGGGGAAAAGGGAAAGAAAATAGGAAAACACATGGGATTGGGAAAAGAAAGATCCCAGGAGACTGGGGAAGGGAAGCAAGCGTCTCACAGTCAGCTACCACACTGAGGACAGTTCCGATGGAGGTGAGGAGAGAGGATGGCAGGAATAGTGGCCCTTGGCCCAGAATGGCCAGGAGGCTCTCCCTGGCAACAGCATATCTGGACCCCCCAGGAAGAGTTCTATGACTTTGAAAACTGTTCTGTCCCTTAAAGTCCCAATGGAAGCATCTGTGTTTCATGAGGGACTATTACCTGCTGAAGTAAAATCATAGGCTCATGCAGAATGGCCAACAGATCTGAGCAACACTTCTGAGACTCACCCAACACAGGGAGCTTTGGTGTGTTCTGTGTATACCTTCTCACTCTGTACTTGTAGAAATGTTCTGAATTCCTCTCACATTGGTATTCATGTGCACGTTTTTTCTCTTTAAATAGCTGCCTCCTTCACAGTGAGCAGAGGCTAAATTCAATCTCAGGGCAGCACCTGTGCCATGCTGTCCCCACAGGGGGCTTCCTCCCCGCTAACTTCCCCGCTACATCCTCTGGCCAAGCCATCTGTGTCTGGTATGGCACAGCTTTCGGTTCCTTGGCAACAGGGAGACTGTTGCTCTCCATGCTGGGAAATTGTGTTGTTTCAGAGTGTCCCAGACCCATCCTCTTCCCTCCTTCGTCTCCAGAGGAGCCCTCGTTTTCTGAGTGCCTCTAGAATTAGGGACTCAAGGCTGAATGGGATCCATCTTACGATGTCCACTGAGCCATGTAAAGGGAGAAGGAAGGATAAAAACAAACTCCTTCATTGAACCCCCAACCCAGCCAAGGACGGGACATGCTTCTAAGATGAATGAAAAGCAGTACCTGAGCTTGTCTTCCCTGAGAAGAATCTGTTTTACATTATAAAGTTATAGAGCTGATACAGACCAACATGTAAATAGGTTCGAGTAAAATTTATGAATGACAATAGGCTACTAAGAGAAGCTAAGGGTGTTCAGTGCACGTCCCTAACCTGAGGCGAACGTCATGCAAAGAAACACCTGTGCTGCCGCAGCACAGTTCTTGGGCCTGCTCTCTGGGGCAGAAGCCTGGGCTGGCTGGACTGGGCTGAGCGTGGAACTTAGGATGAGCGATCTGGGATGGCCGAGGAGCAGCGAGAGGCCACCACTGAATTCCACAGCACTGAAAGCCAGCCCCCGCCCTGGGACTTGGCTGTCTGGGCCATCCCTCCTGAGGAGAAAGAAGGAATCTGGCAGCTTACCTCAGTTCCTGAACCCGGCAAGAAGTTCTTGACAAGGATGGTTTTGCCCAGGGCTGGGAAAGGGGCTTCCATGACACTCCTCATGAGGGGCTGCACCAGGGCAGGAGAGATGCCTCGTCTTTTTTCTACCTCATCCAAGATCTGCAAGGGTCAGAAAGGCAGCTGAGCTATTCTGAAGTCAGGGCACCAAGGCATGGCTCAGTTCTAGATGAAGCGGGCCTGTCAGTGATTCAAGAATTACAGGGAAGCCCTGCAGTCCTCCTCAGGCCAAGGCTTACATTACAGGCTCTCTGGCTTTATGCATTATTGGCCTCAATTCTTCTCCTCTCTGTGTGTCCACTCCTTTTGCCATGTGACTTTTCAGTTCCTTCCACTAAAGGGTGAAGTATAGTTCCTCAGGTCTTTGACTTTGGGTTTGGCCCTGTGACTTACTGGGCTAAGACATACATTCTCAATGGGAGCATTATAATATCTAATTATATTAGATATCGTAATGGTTTTCAGTCCTCTAATGGGCTGTGGTACCTAAACAGATATATGTTTATCTGTGGAATTAAAATTTCATTGGGGTAGGGGCGGGTAGCCCTCAGGAAAATGCAAACCAAAACTTCGAGATACCACTTCACACCCCTTACGATGACTCTAATAAAAAGACAAAATAACAAGTGTTGGCAAGGAAGTGAGGACACTGGAACTCTCATACACTGCAGGGAGGAATGTAGATTTTTGTTTAGAAATGCTTTAAGGCAGTGCATCTGATCCAGCAATCCCATTACTGGGCAACTACCCAAAGGAAAAAAAAAAAGACATCTGTGGGAGGCCGAGGCGGGCGGATCGTTTGAGCTCAGGAGTTCGAGACCAGCCTGAGCAAGAGCGAGACCCCATCTCTACTAAAAATAGAAAGAAATTGGCCAAACTACTAAAAATAGAAAAAATTAGCCGGGCATGGTGGTGCGTGCCTGTAGTCCCAGCTACCTGGGAGGCTGAGGCAGGAAGATCCCTTGAACACAGGAGTTTGAGGTTGCTGTGAGCTAGGCTGACACCATGGCACTCTAGCCCAGGCAAGAGAGTGAGACTCTGTCTCAAAAAAAAAAAAAAAAAAAGACATCTGCACTCGAATGTTTATAGCAGCACAATTGACAATTGCAACGATGTGGAAACAACCTAAGTGCCCATCAACACATGAGTGAATTAATAAAATGTGGTATATGTATACCATGGAGTTCTACTCAGCCACAAAAAACAATGGTGATCTAGCACCTTTTGTATTATCCTAGATAGTGCTGGAGCTCATTCTACTAAGTGAAGAATCACAAGAATGGAAAACCAAGCACCACATATACTCACCATCAGATTGGTACTAACTGATCAACACTTATGTGCACATTTAGTAATAACATTCATTGGGTGTTGGGCAGGCAGGAGGTGGGAGGAGGAGATGGGTATATTCACACCTAATGGGTACAGTGTGCACCATCTGGGGAATGGAAACACTTGAAGCTCTGACTCAGGTGGGGCAAAGGCAATATACGTAACCTAAACATTTGTACCCCGTAATGCGCTGAAATAAAAACAAACAAACAAACACACAAACAATAAATCAAGTGACTATTCATTTGTATGGAGAAAAAAAGAAAGGAAGTGCATCCACGGATAGTAGGTATAGGGACTTCCGTTCTCCACGAGAAAGATCAGACTGAAATATATATTGTACAAGGATTTAAATTTATGGATTTATTTATTTATTTAAATTTATGGATTACTCGGATCTGATAAATATAGGAAATGAATGTTGGATTATACCTGCTTTTGAGATCAGCATCATATAGGATATGATTCTGGATATGCACCAATCCAGAATGCTGGGGTGGATGGCAATTTGTATGTCTTGAAATATTGGCTCATTTTCCAGAAAAGAGGATCTGATTATATTCATATTTTGATAAACTCAGAGCACCATTAAAATAATACATTTCACACACACAACAGATGTACATACACACTATATATACACACAGATATACACACATACATCATAGTGGCTTTTTTCCAACAAAAGCTTATATGACAAAAGACGATGTTTAGAAGAAGGAAAGTGAAATGCCTGGAATGTTCTGAGAGGAGCCTCCACCTCACCTCCTTCCCTCAACTACAATGATCTGCCCCCATATTCCCCTCACACTCACTTTCTGGGCCCAGTCCTTCATCAGCTCTTATTTCCTGAACCAATGATGAGAGAACAGAGGAAGAGGTGAGGAGAGAAGTGAAGAAATGGGAAGGAAGACAGGTAGAAGCCAGGCGTGGTGGCATGTGACTGCAGTCCAGCTACTTGGGAAGCTGAGGCGGGAGGATGGCTTGAGCCCAGGAGTTGGAGGCTGCAGTGGGCTATGATCGTGCCACTACACTCCAGCCTGGCCTACGGAGCGAGATCTCATCTCTAAAACAAACAAACAAAAATAGGTCGAGAATAAGACTCTAAAAGTCCCAGGAGATTGGAGGTATTCCCTGGGTTCTTCTAGGGCCCTCCTTTCCTTCCCTTCCTCGTTTCTCTGAGGTCCAAGTTCTCACCTTTGAGAAGAGGCTGAAGCATCCCAGGCGGCTCACAATGCAGTAAACTTCAGGAAGACGCTTCCCTTTGCCTCCAGGCTTTTTGGAGAGAAACACAAGGAAATTATGAGTGTTACAACCTTAGGGAAGGAAAGAACCCAAATGTTTTTGAGAGTCTGTCATGTGCCAGATGTTTCCACATATTGTAGCTTTTGAAAACTTGAGGAGAAAAGTAGTCATCAATAATTCCTTTCATAGTTGAGAGGCACTGCAGGTCACGTGGTATACCAATTTTTATTCTCCCAAGCGGCCCAAATCAAGGGCGTTGTGCACACAGTAGGTGCTCAATTTGGCCTACAGAACTATAAAGTAAGGAGGCTTAACTTATTTCCCCAAATCACTGTAGTTCCTCCCAAGGAGTTATTTTGAGACTACATGTTTATTACAATGATAATTGCAAAATATGAAATCATTTCCAAAGATCTTTCTGAAAGCTGACTTACAAGCTGATTTTCAAACCAAAAGGAAAATCAGTCTCATTATTTTAACTCTAATTTGATCAACAAATATTAACCCATTTAACTTTTTCAATTATCCATGCTTTTTATTTATTAATTAATTCAGCAAATATTTCTTGAACAACTACTATGTGTCATGCATTATATTGGACTCTAAAGTTTTTCAATTTATTTCTGAGACTCAACTATACTCTCAGTGGAAAAAGATCCACTAAAAGAATGGATCTCAAAATGATAAGGTCCAAAATGTTTTAGTATGATCATTTCATTGGAATAAGTTTCTGACTTTTAAAGGAGACAGCTTTGAAAGGGACATTCTTGAATTATTTGAGTTTTCTCTCCTTAGCAACCATTCTGGATGTTTTCTCTAAGTGATAGGGGTCTGTTTAGCATGTTTTATTAGAAAGAATGTTTGGCTTAAGGAGAGAAAGGTCCTTCCTTTCTTTAATAAAATTTGGTGGGAAATCAATGGAGAAAATATTTCTTTTTGACAGAAACAGACATTATTCCCACCTACCAGTAAGACCCAGGTAAGCCCCCAAATCTTTCTGCATGTTTCTAACTACATTGATTAACCTGCCACTGTTCCTGTTCCTTCTCCCGTGGCACATGGTGGAATCTCAATCACAAAGGACTAGGAAGGCTGACCTGCTGTGTTTGGGGCTCTTGCCGGCTGGCAAGCAGGATGTACTCACCAGCAGTCTTCGGCAATAACCGAACCTTCTGCTTCCGTCTTCTCCAGTTAAGACAAATGAGAATGTTTCACTGGTTGGGAAAACAAAAAAGGCATTACAAAGCAAAACAAAAGCCACATCACCACTCGTGCAGTGAGGTGTAGTGAGCAGCCAGGGACATGCCAGAGGAGGCTGTCCAAAGGGCTGTCCTGCTTGTCCACCTCTGTGCTGAGACGTGACGCTGGTCACCTATAGCTTCAGAGTAAATGTCAGGGAGGCAGAGACCTGAAATGTCACTGTGTCCTGAGAGGAAATGAGGTGCTCTTTTTTCACCCTGAGCTCTCACATACTCCTATAGCCCAAGCCATCCCATTGTACAAAACACAACTGTCACTCTTGCGGCTGAACAGATGGAAGAGGGCTGGGGTGCCGCCCTCAGTGAGCATTAGCGTGAGTGTGAGCATGAGGTGGCACTGCTGATATGGGGATGTGACTCCGTGAGGGTGCAGCTGGAGAGGGAGACAGTTCTGTGCCCCTCTTGGAACTGCGTGTGGTGCAGCTCTCTTGGGGCAGTCTGTCCAGGGCAACTTTGAGGCTCGGATGGTCCTTAAAGACTGCTGGGCCAACTTCAGGGAGCACTGTCCCTCACACACTTGGGATACACAGCCTACTGAGTTTGCTCAAATGCCGAAACATCTGATGATAAAAACACTGGTATCTAACAACGTCGGCTGAAGCAGAAAAGTAAGCGTATCCCAATCCGAGTAGCAGCTAGATAGGCTACTAAAGGGAAGTTTCAGGAGCACTGGGTGCGGACAGGTGATGAGCAATATTTCCCTGACTTTGCTCAGGCTAAGAATTACCTTCATGGAGGCTCATGAAACAAACACATTCCCAGATCGAGTGGGAGGCCTGAGAAATCTGCATGCTTAGCAAGGTGATTCACATTTTCAGGGAACTTTTAAAACACCACTGGGGGAAATCTCTAGGCCAAGGCCCATTAGGACTGCTTAACAGCAGGCCTGACTCACGGTGTCTGCCGTGTCTGACCCCGTCTCCAAGTCTTACCCTAGTCTTTGCGGGTGGGAAGGGGAGATGCCAGCTCATACCTGGTAAACTGCTGGACAGGAGTCCAATCCTTGGCATCGGGGAAACAGAACTGGGGAATAGCCTTTAGTTGGTCCTCAGCCTCTCTCAGGAACTTGAAAGACCTTTCCAACTGCAGGGAGAAAGTGAGAGAAGGTTCGAGGATAAACTCTGGCATGGGAGAGTGAAGCAGATGATGGCAAGGATCATATCTCCCACCTTTCTGCAGCTGTGATTGCCACCTTCCCTTGGGAAGGTTTGCAGCTCAGTCTGCTGGGGCCTTTTCCCTCAGGGAACTTCCAACTATAGTCTTACGGGAAAAGTTAGGAGAAAAAAACAGTATGCTTTAGAGACAGGTCCTCTGTGCTTAGCATTCTGGAATATAAGTATTGTAATCAGTAAGGAAACACTGCCCTTGCAATCCCTTCCAAATAGGAGGCTCCCAAATCTGGAAGGCAGAGCCTCTAATCAGGTCTTCCAGTCTCCAGGCCCAGGCAAAACTGCCCCTTCTCAATCCAGGCAGAGAATGTCATAACACTCTTCATGAACACATACAGCAAGATTATATCGTTCTGTGAAATTCAACTAATTTCAGAGAGTCACTGAGTGTTGGAACTAGAGGGAAGCGAGACACCATCTAGTCTGACATTCTTATTTGAGAGATAAGGAAATAAGCTCTGAAATGTTAAGTGATTTGTCCAGCTTTACAGCTAGAAATAAAAATGATCTTAATCTTTTTCTCTCTCTCTCTCTCTTTTTTTTGTGACAGAGTCTCGCTCTGTTGCCCGGGCTAGAGTGTCATGGCGTCAGCCTAGCTCACAGCAACCTCAAATTCCTGGGCTCAAGCGATCCTCCTGCCTCAGCCTCCCCAGGAGCTGGGACTACAGGTGCATGCCACCATGCCTGGCTAATTTTTTCTATTTTTAGTAGAAACAGGGTGTCACTCTCGCTCAGGCTGGTCTTGAACTCCTGAGCTCAAGCGATCCTCCCGCCTTGGCCTCCCAGAGTGCCAGGATTACAGGCATGAGCTGCCACACCTGGCCTCTCTCTTTCTCTTATTATATCCCACCCCGGATGGTAGCTGACATATCATAAACTGGATGAATATTATCTTGTTAAAGAACAGGATGAATTAATAAAGTCTGATTTAGAGGTTGTATTTAAAGTCATAAGTTTGCTTATTTTGTGTATGAACAGAAATCTGTGCTTTTATTTATTTATTTATTCTAGAGACACAGGGTCTCTGTTGCCCAGACTGCAGTGCAGTGGTGTGATCGGAGCTCACTGCAACTTCAAACCCCTGGGCTCAAGTGATCCTCCTGCCTCAGTCTCCAGAATAGCTGGGAGTATAAGCGTATGCCACCACAGCCGGCTAATTTTTCTTTTTTTTGGGTAGAAACGAAGTCTTGCTATGTTGTCTAGGCTGGTCTGAAACTCCTGGCCTCAATCAATAATCCCTCCTCAATCTCCCAAAATGCTGGGATTACAGGTATAAACCACTACACCTGGCTTAGTTGTTCTTCTTCAGAATAGTCACTCTTTCTTTTCTATATTACAGTTCTCTCTTCCATTCATGACAGTTGGTCCAGGAACAGTCTTTGAACTGGTAATTCACTAGGTCAGACTGTTCCCAAAGCAATAATTTTTGACTACTCTTGGGTAGGCTTGCAGAGAAGCCAATACTAGCTGGGTGTAATTAGAGGTAGGGGTGGTTAATTACCACAGGGTGAAGGATCACAAATTATAAGGAATACCAAAGGAAGAACAACGACATTTCCCCATAGGGGGGACAGAATTCAGGACTGAAGGACAGACACTGCAGAGAAGCGAGTTCCAGCCCTTTTCAACACAGCCCAGTCACCACTTGCATGTACTCACCCCCAGATCACACGTATGACACATACAAGTGTAGGCACATGTGCCTATACACACTGCCATCACATGTGAGCTATAGTGCATATGCACACAGGTTTATATATGTGCAGGAGCAGTTACAGGAAGCTGCACATAGAAATCTCCCATAAATACAACCAATCACAGATGGCTGGAAAATAGCCCGGTCTCCTGGAATTGTCACGAAGATAAATATGTGATATCAAACATTTTAATGGAACATTAGCATGCAGATATGGGCCGTAAACCCTGAATAAGGGACTATATAGGAGTGAGGGATAAAACCCACGAGAAAAAGTTTAAAAAGAGGAGAGAAGAGAGAGGAGGAAAAGGTCCTTCTGACAGAGGGAGTGAAGGCAGGGAGATATAAAATAAGCCAGGTGGTGGCATGCACCTGTAGTCCCAGCTACTCAGGAGGCTAAAGTGGGAAGATCACTTGAGCCCAGGAGTTTGAGGTTGTAGTGAGCTATGATCATGCCACTGTACTCCAGCCTGGGTGACAGAGCAAGACCCTATCTTTTAAAAAGAAAAAAAAGATATAAAATAGCTGGACATGCAAACATGCATGTACAAGGATGATTACCATTTGATTACAAAGGAAAAAAATATATATATAAAGAAACACTGGCAGCAAGATACATTCCCAGCAGAAGGGGGTTGGTTAAATAGATTAGGAAATACCCACATAATGGAGCATCATGTAACTTGAAAAATGTTGTTTTAGAATTTTTATTATTTTTATAAATAATGATAGGTTTACAGAACAGTAAATGAAACACGAGACAAAAATCATACAATGTATGATCCCAGTTTTGTAAGAAAATTATACTGTGAGAAAAGACTGGAAGAAAACAAAATAAAACGTTGACAGTGATGATCTCTGTAGTGAGATTATAGATGATTTCCTTCCTCATACATTTCGGGATCAGTCTCCTTTTCGACAGTGACTATGCAATTTTCCACCTAAAAGAAGTTTTAATGTGGGTGTCTAAGGGTGTAGAGACTCTAGGCTGGAAACTATAAACATTCAATAGTAACTAACTCATGAACAAATGCCTTTCTTCCTGGAACACTGATTAAGTATTGCCATGTGACCAGTACTTTGCTAGGCCCCGGAGGCAATGAACAGGACAACAGGACAGTCCTTTATGCCCTGGGGCTCTCTGTGTGGTTCTCCCTGGGTTGTGAGTCAGTATGAGCATAGCCATTGGCCTCTCTTATCTGAGGGGCAGTCTCCCCACATCTGGGCACACCCATGGCAGTGGGGATTTCAAGGGGATCATTCCTTAGAGGTAGGGCAGCTAGAGAAAGGTGAATGCCAGTTTGGAGGGCTACTGCCTATGGTTTACTTCAGTCTAAATGATTGTTGTTCTAAACTCCAAGGACAGGACTTTGTTGCACTGGACCACAGTGGGCAGGATGGAAGGAAGGCTGGCTGGGAAAGAAGGGGAGGCAGGGGGACGCCCAGGAACTGGGCCTTGGTATATGCTGGGATTATGCTTGGGGGATGGCGGCAGAGGGAGGCCCTGAGTGGACCAGGACATAAGCCCCCGCCTTTCTTCCCTCTTCTGAGGCACTGGGTTTGTGGAGGTCATCGCACTCTACCTTGAGTCTCTGCATGCTTTTTTTTTTTTTTTTTTTTT
>NW_012148642.1:1547218-1548869 GCF_000956105.1 Propithecus coquereli | reverse complement strand
GGTGAGTGTGGATTTATATATTTTGCTTTGCTGGATCCCCCAGGGCTTGCGGTCAAAGCACACATATTCATAGCACATGTGATTCAGAATCCCACACATGGAGGAACTCGAAAATTAATTGTTCTGTGTGGCTTACAAAATTGTTATTACCTCATACACTTTAGCTATATAGCTCTATGTTTTTTATTTGTTTGTCTGTTTGTTTTGAGACAGGGTCTTGCTCTGTTGCCCCGGCTAAAGTGCAGTGGTGTCATCACAGCTCACGGCAACCTCAAATTCCTGGGCTCAAGCGATCCTCTGGTCTCAGCCTCCTGAGTGGCCATCTCCTTCAGTGCTCACATTCCTGAACTGACCCTTTCCCCTGGGATATTAACGTAACCCATTTCCTATGGAAGCAGACACTGTATAAATGAGTTGCTAACATTATTCACAATAGCCAAAAGGGGGAAAGAACCCAAGTGTTCATCCACAGATAAAGGGATAAACAAAATGTGGCATATACATACAATGAAATATCATTCATCCTTAAAGAGGAAGAAAATTCTGACACATGCTACAACCTATGCTAAGTGAAATAAGCCAGTCACAAAAGGAAAATACTGTATGATTCCACTTATACGAGGTACCAGAGTAATAAAACTCGAAGGGATAGACAGTCGAATGGTGGTTATCAGGGGCTGGGGGAGGGAGACGGGGAGTTGTTCAATGGGTACAGAGTTTCTGTCTGGGGAGATGGAAAGTTGATGAAGATGGATAGTGGTGATGGTTACGCAACACCGTGAACGTACTTAATGCCATTGAACTGTATACTTGAATATGGTTAAAAATGGTACATTTCACCACAATTTAAAAAATATAAATATATGAGTCAAAAGTTTTTGGGTGGGAAGAAGGAAATTTTTAAACCCACTCAGAATATTCCCCCCAAATATCCAAAAATAACAAGAAAGAAGACAGTTATGATACAGTTAACACCTTTCCACTTATTCAAACATAACGAACGCTAGAATGTAAGCTCCATGTGGGCAGGGACTTTTGTCAGTGTTTTTTTCTTTTTTTAACTGACTGACTGACTGACTTACTCACCTACTCTCCATTTGTCAGTTTTGTTTCCTGCTGAAACAGTATGTGTTGGGGCTGGAGCAGCACCTGGCACAGAATAGGTGCTCAACCAGTGTTTGCTGGCTGTGAATTTGTTGAATGAACACTGGGTGTCTACTATATGCAAGGGATTTTATTAGGAGCTGTAAGGACCGAAGGGATGTATGGGGCATGGCAGCTGTTCTTAGGGGTTCACAGCCCAGCAGGGAGGACCGGGATGCATCCAGAAACAACTAACACACAAGATACTTCATGAGTGCTCGGTGAGTACCACAAATAATGCAACAAAGAACGTTTTTCTCACTTTGAATCAGGTTATGGAATAAGCAAAAGTTACATATACTTTGGTCAGTAAATCTTGGTCCTTTCTTATTTAAAATTTTTTTTACACAGAGAGAAAAACTTTAAACATGCTTTCATATAATTGTACTTTAACAGGAGATAAATTTTGTTTTAGAAGTGTTCTGTACTGGCCGGCGTGGTGGCTCACGCCTGTAATCCTAGCACTCTGGGAGGCCGAGGCGGGCGGATTGTTTGAGCTCAGGAGTTC
>NW_012148642.1:1543998-1547168 GCF_000956105.1 Propithecus coquereli | reverse complement strand
GCCCGCCTCGGCCTCCCAGAGTGCTAGGATTACAGGCGTGAGCCACCGTGCCCGGCCGACTATAATACATTCTTAGAAAATTCTGGTTGCACTGAATTAGAGTATGGTGGAAACTCTTTAATACTGATGTCAAAGCCTAAAAATAATTTACATATTATTGGCCATGTCACTTTAGGCTTTATTAAGTGCCATTTTACTTTAGGTGCCATAATTTAACACATCCACATAACCATGAACTATGATCTAACAGGACCTTCCTGCACACACACAGACGTACACAGCACACAAGCAGATGCTTAGCGCAGACACAAACGCGACGCTGCTCAGGGAGAGTTGTGTGGCTGGAGGGGAGAGAGGCTTCTGGGACAGGTTGGGAAGAGGTGTGACTGGGTGGATAAAGAGACATGGGGAGGACAAAGAGGATGGCGTGGTCAGCACAGTGACCACAGGAAGTGAGAAAGGATATTTGCCCCCATTCTTTGAGTCCCTGAGTCTGTCCTTCCTGAGACCTCCCAAACTCTCCAGCAGCAGCAGTTTTTTCATTTGATATGCCCTCATTAGGACCTGTTTTCAACGTTCTAGACGCTAGGTGTTCCTCAGACCCTCCCACCTCCCTGAATCCATGAGTCCCACCACGGTTAGGGCTGGAATGCTGCAGGCCCCTGTACCTTCAGAGGGAACTGCTGGGTGAGTTCTGGCACATAGGCAGCCCCGGCCTGCTTCTTGTGCAAAGACACGACCACAAAGTACTCGAAGAGCTGCCTCTCCTGGTACTCGATGAGCTCCCGGTCAAGGGACGGGTACCTAGGCGCCTGCTTCAGGCGGGACTTCACATTGACCAGGCGTTGGCTGTGAGCTGGAGGGAGAGAGAGAGACCAAGAGCCTGCAATGACTCACTGGTCAATGCGGAATTGCACACAGAGCTGCAACAGGTTATGTAATTCCCAGCTCAAGCACTTTTTTCCAAACCCAAAACATGTTTCTACATCTAACAAATTAGTAGCAAACTCTTTATTTGGGATTCTTTCCAAATTTCTGGGAGGAGCAACATTTGACAGGCTTGCTGACCATCAGGGTTCAGGAGCCTGGCGCCGTGGGGACTCTGCTTCGCCGTGGTCTTGCTGTTGGGCCTCTAGGCAGAGGCTCAAGGAGCCCTTGCCTCCATCTGCCCGATGGGGTGGGGATACTGGCTTCTCCCCTTACTAAGTTCCCTCGACTTTCAGTTTGTGTCATGTGACAGAATCCAGGGCACGCAGCTTTTGGAGCTGGGAGCTTTGCAGACAGTCTGTGTGACTCACTCAGGGACTCTGCCCACCTCCTCTCCTGCCATGAACTCCGCAATGGACACCAATGCGCTTCATTCTCGAGGTGGGCCAGGGAGCTGCTGGGTGTGAGGGTGAACGTGGCAGGGTCACTGAGCAGACAGACTCCCGTCCCCTCACTGAGCAACCCAGGACTTGCTATCTTTGGCTTCTCCCTGGTGTCTGAAAAATCTTGGAAAACTCACTAAAGCCTATACCTAGATCACTGATTTCAGACCCACAGGGACCAATTATTTCAACAACTTCATCTGACAGATAAGGAACTAGAGACCCTGGATCTTATGTGATTTCCTCCAAATCACCCAGCGATTTGAACCGAAGTAGGGCAAGAGCCCCTGGTGTCTGGAGCCCTGGGCATGTAGCCTTGGAAGTGGGGGCTGCTGCAGTTATTATAGCCACCCTGGCTCTCTGGAGCTGAGTGGGAGGCTAGGTGCCTGCAAAGTGTCACTCTGGTCATGCTCATGACCTGCCCCTGAGCACCCTGTGGGCCCCATCATCCTCTCAGACATCCATGCCTTGCCCAGCAAACTTGGGCAGGACGGTAAGGAGGGGCCATCTTTGTAGCTTCCAAGTCACCTGTCTGCGTCTGGCATAGCAATGGGCCTTCTCACCTTTCAGCTTCTCCTCTGTGTCACTGTCAGACTCACTGTTCTCATCTGTCACTAGAGGAAAAGAACAAGGAAGAAAGTTGCAAATGTGAGTTCTTCTAATGCAAGAAACTCTTTCTATGTGGTAGCACAAATCCAAAATTTCTAGTTCAGAAGGTATGTTTTGTTGTCTATTTCACTGTAATGGACAAACTATGACTGTCCAACTCGATGTATTTCCAAACCGATTCGGCTTTAGTTAAGATGGTAAATCTACACCAAATAATAGAGCAAAAGATCCCATCCCCCCATGTATGCTAAGCAAGGAGGCCTGCTCCCACAGTCACGTTTGATGGAGGACAAGGAAAGGGAGGCAGAGGACACGCGTCCCAGGTGGATCTCCTGCTCTTCCACTGCACTGGGACAGTGAGAGACATTTACAAAGCACCAACTTGATCTCCTCCTTGGTGAGCCAAACAGAAATAACAAAAAGCAAATTCTAGAGAGAATCTCTTTTCGGATTTTTGGGGGAGGAGGGACGGCGGCATCGGCATCGGGGTTCTACCTTTTCCAGAGTTGCTCTCCGTGGACTGGGACAGCCTCTTCACCCGTTTCTTTCCTCTCCGAGCCTCATAAATGGCATTGATTCGCAACACCAGCTGTCAGACACCAGGAGAACAGCCAGTGTTAGCAGCCCCCTCTCCATGTGCAGCTGGGCTTCCCTGGCTGCCCGTTCCCTCCTGGGATGACGGAGGACCAGGGAATGGAGAGTGGGGGACACCTGCCACTGGCTCACAGCACCTTTCAATCATTCTTTTCTGCCACAGAGGAACGCGACTGTCAAGAAAACTAAGAGAGGCTGCTGGCCTTGCTGCCCTGGGGGACGTTGTCTAAATACGCCAAGGCATCCGGCTGAGACACGGGAGGCAACTCCATCAGCTCATGACGTGATGGCTGCTTTCCCTCTGACACTGCGATGTCACTGTAGCTTGGGAAGGAGATTTTGCTCCCAAAACAAAATAAGAAAAAGGAAGAGACAGAAAAAAAGTTCCCAGACAGGACCCCATTCGTGGGAACGGTTCCAAAGAATGTTGGAACAGCCCTGAGAGGGATGGGAACAGGGATCAGAGCAGCTCCCGAGCCCTAGCTGGGGACTGCAGGGACTGGTGCCACGCACCGAGCATGCTGCCCTGTCTGCGGAGGAACACGCATTTCGCACGTCTCGGATCCTCCACGTATTCGCAGGGTACACACATGTGCT
>NW_012148642.1:1532055-1534378 GCF_000956105.1 Propithecus coquereli | reverse complement strand
GAAAGCAGGGGATGAAACTACCAAGTAAAAGATGCCGTCCCTATACCAGAAGGGAAGAAACATTCATATCACCAGAGATGGGGAGTCCAGGCCAAGACAAATCTGTACAACCTTGTTAAACTAACCCTTATCTTCCTAGTTACTTCTCCATGACAGCCACTCTTTGTCCAACCTGGTATATGAGCACTTAGGCCTAGTCACATCTTTGGGTCTTCCATTTTTCTTGTGATGGTTCCCATGTACATGTAAATAAAATTCATATGCATTTCTCCTGTTAATCTGTTTTACATCAGTTTAATTAGGCCCAGCTGGAGACCCTAAGAGGGCAGAGGAGAAATTTTGCCTCCTGTATAGTACCAAATTGGTCAATGAGGAATGACCAGCACTGCAGGGCTGGAACTGAGCAAAAGGAAATTGAATCGACCACAGACAGGTAAGGAAGCACATCCCAGCCCTTGGGCATGTGTTACCTTTTGGTCTGCAAAGAGCCAGGAGGTGCGTTTTTGACAAGAGCTGCCTCAGAGCACAGACTGGTACCTGCCTCTGTGGTGGGTGTTGATGAAGTTTCAGGTCAGAGCATGATGGATGGAGTTCTGCTTTTTGAGACTATGAAGGAGGGGCTGTGGCCTTTTGAGGACGGGCACTGAAAACCTTGTCTGGGATCAGAAGGGTAGCGAAGGCTGGGGAGGGATGGCTAAGAGGAGGGCTACAGGATCACAGCAATTATTAGGACAAAGGCCCAGATATTCCACACTGCTGGCTTCACTGTGTCCACCTGGCCTGTGACAAGACAGGTAGAAGAGGGCCCAGTGATTTGCTCTCCACCTGGACTCCTCTGCAGCCTTCCTTCGCAGATAAGGGAAGTGCATATTTGAGCTTGAAGCTTGTTGCAAGCGTTACCTTGGGTATCTTTCTCTTCTTCCTGCCGTTCTGTGGGTCTCCAAGATTAAAGAACGTGTCATCAGGGCTGCTGGGAGTGGAGGGGGGGCTGATTTTGGAAGGGGATCCAGTTCCATCCCGACTCAGCTTCCTGGTGTCCAGCAGTTTGAAGTTTCTCCTCTCTGAATTTTGCCGGAAAAAAGCAGGTTTGGACAATGACTGCTGTGAGGGGAAGGGAGAAAAGAAGAATAAATAAATACAGAGGGAACTGACCGGGAGACAACTGGTGGTGCCAGTGACGAAGACCATGAAATTGAGAAGGGGAGCTGGTCTCAGTTCCCAGGGTACATGGAGTTTGTTTATGCTAATAAGTGCTCAATAAACACTTATCATCCAATTAAGGAAAATTTGTGTGATAAAGGATGTACACCTACTCCAGTTTCTCTTTTTAGATAAGTGGGAAGTCACTTAGCTCAATCCCTAGACTTTACAGATGAGGCTTGTTGATAATCCAAGACACATGTACGAGAAGTTATATGACCTGGACGTAGCTTTGACTTTCCCACTGGCTCGCCGAGTGTCTCCTATACAAGGAATTTGGCTTCTCAGCCTCAGTATCTTATTTCTAAAACAAGCCTCTTTAAAGTCCAAAGGCAAAGAAAAAGCTTGCTAAAAAAATTTACAACTCATAACACAGGAAAGAACTTATTTTCCTAATATATACAACAAATTAATGAGAAAAAGACTAACAACTCAAAAGAAAAATAGGCAAAAGAATGGAAAGTTGATAGGTAAGGAAATACAATGATGCTTAGATATATTAAAAATTCTTACCATCACAAGGGAAAAGAAAATTAAACTCTGTTAAAGACGTATTTTTCACTCAAAGATAGAAAAATTTGATAACTGAACCCGTTGACGAAAGTGAGAGGAAAAAGTCACTTCACACTGACATACGCAGTTGGTAGAAATATAAACTGGCGCAGCTCTAGGAGCAGCTAACAAAATTACAGTGCATATACTCTTTGACTCAGCAATTCCACCTCTAGGAATTTACCCTGCTGACACAATCATATTTGTGCAGTGTTATATTGTACAAGGAGAGTTACATTGTGCAACGTATATTGCACATTGTGACATGGTTTGTGATCAGAAACTACTGGAAATGGACTAAATGTCCATCGGTAGAGGGTGGTCAAATAAGTTATGATACATCCATACAGTGGAATACTAAGCAACTATAAAAAATGTATATTAAGCATAAAAAGCAAGGTGTAGAATCGTTGGTGTAGTACGCTGGAGTGTGTGTGTGTGTGTGTGTTTTAAGGAGCTATTCTGCTGGCATATGTATAAAATAGTTCTGGAAGAACACACAAAAAACTAATTAATATTGGTTGCTCTGGAAGAGAGAAATAGGGGTATAGGGCAAGAGGAAAACTTTTCA
>NW_012148642.1:1529467-1530066 GCF_000956105.1 Propithecus coquereli | reverse complement strand
AAAAAAAAAAAAAAAAAATTCTCCAATTGCGGATGAGTTTTATATTCTTCATTACACTTCAGCATTTAAAAAACTTTTATAATGAGAGTGTTTTATTTTCAGAAAAAAGAAAGGTTATTTTAAAAAAGAACACATATCAAAAAGTGTAATTCTATCTATTTAGCAGACACATAAACAGCACTTACTATGTTGCAGGCACTAGTCTAAGTGGTTTATGAACATTAATTTGATTAATCTCCGTAAGACCCTTTAGAGGGCTAGACTATTATTACTCCCATTCACCAGTGAAGAAACTGAGGCATGTATTATAAACGAGATCATTTGCCCCAGCCACACAGCCAGCAAGTGGCACAGGCAGGTTTTGCATGGAGGCCATCAGGCTCCAGAGCCTAACAATTGACCCGATACTGCCTGATACTGCCTCCTGTAGACACGGCTAAGTGACACACGATCTGGGGGTGTGAGACTGTGGGTGGGCCATACAGGCAGCCAGAGAATGCTAGTTAGAATACATTTTCCCTTTAGGTGTCAACACATAAAAAAGTGTTTCTCGGCCGGGTGCGGTGGCTCACGCCTGTAATCCTAGCACTCTGGGAGGC
>NW_012148642.1:1527993-1529417 GCF_000956105.1 Propithecus coquereli | reverse complement strand
AAAAATTGTTTAAAAATATTAAAATAGTATCTAGGGAGAAGTGATCAGTAAAAGTGTGAGGGTGTAAGATAGAGGTTAAACGCTTCTTAAGAGATCATATACTCAAATTTGGAATTGTAGCAAAGCTCTTTTAAAGTTAATTCATTTGATTATCCCCGTTTAATTTTCTGAAATAATGGTGAGGCTGTACAGATGCTAACAGCCATTTTACGTTATTCCACAGTTGTAGGTTTTGATGTTTCAAATAAGGATGAGCCACGCCAGAGCATGCAGAGGGGAAATTAGGGGCGTGGCTCGAGAGTCCATGCTTTGGGGTGCCGGTGAGCAGCCGTAATGACAGTGCAGGACAGAGACTCTGGAAGGTGGCCAAGAGAGACACAGGAGACCCAGCGCCAGTGCTGGAGACTGGGACCCACAGGTTAGAGGAAGCACATTCAGAAACGTTAAGTGATCAATGTGCAGCCTGCACTGTGCCCTGGGCAGGGCAAGGCAAAACTAGCAGGGGAGTATGAGGGGTACTGAGGCGTGGCTCCTGCCATCAGCCTCTCTTTGCCTTCTATCAATAAAACAAAGCAAGATGTCTTCTGCTAATTGCACAGGCAACCCCCAGGCTACAGGTTTTGGGTCTTCTTCACGACCACCTGCCCCTAATTACCCTTCCCCTGCCCACACTCTGCTGGTTAAGGGGACTTGACTTCACTTGACTTGAGGCCAGGAGTTCAAGACCAGCCTGGGCAACATAGTGAGACCCTGTCTCTACAAAAAACAAAAAAAATTTAGCCAGGTATCGTGGTGTGCGTTTATAGTCCCAACTACTCAGGAAGCTGAAGTGGGAGGATCGCTCGAGCCCAGGAGTTCAAGGCTATAGTGAGCTATGATGTGCCACCTGCCTGGGTGACAGAGTGAGACCCCACCTCTAAAAATATTAATAAAATAAAAATAAAGAATGGTGGGCACAGGGCTGGTGGGGTGAAATCGTGTCTCAAAACACTGACTCGAAACACTGATTAACCAAACTGTGTCAGTAGCAACTGGCTTATCAAGATAAACCCCTTTCTTTCAGGTCAATGGGCCACTTGGAGAAATCTCATGAAACCTAACATGTCCCACTCCCTTATTCCCTAAAACTCATCTTCACAAAGTTTTACACAGTTTTATGGGTTTCACAACCCCCTAAAACCCATCCATGGAATTTGAAGTTAAGAATCCCTGCTCTAGAAGTTCCTATGAGAAGTTGGTACTGAAGTTCAGGATATGCTACCCAAAAATATGCTGCTTTGGCATATTAATTCTTTTTCTTTTTTTATTTTATTCTTTTTATACTTGTCACTGACTTGAAGCCCAAGTAATGCCATTCCTACTTTACAAACAAGAACCAGGGCACAGAGAAGTTAAATGACTCACCCAGGGTCACAAAGCTAGTA
>NW_012148642.1:1523391-1524553 GCF_000956105.1 Propithecus coquereli | reverse complement strand
TATCTCTTAGGATTCTAATGTTTTTCTTATTATTTTGGATGAGCTCTATATAGAACAGAAATTAACTACTGGTCAGTTTTGCTGCAAGTGTGCTTTTCCTGTGTGGTTTATTTGTATTTTGGTTATGTGGAATTTTTCACATAACTTTTTATATGAAAATCTGTTAATCTTTTCCTTTGTGATGTGTTTAATCTTTTCTTTCTTTGCCTAGAAAATCTATCTCTTTTTAGAGGTTTAATAAATATTCAATTCCATTTTCTTCTGGATTTTCTTGGTTTGTTTTGTTCATACTTTATTCATCAATCCATCAGTAACTTATTTTGTGCTATGTTCATCAAAATCATTTTTGCCAGGCTGGGCGAGGTAGCTCACGCTTGTAATTCCTAACACTCTGGGAGGCCGAGGTGGGTGGATCGCTTGAGGTCAGGAGTTTGAGACTAGCCAGAGCAAGAGTGAGACCTCCACCTTTGCTAAAAATAGAAAAATTAGCCAGGCATGGTGGAGTGCACCTATAGTCCCAGCTACTTGGGAGGCTGAGGCAGGAGGATCATTTGAGTTTAGGAGTTTGAGGTTGCAGTGAGCTATGATGACGCCACTGCACTCTAGCCAGGGTGATAGAGCAAGATTCTATCTCAAAAACAACAACAAAAAAATTGATGACATGGGGAAATACGCATGATAAATAGATAAATATTTAAAAAGCATTAAAATTGCATATAGAATATGATAAAAAATCTTTTTCTTAATGTCTACACACATACACACAAACACATACACACACAATGTGTGTAAGAAAATATGAAAAAAAATAAAAAAACAAAGTATTAATAGTGGTTATCTCTGGGTATTGGGATTACGTGTAATTTGTAAAAAGACCTTTAAAACACATACACATAAATACACATATGCATGATATCGATCTATTATAGAAAAATTAGAAAATAGAGGTGAGCATAAAGAAAAATAAAATTTCCCAGCCAGGCGTGGTGGCTCACGCCTGTAATCCTAGCACTCTGGGAGGCCGAGGCGGGTGGATCGTTTGAGCTCAGGAGTTCAAGATCAGCCTGAGCAAGAGCGAGACCCCGTTTCTACTATAAATAGAAAGAAATTGGCCAAACAACTAAAAATAGAAAAAAATTAGCCAGGCACGGTGGTGCGTGCC
>NW_012148642.1:1517021-1519731 GCF_000956105.1 Propithecus coquereli | reverse complement strand
TATATATTTTTTTTTCATTAAAAATCCCACAAATGGTAGCATACTATAAAAATACTGTTCTACACCATGCCTTTCAGTCTTATATCTTAGAGAGTTTGTTCTATGTCAGGACATTCTTCTTAACAGTTGTATAGTGTGAGTATGGATGTACCACCTTTTATTTACCCAGCTTGAGGAGGTTCTGAGCCAGAAACTCAAATGGTATCTTAGGAAGCTTTGCTGAGCAGAAGGGTTCCAGGAGAACCAGAGGTAGGGAGACCAGGCAGGTAGCAGATGTACGAATGCAGGAGCCTGGCTGGGAGGGTGGCCTGGAATTCCAGGGCAAGTTGGGACTCCAGAGTACTCAAGTCCACTGTGCACCCTGTCCTGCCACTGCTCCCCTGGGGACTCATACCTTGGTGGGTGTGTCAGGGATTGAAGAGGTGGGAGAACCAGGAAAGGTCAAGACACACTTCTTCCCCAGGCAGCGGCCATGTAACTCGATGTCCTCATAAGGGTTTTCCTTCACTGGTGGATCTGTGGTCGAAGACAATAGGTCAGGAATGTGGGGATACTGTGGAAGTTTTCCTTTTCAGAACATTGAGGCTAACATCTTGGCCTCTCCTGCATTAGTCCTTGTGGGGATGTTGTTTTGTTATCTATTCACCCTTCCTCTTCGCAACAGACTCTGATTTCATATAGTTAATTCCCCATCTCCCCATTAGTAGCCATATGATATTAACTCCATTCCCAGTTTCAGGGCTTTAGTCAACCTGAGTATCCCAAATCCCTCCCTCAGTGACCAGGACAGGGAAGGGCTCATATCCTAAGCCTAAGGCAATCACTGCATGGTATTCCCAGACCCCAAGGTGCACAAGGGACCTAAGCTGGTGGTTAGGGGGAACCTCAAGCTTTGTGCTGGGACTTGCAGGACTTGCACAGGCTCTCCTTCCCCCTGTGCAATCTGTGGAAGGTACAGCTTCCAGGGAGCTGATGACACCATCGTGGGAATCACGGGAAGCCTGCTGAGAACAGAGCTAACCTGAGAGATAAGAAACAGAGGAAGGAAGAGCCAGCTCTGGTCACACGAGCCAACAAACTCCCTTTGTTGTTTCAGGTGGGTTTTCTGTTCCTTGTAACTGAAAGCGTCCTATTAGGCAGTCACCACTGAGACAAGTCCAGATCTCATACCCATTTTAGGTTTGGGAAGCCTGCTGCTTCGGCAGGAAGCCAGCCTGGAGACCGCAGTTCAAATAATCTATGATTCAGTTCAAATAGCTCAGCTAAGTATATGCCCTTTCCTGAGTCTTTTATTTCCTCCCTGCACGGGTTTTTTTTCTGCTATTGATGACTGCATGCAGGCATGTCTGTGTATATCTGCAATCCCTCTCCCCTGCACGCACATGTGGGTTTCTTCCTTTTTTTTTTTTTTGAGACAAGAGTCTCGCTCTGTTGCCCTGGCTAGAGTGCAGTGGCGTCATCATAGCTCACAGCAACCTCAAACTCCTGGGCTCAAGTGATCCTCCTGCCTCAGCCTCCTGAGTAGCTGGCACCACACCCAGCTAATTTTTTCTATTTTTAGTATAGATGAGGTCTCACTCTTGCTCAGGCTGGTCTCGAACTCCTGAGCTCAAGCAATCCTCCCACCTTGGCCTCCCAGAGTGCTGGGATTACAGGTGTGAGCCACCAAACCTGGCCAGTTTCTCTCTCTTACCAGTTTGTTTCTTCCCCCACCCCTGACCCCCACCATAAGCAGACACCAGTGAGAGCTCACACTTCACTGAAACCATGATCTTCCCCAAAGATGTTTTTACCTTTTAAAATTTTTTGGAGACAGGATCTCGCTCTGTTGTCCCAGCTCAAGTGCAGTGGCATCATCATAGTTCACTGCAATCTCACACTCCTGGGCTTAAGCAATCCTCCTGCCTCAGCCTCCCGTGTAGCTGGGAGTACAGGCGCACACCATGACGCCCGGCTAAGTTTTCTATTTTTAGTAGAGATGGGGTCCAGCTCTTGCTCAGGCTAGTCTAAAACTCCTGAGCTCAAGCAATCCTCCTGCCTCGGCCTCCCAGAGTGCTGGGATTACAGGCATGAGCCACCACGTCTGGCCAGTTCTGTCCAGTCTTTAAGCAACCCTGCAGGGTAGCTATCAACATCCTCATTATACAGTTGAGAGAATTGAAGTTCAGAGAAGTTAAGCCACTGACTCAGTGTCATGCAGCTAATAAACAGCAGAGCCAAGATTCGATTCTGGATCTTGAGACTCCAGGCACCACATTTCTTGCTGTGCCACGCCAGGCTGCCACGCCACCTCCTCGGCTGCTCAGCGCCAGCCCTTCTTCCTCTCCAGCTCCATGTTCTTTGCCTTATCCCGTGAGGCTCACTCTTGCGCCCTACCTACCTGCTTTGTCACACATTTGAGTACACATTGGTCTTCGAGTGTTTGCGTGTGTGTGCGTTTCAAGCAGCCAGCTCCATTCACGCCCCGCCTTTCTCACAGACAGACTCAGACCCACATACAGACATTTTGGCCTCTTACCTAGAATGTCTTCATAGACGTTCTCCTCCGATAAAGTGCGTGTGAGTCCCAACTTAGTCTGCGCATACCAGTCCACCCTGCTGTTCTCAGACGAAGACTGCAGTAAGTCTTCAAACTCATAGGACTTTCTGGGTTGTGTAGGATGGGAGGGAAAAAACAAAGAAATTGAATCAAATTAGGCTGCTCTGAGAA
>NW_012148642.1:1514289-1516971 GCF_000956105.1 Propithecus coquereli | reverse complement strand
CACAATCTAATGAAATGAACATCCCAAAGATGGCTGAGGACATTTCCATGGCTGAGACAGGACTTTGACACAGAGGGACTGCTTCAGCAAGTTCTAGGGTCCCAGATGCAGCCCAGATGCCGCAGATGCTCAATGAATATTTGATGAGCTAAATGGAGGAAGTGGTTAAGTCTGCAGCTGTCCCCCAGAACAGGGGCACAAATCAGACACCCAGACGTGGGCAAGCAAATAAACATGGACACAGCATTCTGCTGATGACCTGCAAAGGCCCCAGACAAACTGCAAGTGCCAGTGGCAACCAGACACATGTGCCGGACAACTGGATTGTCTTTCTTCAGGACAGCTGAATCTGGACTTCAAGTTTTTGTTGACATTCTCACCTATTGGGCTTAGCTGCTTCAGTGGCAGAGGCTCTAGGTTTCCTCTAGCTTGGCAGGGACAGGAAGAGAGGGGTTGTTAAGCCTTTACTCTCTGGTATGAGGGAGGAGAGCCCTGCCTGGAATGCAGAGCTGCTTTGGGCAGATGTTTTTCACTGTTCCCCAGGGGTGATGTAGTTCACTCCCCGCATGAAGTGGGGAGCCAGGCAGGATGTGAAGGGGGCAGACTGGGTGTGACAGATGTCCTTCTTCTTCTAAGTCAGGCTTATCCACCATGGGAAATGAAGGATTTCCAAAATGTTGAAGATATCCATATTCCAGTTAAAATACAAACAACACATTTCCAAGGCAAATAGAAACTGTTTGCTAATTATTGGTCATCATGGCTTATTCATGATGACGCTCTTCTCCACACGAGGAGAGATGCAGCAGTCAATAGGTTTGGGCAAGTGTTGCAGGAACTGATTTGGGTCTGTAAGACCCACCCTTTGGGATAGGTCGTACCTTCAACTCTTCAGGAAGCTTCCCTTTGAGACCATCAAGCACAGAGGGCAGGCCTCGGATAGAGATGCCCCCACCTGCCAGCAAATGCAGGCCCTGGGGGGCTCGGACAGGAAAACGGTGCTTTTCTTAGGCCAGAAACAGATCCTTGCCATGACACTTAAACTGCCATTTGCAACAGGGAATTGACCTTCCTTTATTTACTACAATTTCTTCAAAAACTAAATATTGTAGAACAACTATGTTAGGCCTTATGGGAGACGCAAAGAAACAGAATATATACTTTCTGACCTTGAGGAATTTATAATCTAGTTGGGGGGATGCTTTTAAAATACATTACAAAACCTATATCACAACTCAAATCATCAATGTAAGAGAGGTCATAATGCAGTATATAATTTGGTGTGAAATGAAGGTAGAAATGACCTAGAACACAGTCAGCACATTATGGCCTGTGGGCCACATCTGGTCCACCATTTGTTTTTGTACAGGTCATGAGTTAAGAATAGTTTTCACATTTTTGAATAGTTGAAAAACAAATAATATTTCATGACAAGTGAAAATTATATAAAATCCAAATATCAGTGGGTCCATTAAAAAAAGTTTTATTGGAACATAGCTGCACTCATTTGTTTACATATTGTCTATGGCTGCTTCACACTATAATGGTGGTGCTGAGTAGTTACAATAGAGACCATATGGTCTGCAAAGCTTAAAATATTTACTCGCTGGCTCTTTAGAGAAGGTTTGCCAATCCCAGGCCTGTAACATCAGAGGGCCAGTTGGTAGGCTCTCGCTGGAGGGGAACGTTTATATGTAGGAAGTGCAGGGGATTAGGAAACAATGTGTGCCTGGGGATCAATTATCAAGGATATTTAATGCTGGGCTAAAGAACATGAACTCAGTCCTGTAGGTAATGGGTTGAAATCATTATCATGTACATGGATACAGTTACAATATTATCCATGTGGACATGGTACAAACTCCAGAAAGTTCAAAAGGATATTCTTTTTTTTTTTTTTGTGAGATAGGGTCTCACTCTGTTGCCTGGGCTAGAGTACAATGGCATCATCACAGCTCACTACAACCTTAAACGTCTGGGCTCAAGCAATCCTCCTGCCTCAGCCTTCTGAGTAGCTGAGACTGTAGGTGCATACCACCACATCTGGTGGTATGCACATTTCTATTTTTCGTAGAGAGAGGATCTCACTCTTGCTCAGGCTGGTCTAGAACTTCTGACCTCAAGCAATCTTCCTGCCTCAGCCTCCTAAAGTGCTAGGATTACACGTGTGAGCTACCATACCTGGCCCAAAAGGATATTCTGTAAAAAGAAAATCTTCTATTCTGACCTCTGGGTACTCAGACAACTCCAGTGAGGTCCCTAGTTATTCATTCTTAGGTATCCTTACAGAGATATTCTTTTTTGTTTTTGAGACAGAGTCTCACTCTACTGCCCTGAGTAGAGTGTCGTGGCATCAGCCTAGCTCACAGCAACCTCACATTCCTGGGCTCGAGCAATCCTTCTGCCTCAGCCTCCCGAGTAGCTGGGACTACAGGCATGCGCCACCATGCCCGGCTAATTTTCTCTCTCTATATTTTTAGTTGTCCATCTAATTTCTTTCTATTTTTAGTAGAGACGGGGTCTTGCTCTTGCTCAGGCTGGTCTCGAACTCCTGACCTCAAACGATCCGCCCGCCTCGGCCTCCCAGAGTGCTAGCATTACAGGCATGAGCCACCGCACCCGGCCACAGAGATATTCTTGTACATATACAAACATGTGAGTTTACACACATATATTTATACA
>NW_012148642.1:1501506-1510559 GCF_000956105.1 Propithecus coquereli | reverse complement strand
GGGGGTCTCACTCTTGCTCAGGCTGGTCTCAAACTCCTAACCTCAAGCAATCCTCCTGCCTTGGCCTTCCAGAGGGCTAAGATTATAGGTGTGAGCCACTGAACCTGGCCAGAATTTTCTACAAGGTTTATGGAGCACCCATTACTTATAATCAGAGAAGCAGTGAGGGTGAGCTCAGAGCGGACCAGAGGCTTGGGCCCTTCCCCCTTCCTCTCACCTATCAATGTGAAACCCAGAGCCAGCTGAGACACTCCACCCTCCCCATCGGAGAGGGGTTCAAATGTGGCTGGGTCTCATTCCACGGCCTGACACACTCTATGGCTTTTTAGCATAATAAGTTTCTATGATTTTTAAAAACTTCACTGAACATTTGGAAAGTCATGTGGTGCGTCACACTACAAAGCACACAAAACTTCAGCCATCTCACCCATTCACACCACCTCCCACCTTTTTCTTTCTTTTCTCCCTACCTTTCTCCAAAGTAACCCACAACCTTTTCCCCTGGCTGGGGCAGAACTGCCTTGCCCACTCAGGCTCTGAGGGTTCACTTTCTACCCTCAAGCAGTCGGGAATTTCTTTTCAACACGTCTGGGCCTTCTTTGAATGGCATTTAGGTGAGCATGCAGTCCACCTGTATTAAACAGGGCATGTCCCCCAAGGTGGCCTTGACTTAGTCCTGGCCCCTCACTTCTTGTATAGGGACCTGATGGTCACAACCCTCCCTCCCTATGGCTCATAAATCATGGCTCTTCTTTCTTATTTTGTTCGCATGTCTCTAGCAGTGTGCTGCACATGCTGGACAGTAAATAATTCTAGCTGACTACTTAGAAATGTACAGTGTCTTTGTTTCTTCATCCACACTCCCAACTCCTTTCAGCCCCTGGAGAAGATACCCTTAGAGTAGCTCTAGGGTTAAGACAAACCTGGATATAGGTCTCAGATCCTTATTCATAAGCCCTTTAACTTTAGATGAACTACTTAAGTGGGCTGAAACTCAGGGTCCTGATTTGTATAATAGTACAGACAATCCCTAAATTGCCATGGTTTGACTTATGATTTTTTGACTTTACGATGGTGCAAAAGCGATAAAGTATTCAGTAGAAACTGTACTTCAAGAACTCATACAACCACTCTGTTTTTCACTGTCAGTACAGTATTGAATAAACTACATGAGATATTCAATATTTTAATAAAAAATAGGTCTTGTGTTAGATGATTTTGCCCAACTGTAAGCTAACGTAAGTGTTCTGAGCACGTTTAAGGTAGGCTGGGCTAAGCTATGATGTTTGGTAGGTTAGGTGTATTAAATGCATTTTAAACTCATGATATTTTCAACTTACAATGGGTTTATGGGATATAACCCCAGTATACGTCAAGCAACATCTGTAATTTTCTCATAGGATTGTCCAAAGAACAGAAAAGAGAATGTAAAGTGTTTATCATAGTCCTTGGCACATAATAAGCACTGGACAAATGTTAGCTCTTACTGTCATGGTGCTATTTAGGGATTATGTAGCAACTATTTTACATTAAACATTCACTGTGTAGAGGCACCGTGCTCAGGGTTCAACAAATAAGGAGTATTCTTGCCTCACAGAGCTTACATTCTAGGGAAGAAGACAGACATTCAAGCAGAGCATGCACAAATACATATAATTATAAACTGTGTTAAGTTCAGTGCTGAAAAAGAACAAGTCGCTGGCAGTAAGAATATCAAGGAGGACTCAGTTTAGATTGGGGGATGTGTTGGAAAAGGCCTCACTGAGAAAGTCATGGAGACCTCAAGGATAAAAAGGGCTAAGTCAAGGGAAGAGCATGTGCGAAGGTCCTAAGGCTTCAGAGAGCTTGGTGCATGTGAGGAAATGACAGACAGACAGACATCTAGCACAAAGAAAGGCTAAGCCAAAGCTCCCAGGTGAGGTCTATATATAGCCTTAAGTCAGGCCAAGAGGCTAAAACTGTTACCCATGCCTGGGGAGCCCGACTTTCTAACAGAAGCCCATCCCCAAAGGAGGAGCTACCACTTCATGGGCCCGTTCTTCCTGCCCTTGAGGTGTCTAGCCAGGACAGGAAGGACCAAGCTTCAGAGCTCTATTAGATGAGGTCTAGGGGTGGGAGGAAGGTGGGGCTGTTTTCTCGGGATGGGACTGGGCTGTGCTCTGAGCCCACTTTACATTTTCTAGTGAGGCTGTCATTGGCCCAGGCTGGGGTTATTGAGGCAGCTGACTGGGGATGGAGGCATGGTCTGTGGCCCACAGCAGAATGACATAACTAGACCGAAATGACCAGAACTCCCGGGTTTCCCTGATGCACTAACCAGATTAGAGCCCTCAGCATGCACACTACATACATTCGGTAGGGAAGAAGCAAACTATTCAAAGAGACCATGGAATTGTTCATTCAACAATATCTATTGAGTACTCAGTAAGTATTTTAATTGTACTAGCACATTCAAACTTCACAACAACCCTGCAAGGAATTACTATTATTATACACATTTTATATGAGAAATTGCTCAAGGTACATTGGGAGAAAGTGATGGAGTCAGGGTTCTGAACCCAGAAGTCTGGTTCGAGACTGGTGCTCTTAGAAGTACAAGGCATTACACATAGCATTTATTTAAGTAAGGCGACGCAGGCAGGATGTTCATTCACAGGCCCCAAATTAAAACAGGTTGAGTTTCAAAAGTCTGTTGTTAAAAACTTGACCTATTTTCCATATAAAACTGCATTGCACAGTACTGTGCAATTCCCAGGCAGACACTCTCTTTCCCTCATAAAGCAACTAATCTGTGCTATGAGGGGAAGCCATGAATCCCTGTAGGGAAAAGGGCAACCAGAGTGGGTGGCTTCACCAGGAGCTCAGCAGTTTCTACCACAGCAGAGGGACAGGGCGGTGGCCACTGCCTACAGGTGAAGACTGGACTGCCTGGAATTTGAGCATGACCCTAGCTAACCTTGGCCTTTTCTTTGATTTTAGAGAGAAAGGGGCTATAGCTGTGCCTTGCTTCGCCATGGAGAGAGCTCTATCATTTTGTTTTTATTTCTAAAAATCTCATTTGAGGTACCTACAAAGCGATATTTGTATAGATCAAATTTTAAAATAATGAAGTACCCACGAAATAATATCTGAATCTTTAAAATATTTTCATAATAAGTGCCCTAAGAACAGAAGATGTTTGTATGGTCAAAGACTCCCCAAGTCTCAGTGGATGGCTCACTTATTTAAAGCATATGTAGCACAACCACGAATCTGGATTATCTGTTGGGGTTTGTTGGGTGTGATTAGCCTTTATCCAAATAGTTACCGCAGTAACTCTGGGATTTCAAGATATAGTTCGAAAGGTTTTTATAATCCTTCTGTATTTCCAAGAATAAGATGCCAATATATAAAGAGTTCAGTCACACTTTGCATTTGATTTCTGACACATAAAAGGTACCACCAGTCTAAACAGCATTAGAAAAGACCAATTTGAAAAAATTGCAAACTTCCTTAAAAAGAAACTATTTAGAAGATGGTTATTCGCATTGTAAAACTCTTACTTAATTTGCAAAAGAATTCATCAAAAGGTTTCTTATAATAAATAGCAGCTCCATTTCCTGTATTAAAGTGTTGATTTTCAGGTGACCAACACTTCCTATGCAGGAAGTCTGAAAGGCAAACTTAAATCAACACGAAGCACGGTCCATACAAGATCAAGGAGAAGCTGGAAATCTTTAAGTGCCCAGTTTCTAGAACTAGTGGGAAAATAGAATTCCAATTTCAAAGTTTGATTTATCATTCTCATGTGTTGGTAACATATGTGCAAGCAATGGCTTTAGGCAGTCAGTTTCTCCCAGGCATTATTTCTATAATATACATAAATGTCTCTAGGGGCTTCAGTGCTCCCCTTCTGAGGTTCAGGTATGTGATTAGGAGGAGAGGAGAAGAAAAATATTATTACATTCATCATCCAACTGCTTAGCTAATTCTATTTTCTAAAAACATTTTTTTAACTTGAAAAAAAGCTTTAGCATCTTTATTTATGTATTAACTTTGAGAGAAAGAAAATTATGAAAGGCTAGTGAATGAAAACCACATCCCAACTGGCTTCTCTCTAGTTTAAACATTTCCAACATTCATTCCGCATCCCGCCCGCTTGTCCTGCATATTTAATATGTACCTTCTGCGACTCACATTGTGCTCAAAGCTGGTGATGAAAAGGGAAGAAGTCTCTGCCTTTGGGGAGCCCCTAGCCTGGGGAAGCGGTATAACCTCCTCTCAGCCAGAGTTTACTTCTCAGACCCTCAAATGATCATTTGATATTTGGTGCTTCTGAGTTTTAGAGATGCTAGAATGGTGTGATTGTTCCAAAGAATTATTATAACCTATGTAATATCCAAATTTCAAAACAAATGCCAAATACTGTGATTTTAAGTAGCATTTTGAATGTTCTTCATGATTCTTCCATATTTTTGTAAATGAAACGCTAACTTAAGAGCTCATCCCATTTGGATGATGCAAAAGAATCTCAAAATTGAACTCATAATCCTATTGCCTCTTCCTAACGAAGACCAGCTCCTCTCCCATTGCAGCCATCCAGAGGTTTATGCCTTAAACCTGGAAGTCAGACTCCAAACTCCCTCTCTCTTACTGCCCACATCTAACCAATTAACCCAAGTTCTACCTCCAGAGTATCCCTTAAACTCACCCATTTCTCTCAATCCCCACTGCCGTGACACCACAGAGTAACCGCAAGACCTCCCTGCTGTTCTCCCTACCCACCCACTGGTGCCCATCCAGTCTCCATGCTGCTACCAGGATGATCTCCTAAAAATGCAGATCTGATCATCTCTCTCCCCTTCTTTTTTTTTTTTGAAACAGAGTCTCGCTTTGTTGCCCAGGCTAGAGTGAGTGCCATGGCATCAGCCTAGCTCACAGCAACCTCAAACTCCTGGGCTCAAGCGATCCTCCTGACTCAGCCTCCCATGTAGCTGGGAGACTATAGGTATGTGCCACCATGCCCGGCTAATATTTTCTATATATTTTTAGTTGCCCAGCTAATGTCTTTCTATTTTTAGTAGAGACGGGGGTCTCACTCTTGCTCAGGCTGGTCTCGAACTCCTGACCACTAGTCATCCTCCTGCCTCAGCCTCCCAGAGTGCTAGGATTACAGGCGTGAGCCACCGCGCCCAGCCATCTCTCCCCTTCTTAAGAACTTTCAAATGCTTCCCATTGCTCTCAGGTAATAGGCCCAAAGCCTCACCTTGTCTACAGGCAGGTCCAGAAGACCTCTAGGCCTCATCTCATCCTTCCTGACCCCTCTGGCCACACTTCTGCACTGCAGTTCCTATGACACGCTAAAAGTCTTTCCAATGGCCACAGGGCCTTCAATTGTTTGTTTGCTCCAGTTGAACACCCACCCCCCACACTACCCCCAACTTGAGTGTCACTTCCTCTCAAGCCTGCCTGGTTTCCCTGATAGGCTAGACACCCCTGTTCAACATTCCCATAGCACCCTGGGCTCCCTCACAGCACTGAGTGCATATAATTACATAACTAGTTGTGCACTTCTATTACTAGTCTGTAAGTTTCAGTCTAAATCTTGTTCGCTACTACATTCTCATGCCTAACACTAAATAAGTATACATTAAGTCGTTGGTTGAATAAGTGAATAAATATATATTTTTTTGAGATAAGGTCTCACTTTGTCACCCAGGCTGGAGTGCAGTGGCACAATCATAGCTCACTATACCCTCAGACTCCTGGGCCCAAGCGATCCTTCCATCTTGGCCTCCCAAAAAGGCAGGATTACAAATGAATATTTTAAAAGTTAGTTGTAATGGCCATATTTACTGCTTATAATTTATTTGTATTTCGGGATAAAAAGAAAATAAAGCAGCTGTATTTTTGAGTTAATTTTTAGTAAACTCTTTGGAATCCATTTTCCCCGGAAATATTTTCAGCTATGGGTTAGAAAAGAGTGGATAGCCTGGAACGGAGCCACCATTTAAAATGCCATTCAGATGGGTGAGAAACCAAGGATGCCAGCTCGTCTGACTTCCCTCATCCACCTCCAGCTGCCAGAGGCTTTTTGCCTGTCTATATCAGTGGCCACAGGCAGCTTTTCCCCATGGCCCACCTGGGAAGGGCATTCCCACCCCCAGGGGCTGGGGCAGGGGGCTAAGCAGGAGAAGGCTTCTAGTAGCTCTCAGCTTGCATCCTGTTATCGAGCAGCTCCTCCACGGAGCACGACGGCCACTCACAGTGGGTTTCTGCTTTTCTCTATGCTGGATCCAAAATAGAAATGTCAGAAGAAAAAACTATCTCTGTCCACCATTGTGTCTAAAATCCAACAATTTCCACCTTCCAATGAGAAGTAAGACACGACAACCACTCTCGTAATGGAAACCAGCGATCTTAGAAGAGCATCCCCCATCTTTCTGTTTTCCAACGCAACTACTGTTGAAATAAATAGTTTTACTAAATCAAGTTTCTCAGAAGCTTTCAGAGTAACTTTTGCCCTAAACCTCAAATTAATCAAACAATTTGCTCCTTTGAAGACGTTAAACATTCAGCTTTTGGAGATGGTAACTGCCTCATGGATGTCTTGCTGACTGAGACAGGCCACAGCAAGGCTGGTGAGTTAACTCTAACTGTTAAACTGATGATAGCTGAGGGCTGCTGCCCAGCCAGAGAGCTGTGGGGATCCCTATCAGTCCTACAGAAGTGGAAATTATGGAATCTACAGCAGCACAGTACGATCTGGCAGCCATATGACTGAGGTTTCATGTCCCCAAGAAGTTCTGAAAGCCTTACACTAATGCCCCAAGGAAAGGCTAAATCTGTATCATGCCAAGACAATCAGTTGAAAAATTTAAATTTTGGTCATCGAAATTATTTGGTTTCATAAAGATCTAAAAACTCTGTCACATGATCGAATTAAACTAAAATTTAAGACTCTGTTTTCAAGTTAAAGCATTTTCAGTACGTAGATACATGTGAATGCAGGATGCTGCTTACACTTAAAAAATACTAACTTTTCTTGTTAAATGTCAGCCTTAAGGCATTCCTGCCAAAGTTATTAAACATATGTCATAAAACATACATAACCAAGTTAATGTTGCTGTAGGAACCTTATCTTTGGAATTTCCTGACATTTGAGGTTTCTCATTTTCCATTTTAGGATTGAAGACATAAGTCCTTGCATTTAATTTCCTGGGGCTTTAGAGAAATGAAGAAGAGAGAAGAAAGGGAAGAAAGAAGGAGGGAGAAAGGAAGAAGTGGGGAGGAGAGAAAAAAGAAAAAAGGGAAAGAGGAAGAGAGAAAAAGGGAAAGAGGAAGAGAGAAAAAGGGAAAAAGACATTTTCTTCAACTTAGGATCTCTGAATCTTCTGGTTTCCCTCTTGACAAGGTGGACTAACTGGCCTATGAAAATAAGCCGAATACATTCTCTAAAATGCACACAGCCTGGCCGTGTAATTCTAAACCCTCATAACCTCAGAATCCTTAATCATTTCTTTCTTCAACCTTGGCTTGGCTTTCCTGCCTCAGAGAGAGCGGTGAGTCTGCCAAATTCATGGTCGAGCCTTTTTTTTCAAGAGATAGAACCACAATAAAGAGCATACTTTAGTTTTTAAGAGTAGAAAGTGAACATCTTGCCCTAATCACCTCCATTGTACTACTTTAAATGAAATGAAAAACTCAAAGCCAAAATTCTTAAAACACAGCTGATGCAACCATACTCAGACTGGCCAAGAAAAATTTCATCTTTGGATTGAAATAAGTAACTTTAGCTGGTTATAAAGAAAATGCTGGAAGACTGAAAGAGCAGATGGTAGCTAAGAGAGAAAAGATAATGGGAATAACTGTTCTCCAGGTTGACTCATCTGCCCAGTGATGACACAGGTGAAAGACTCCAGTTTCCCAGAACCAACCTGCCCCCGGGAGAGTGGGGCTTCTTTGGAGGAACAGCCCAGAAGGGGCATGGAAGGGCCACTGCTGGCAAGCACTAGAGCAGAAACAGAAAAGTCATGAACTCTCAGGGACTGAGGCTTTGGCACTGGTTTGGGAAAGGATTTAGAATTGGAGATGGATTCAAACTTTCTCAGAACATAAAGAAGGAAGCCTCTAACTTCTTTTATAGACCTTACATAACACTGATACCAAAACCTGGTAAAGACAGTGCAATAAAAGCCAAATATAGACCAGTCTCATTTATGGAATACCGATATAAAATCTTAAAATATTAGCAAATAAAATTCAGTGGAACATTAAAAGAATAATAAACCAGGAACAAATGGGAGTTCATTCCAAAAATGTAAGGACAGATTAATATTAAGATATAAATTCACTATTAATGTGTCAAAGGAGAACTATATAATTATACAGAGTCACTGAAAAACACTTTGACAAAATCTGACAATCCAATCGTAATTTTTAAAACACTTAGTAAAAAAAGAGATATAAATAGGCACTAACTTGATAACATAAAAACATTATCTCAAATAAAAGTGATTGTGAGTAAAACCCTAGAAGTATTACCATTAAAGTTAGGGGCGCGATAAGGCTGCCCAATGCTCTCAGTACTATGATTTAACACTGCTCTGAAGTCTTAGCCAGTGTAATTCAGCAAGAGAATTAGGAGGTATACGTTGGACACAGTAGCTCATGCCTGTAATCTCAGCACTTTGGGAGGCCGAGGTGGAAGGATCATTTGAGGCCACAAGTTCAAGACAAGCCTGGACAACATAGTGAGACCCCATCTCTACAAAAAATAAGAAAAATTAGCCAGGCGTGGTGGTGTGTGCCTGAAGTCCCACCTACTAGGTAAGTTTAGGCAGGAGGATCACTTGAGCCTAGGAGTGGGAGGCTGCAGAGAGCTATGATCATGCCACTGCACTCACTCCGGCATAGGCAACAGAGAGAGAACCTGTATCTAAGAAAAAAAGAATTAGGAGGTATATATTAAAAAAGAAAAAGGTAAAACAATAACAATTCTTTGCAGACAATATGTTTATATACATAGAAAGTCCAAGAGAATCAGCTGACAGACTATCAGAAAATAAGAAATT
>NW_012148642.1:1498409-1499371 GCF_000956105.1 Propithecus coquereli | reverse complement strand
GTCCAATTAATTTCTTTCTATTTTTGGTAGAGACGGGGTCTCGCTCTTGCTCAGGCTGGTCTCAAACTCCTGAGCTCAAACAATCCGCCCACCTCAGCCTCCCAGAGTGCTAGGATTACAGGTGTGAGCCACCGCACCCGGCCCAGGACAAAGTTTTAAAACTAGAACCAAAGGACTCGCTGGTGAATTAGATGAAGGTATGTGAGAAAGACAGAAATCAGAGATGGCTCCTAGGCTTGTGGCCTGAGCAAACAAGTGAAGGGTGATGCCATTTAGTCAGATGACAGTTTTTTCAGGAGGAGGTAGTTAGTGATGGCTTGGATTGAGAATTTAGGTTGGACATGTTAAGTCCATACTATTAGATAACCAAATGGAGGTCCAAGCAGGAGATGAATATAGAAACCTGAAGCTGAGAGAGGAGTCCAGGCTGGGATCTAAATTTAAGAATCGTAAACATATAATTGACATTTAAAGCCATGGGACTGGATGAGATCACTTAGGGAGTAAGTGTAGATGGAGGCAGGAAGCCCCTGGTCTGATCCTCATTTGGGGAGGGGATGGGTTAGGGGTTAGAAAGAGGAGCATACTCTGACATGCAGGAGAGGAGAACGGGACTGACGGGACCTGGAGAAGCAGGACTCGCAGGAACATGGGTAACCTAGAAGCCAAGTGAAGGCAGTGTTTCAAGATGGAGGGAGTCAACAGGTATTCCTCAAATACCAAGAGAGGTCAAATAAGAAAAGAACCGAGAATTGGCAACTGAATTCCGAAAGATGGAGGTTGTTGGTGGCCTTGAGCGAGAGCAGCTTCAGGGTGAGGGGCCAAAGCCCAAGTGCAGTGGGTCAACAGAAAACAGGAGGTGAAGAAGTGATGAATGCTGGCTGGGCGCGGTGGCTCACGCCTGTAATCCTAGCACTCTGCGAGGCCAAGGCGGGTGGATCGCTCAAGGTCAGGAGTTCGAG
>NW_012148642.1:1494618-1498134 GCF_000956105.1 Propithecus coquereli | reverse complement strand
AAAAAAAAAAAAAAAAAGAAGTGATGAACGTAAGTATAGAAGACTGTTTTGAGGAGTTCTGCTCTCAAGCTAGTTTCTAGATTAGTAGATATCAAACCAACTAATACAATTACAGAAATGGACTAGAGATTAAGTTTCAAAGCAGAAAAGAAATTGTATTCAAAGCACAGATTTTATTCCCAATCATTAATATGCTTCATTATTAATGTGTTATTTTATTTTCATTTTTTTAGAGATGAGGGTCTCGCTATGTTACTTAGGCTGGTCTTGAACTCCTGGCCTCAAGCGATCCTCCCACCTCAGCCTTCCAAGTAGCTGGGATTACAGACTTGAGCTACTGTGCCCAGCTATTATGTCATTTTAATACTATAAAATATTCACAGTGCATGCATCTATATGCATAAATGAGGAAACTGGGGCTCTTCGAGAGGGTAAATAACCTGTTCAAGATAAACAGTGATGGCTTCTTGGCCTTTTGGCTAAGATCAAGTGAAGACAGACAGTGATAGGGCCAGGGTGGGCCTAGGCAATGTGTTTCTAGAGCCCAAGAAAAAGCACGAAAAGAAGAGCCAGAAAGATGCAAGCAGTAGTAGTTACTAGGGACTACCAGTTAGTGGATTGCCACTGTGAACACGAGTCCTTCTTTTAAACTCTTGGTTACTGTCCCAATTACAGGTCTTTATCACATCTAAAGGGTAATTTTTTAAACACAAATACTTTTTTGAATACTGAGGACAAACACAAACACATGCATCAATTATCACATTTCCAGGTTAATCAACGAACTATCTTAAGCTACGAACCTGACTACAAGATCCATCAGTTTAACGAAACAAATAATTTGGCTGAGAACAGACAGTATTGATGGGGTGTAAACTGCTCAAGCAGGCGGCACGGGGCGCCGTTGCTGTGCAGCAACCCGCACCTACCTGTGGTCAGCGCTGGATTTCTGTCTTCCAGTCCATGGCCTTCTGTTCACAGAGGGAGGCGGGGGAGAGGAGGGCAGGGGCGGGGGAGGTAGAGAGGGCAGGGGAGGCAGGTTTCTTTTCTCTTTCCTGAAGCTGATGCCTGGGTTCCCATCCTTGTCCCCTTCGCTGGCATGTTTGAATGTCCTCCGGGGCTTTGGCAAGGGGTTGATGAAGGGCTTTTGGGGGGATCCCTCCGAGCCCCTGTACGCACTCTCGAGGCTCTGGTCCCCAGGCTTTCCGCATGAACCTTTCCTGTCCTCAGCAGCCTCAGGGGCAGGCACCCTGCCTTCCAGGTCCAAGTGGTGGGCTCTCCGGCTGACTTCTGAGCCTCCCCCGCCTCCCAGGTTCTCAGAGAGGGTGGGTCCCTCCTCTGCCTTGTCAGGCAGGCAGTGTGGGGAATAACAAGTCCCAGGCAACTGGGGATCCAACCCTGCCGACCCATCCTTCAAAGCCTGCTCAAGTTTCTTGACCTGCTTCAGCACCGAGAGGTGATCATTCTGAAAGCGTTTGCCAACCCTCAGCTCTCGGCCCCTGCCCAAGCTAGGATCCAGCACCCTGTCGGGTTGGCTTGGGTCTTGCCTCTGCTCTGGGTCCTGTCCCCCAACTTTCAGTCCTGCTTTATTCCTCTCATTTTCTCTGCTCTCTGTTTCCAGCCTTGTTCCATTCTTAGCCTCCGTGGCCTGAGGTCTCACCCCATCACTACTTCTCCTCCCCACCACACAGGACATCAGATAATCCTCTTGTCCGTCTGCTCTCCTGCCCGGTGCAGGAGTGGGTGACTCCTTCTTCCCTTCCCATTCTGATATCTTATCCTTTATGCTGAGAGACTTGTGCTGGGCTCCAACTCTGGCAGATGGGCGGGGGTTCTGGCCACCTCTGAGCTGCTTCTTCCCGGCCCTGCTGGCTTCTGCAGCTGGGTCACTGATGATCATATTTGAGCTGAACATGTCCACTCTTGACTCTAGCACGAGGTTACTGAGGCTTTCCAGTGTGCTCCTTCTGAAGGGTGGCTCCTGACCAGCCTCTAGGAAAGGAATGAAGGACCCAATTGGTTGCTTTTGAGGGTTTTCCCCAGTCTTTGGATCTTCCACCTTGACCCTGAACAAGAATGACAAACACCGGGTAATAGTTACTGCTCTTGGCTAGTCATAAAGATTTGCTAGAACTCAGATATAAATGTTATATGCAAGTTGCAAACCACAAAAATTGACACTACCATTTAAAAGAACCACTTTATGTTTTTCTTAGAGAGACACCATGGTGGAATGAAAGAAGCAATTGGGTTTTGGAGTACAGTAGTCTTGAGTTTAAATCCTAATTCAACCACTGACCAGACATGTGACCTTAGGCAAGTTGTTTAAGTCCTCTAAACCTCAGTTTCCTCCTCTGTAAAATGGGAATAATAAAACGTATGTAATAGGGTGGTTGTAAACACTTTTTTCTTTTGTTTTATTTACATTAGTCATAAAACAGCTTCTGAGGCTGTAAACATTTAATGAGCCAGCCCACATAAAGTATCTAGCATGTCCTGAGTATACAATAAATAGTGGCTATCATTATTACTAGTTTTTTTGCTTCATGAAAATAGGAGTGATTTCATGAGGTACAAGATTAAATAGGCTGTTTCCCCTGCTTTTGTTATTCACAGGTGGTTCTTTGCAATGACTATCTGAAAACTAAAACAATGCCACAAGTCCTGAAGTTTCTGTTAATTCTGAGCTGGATAAATTGTCCTGATTTAAGTGGGTAAAGCCACAATGATCAGGTGCATTTGAACTGAACCTCTTCTGGAATGACAGCCTTACTAGTGGGAACTCTCTAAGAGGACAGGGATTGTTTTGTTATTTTGGCCTGTTGTGGCTACTGCTGCATCCCTAGCACCTAGAACAATGCCTGGCAGAGTAAGTGGTCAATAAATATCTGTTGCATGAATGAATGTGTGAATAAATAGGTAGATTTAGATTTCACACGCTGTCCAACACAGTAGCCACCAGCCACATGGGGCTATTTAAACTTAAATCCAATTAAGTTAATGCTTCAGTTCCTCAATTGCATCAGCCACATGTCAAGAACTCAGAGGCCCCATGTGGTGAATGGCTGCTGTGTTGGATGGAGCAGAAGACTATTTCCATCACCGCAGAAAGTTCTGGCCTAGAACATGTATGTGAGGTCACATGCCTCTAAATGCAATTTTAGTAGATTAGTTAGTGCCATGAAGATACTAAAGATTATTGTGAAAGAGAAACATTTTTAAGCTAGTCTAACAAGAATGAGAGTATTTATCTGCATTTTGCAATGGAAAACATTCCTCCACCAGTAAAGGTTATGACTGAACACAGTGACTTTAGATGTGCCAAGATTAGCGAACACATAGAAACCAACTTCATGGTGCACATTTTCTGATTACATAGATCTGACCGAATAGGAATTATGAAACTCCAGGCAAGGCTCATGGGGATGAATAATTAGCAATTTCATGCATCCTGTTACTATTTAGCTTTCTATTCCAAAGACTACCCGTTGTTTACATAAAGATATCTTCCTCAGC
>NW_012148642.1:1489590-1490523 GCF_000956105.1 Propithecus coquereli | reverse complement strand
TGACTTCATCACCACTTCACCATCACTTTATAGGTCTGGGATTGCAAGGTGGAGCTGTTTCCCAAACTGTGGTCCACTGGGGCTCTGTTGTAGTCACCTTGGGGACCACGTGAGACATGTAGACTTCTGGGCACCTTTCTAATGTACCAAAACCAACTGTCTGAGGGCCGGTCTGGAATCTGCATTAAAATACGGTAAATCAAAGGCCTCAGATGATTTTCACATTACCCACGGTTCTTTATTTCTCCCTAGTCAATTTGGCCTTGTGATCCAAACAGATTATTTTCCAAGAGGGATAGTTAATGAATGACTAGTAATAATACTCAACTGCTTTCCATAAAAATAGAACTTCTCATTAACCAGATGGGCTTAAGTATTACTAATAATGTTAATTAGACTAAAAATACCATACCAAATTTTGAAGTTAGATGATAGGCACATGAAAGTTCACATATTTTTGTATGCTCAAACATTTCCATAAGTTCTAAAAACTATCTTACAAGCTGAAGAAAAATATTCTAAAAATTCTAACATCTATAACTAATTAAGTTTATCAATCAAGTCCATAGTTTAAGTCTGTTTTTCTTCTTGCTAAAATGAATACTGTAAGATCTTTTCTCGACTCAGAGGTTCTCTTTGAGCATTGACATCATATTGATTGGAGGGCTCAGGCGAAGAAGTTAAGATGCCAGGCAGGAGTGTTCCTTGGTTTTTAATTTGTTAGAAATTGTTGGCCGGGCACGGTGGCTCACACCTGTAATCCTAGCACTGTTGGGAGGCCAAGGGGGGAGGATTGCTTAAGCTCAGCAGTTTGGGACCTGCCTGAGCAAGAGCAAGATCCCGTTTCTACTGAAAATAGAAAAATTAGCCAGGCGTGGTGGCGTGCTTGTAGTCCCAGCTACTCCAGAGGCTAAGACAGGAGGATCGCTTGAG
>NW_012148642.1:1486257-1489540 GCF_000956105.1 Propithecus coquereli | reverse complement strand
AGCGAGACTCTGCCTCAAAAAAAAAAAAAAAAAATCTTCCTCAATAGAGACATTAGCACATAAATTATGCTGCTGTTCTTGGTTGCACAGCATAAATTAGAAACTTATGAAAATGTATTTTTTTTGCAAACACATTTTCCTATGTTAAATATGGTGATCAAAGCAGAAATTCTTATTTAAATAAGCAATTAAGATTCATAACAGAGTGCTTACAAAAGAGACAAAAAATTTAATTATTCTATCACCACTGGGGACATTAGCATGAATTCAGATTTTAGTCAGAATCAGAATCAGTTTGTTATTATTAATATTTTATGGAGGGTTCAAATGGTGGGAGGTATGGTGTTTGCTCTCAAGGTGCCAGAGGCAAGATGAAGAGAGAACACAGACACATAAAAACGTGACAATCCAGGTTGGTGCATGCTTAGTGACTACTGATGATCCAATATACATAATCATTAATATCCTGTATACTGTTAGGCAGTATTGCCCAGTAGATACATACATGAGCTTTGGAGTCAGAGGGACTTTGGACTTGAGGCCTGACTCCATTTTTTTCATCTTAAAATAATAACCCTGCTTTCCTTCTCTAGGCTGAAACTTTATGAGCACAGAGGCCAAATTTATCTTGTTCACTGTGCCTGATGCATAGTAAGTAGTCAATAAATATTTATTCAATGAATGGATGAGTTAATATATGTAATGTGCCCAGAGTACAGCATATGTAATAAATTTTGATATCAATAACTGGTAACTAGTGTTATTGCAATTGTCATAGTTATTGTCTAAGAGCCCAAACACCTGGAGTGACTTCACTGTCAGGGAGGCCGTGTCTGAGAACTGGAGGGGAACAAAGGATGGCTTGCTGGAAGCTCACACTGGATTTACAAAGCTTAGGCAAGAGAGATGAGGATGATGAAACTGTTCTAAGCCTCCGGAGGACAGAGGGCCTTCTCCACATGGTTTGCTGCACCCAAGAGTTTCTAGAGCTCCTGTTTCCAGGATTGTATGCCCCAGAAGGGGTGCTGGCCTGGGAGCAGAGCTGCCAACTGCTTTGTGGAATGTGAGAGTATCAGAGAAAAGGCTCCATCTGGAGAGGAGGAAACAACTATGCGGATGTAAAGTGGGAGACTTGACCACGTGGACAGATACAGCTGCATAACTAGACCTGAACATCCTAGTTAGAAAAATCAACCGTGACTGGAATAGTAACAGGAACAGTGTTCAAGTCACCAGGGGACCATCCTCTCCCCACACCGGGCACTAGTCAGACCTTCTCTTGACCACTTTGGTCTGATGCCTTAAATGAGTTCAGCACAGGGAGATGAGTTACAGGAGGTTCGTTAGAACGACCTGGAAAAGAGAGCCTCCTTAGTTCAAGGAAGTGGGATTAGTGAGGAAAGGAAGGCGGCAGGAAAGGAAGGAGACTAAGAAGCTGGGCCAGCGGCTTCATTCTCAGGGGAAACGTTCTTACTTGTCAGCCAATTTGTAGCTCAGGTTTTCGGTCTGGCTGTGGCTGCCCTGGGCCGGCCTGCACACTGTCATCATGTCAGCACTGAGAGGAGCTCCAGGTCACCTGAGGGAACAGGGATGCACGCTCAGTGAGCCAGGACATCAAAGCCTCTCTCAGAGAGGAGCAGATCTAGGGCCCATGCCCCAAACTATTCCTGACAGATTCCACCCAGGAGCAGGGGCTGGCAGGAATGCACCATTCAGAATCGCTGACCTGGAGGCAGGGAACAAAGGCAGAGTCCTGAGGTCCACCCTGACTCAGGCCCCATGCCAACCTCTTTGTATAAATCCTTTAGCTGAGGTCACTAAAAGTCTTAAGAAAACATACAACCTTAGAAAGCAAAACATAAATAACAATACACCTCGACACTTTTTCAGGTTCTCTAAGAACCTCTGTGATGAGCTAATAGTCCCCAAAGAAGAAAACTGTTGTCCCTTTATTTGAAACGAGACCTAAACCACTCATGAAAGCAGAACTATCCCCACAGGGGAAGTCCACTCTTCTCCTGGCCCTGACGGTGGCTGTGAGCCCACACCGGCCTTGCCTGCAGAGCCCCACAGGGGGAGCCCCCCTCAACAGCTCTGTGCTGTGGGCATCTGTCACTAGGTCACCTGTCTGGTCTAAGGAAAACTAGGAGATGGTCACAGCAAACCAAGGAATCCCACTGAAAAATAACAAGGACTGCGGGGATACCAAAGAAGGAGCCTCAGCTCAGAAGTAGCAGTTTTATAATACCCCGGGGTCTGACATCCAAATGAACTGAAGTGACTGAACACCGAACAACAGGTCCCTCCTGAGAGGAGCCATCTCCTCAACTGGAGTTCAAGAAGTATTGAGATACTGGGGACTCATGTTTCTTTTCCATGGAACTTCCAGGGAATCCCTCTCCCAACTCCTTCTCAGGTTTCCAAGATTCCTACCCCCTTTCCCAGGATGGTTTACCTGCCAGGTGATGGGATGGCTGCCCAGTGTCCTAGCCTGGGCATCCTCACCCTCCTAAGAAATCTAAGGGCCAGGACTCAAGACATGCATGTAACTCCTGGGAACAAGGAGAAGAAGGCCAGAGAGGGAGAGGAAAAGAAAGGGAGAGTGAACATGGGCAACAAATTAACAAGAGGGAGGTGGGAACCAGGAGCTGGAAAAAGCAAGGAAGGGGACAGACGGTCTGCCAGCTGTGTGGGGTGGGGGGATGGAGTTGTGGCCTGCCCATGGAGCTCAGCTGTCCCCCTACCCAGCAACTCAGCACCAGACACTTTGGGGAAGATCTGTGTTGTAACCAAGCCCAGTTCTTTAAAGAAGCCAGGCCCCAGGGCTCATCTATCCCATTATGAACCAGAGCCCTGAAAGGCTTTTCAGGGACAGGAAGGAACTCATTGTCCCTCTCATAAAGCTCCCGCAAAGCTGAAAGCTTCTGGAGCCTCTCCATTTGGCTGGGCCCACAGACACTGCTCTTCTGTCCAGCATCTGGCAGAGGGCCTCATCGGAGGTCAAGAAGAGCAGCCACTCCCCACCCCCACCCCTGCCCTCCACATAGCCCAAACCCACAATGACCCAGCCTTGTTCCATGTGAGCAATGACTCTCTCCACCCACTCTCTCCTTTTGAGCTGGCGGCCTCTTTCGCTGCTGGCACTAGGACTTGGTGCCAGACCGTGTACCGCGTGCTCTGGGGGACTCAAAGATGAGTAAGACACGGTCTCAGCCCTCATGATAGCACCAGGACTGTGCAAGGCTCACACTCAGCCCCATAACCCAGCCCTCCCCCTACCCCC
>NW_012148642.1:1477639-1484797 GCF_000956105.1 Propithecus coquereli | reverse complement strand
AAAAAAAAAAAAAAGAAAGAAAGAAAAAAAGGAACTGTCTTAGCCAGCTGGTGCGGAAAGAACCTCTTCCTCCTAATTACCTCTCTGAATTACCTTTAATTTAGAGAAAGAGAGAGAGAAAGAGAGAGATGACGAGAGAAAGAAAAGAGAGATATCTCATAGTGAGATGCTTCTGGTTAGTCTCACAATCCCACAGAAAACTTAATTGCTCAAGACTGACATTGCTAGATTAAAAAAAACACCACATGTATTATTTTACAATTCCTTTAAAGTTCCAGCCTTATCTCTGAATATACTATTTTTTTCCTTTTTTTAAGGGACTTGGAATACTAAAATGTCAAATTGTTAATTACAACACAAATACCTCTCAGTAAAAAGGTCAAGAATTTAAAACAGATATAGAGTGTTTTCCCACAAGTAGGAAGGAGGAAGTGAGTAACCCCAGATCCTGAGAGCAGTTCTCACAAGAGGAGCCTGTTCTAGGAGGAGAGGGAGGAGTGAGCCGTGCCTGCAGAGAGAGGAGCCCGGGGGTCCCTGGCAGCTCCTTTAGAATCCCAGCCCCCTCTCAGCCTGCTCACTCTCTGTCCTCCACCACCATTTGGAGAATCCAGCTAAGACAGGTTGGATACACCAGCCTGGTGAAGCCAGTGCAACCTTCAGTGCTAAGAGCCCAGTGAGGCAGCATCTTGCGGTCTGAGGCCTGGCCTTTTAGAGTGTTGCCACTGATAATAGAGCATTGCTCATAACCTCATTAATTATTCATTTATGATATTAGAAAGTTAAACAGGATGTTATTGAGAGCTCAACAGTAGTAACATTCTTCCTATTAACGCTGGTAAGACACCAGCCTAGGCAACATAGTGAGACCCTGTCTCTACAAAGAATAAAAATTCAATAAAAAATTAGCCAGGCATGGTGGCATGCATCTGTAGTCCCAGCAACTCAGGAGGCTGAAGCAGGATGATCGCTTGAGCCCAGGAGTTCAAGGCTGCAGAGAGCTATGATCATGCTACTGCACTCCGGCCTGGGTGACAAAGCAAGGCTTTATCTCTAAAAGAATAATAATAATAATAATAACAACTCTGGTGAGTTTTTTATGATGGCAACAGGGAAGGTGACACGTGGTCCATAAAGATTTTGCTGTTAAAGTCACTTACAAAGAGAAGTTTGGATATTATTACTGTTTTAGAGACTGCTAGAAAAAATTAAACTGGACATGCTTAAGGCACAGGGGAAAAAAAATAACAGCCTGATTTTCTCGAATCTTAAAACAAAAAGTGATTTAAATATAAAATGAAATGTAGAAATGTTGATCAACTGATGAATAAATAAACAAACAAAAGTCGTATATTCATGCAAGGGAATTCAGCCATACAAAGGAATAAAGTCCTATCACATGCTCCAATATGGGCGAACCAGGAAAACACACTATGTGAAAGAAGCCAGACACAAAAGGCCACACACTGTGTGATTCCACTTATATAAAATGTCCAGAATAGGCAAATTCACAGAGACAGAAGGTAGATTAGTAGTTGCAGGGGCTGGGGAGATGGAAGAATTGGGCCTGATGGCTAACAGGTAAAGGTTTCTTTTGAGATGACAGAAATGTTCTAAAATTACATAGTGGTGACAGCCGCACCATAGAGTGAATATACCGCAAGCCACTGAACTCTACACTTCGAAATGGTACACTTTATGCCCATTATTTCTCAGTAAAAACAAATTATATAAGTAACGTATGTTCAATTAAAAAAATAAGAAATCTGGACGGGGAAGAGGTGGAATGAGGAATAAAATCCACACAATTATAATTTTTCAGTATCCTTTATTGCTCTACTGTTAGTATATTAGTTTTGAACTATAAGTAAATAGGTAACATATCTAACTTGATTCAAAATGGTCATACTTGGTACACTGAATTTTAAAATACAGTTTAGCTGGTGCAGTGATGCACGTGCCTATAGTCGCAGATACTCAGAAGGCTGAGGTAGGAGGATAGCTCGAGGCCAGGAGTTCAAGGCTGTAGTGTGCTGTGATTGCACCTGTAAATAGCTGTTGCACCTGTAAAATGGCTATTTACTGGAGTACAGTATTTGTACTCCAGCATGGGCAATATAGTAAGGCTCTTTCTCCTAAAAAAAATTTAGATCATAAATGATTACATAGTAATAAAATTAAATTTTATTTTATTTTATTTTTTCTTTTTTTTGAGACAGAGTCTCACTGTCTTGCCAGGGCGAGAGTGCCGTGGCGTCATCATAGCTCACAGCAACCTCAAACTCCTGGGCTCAAGCGATCCTCTTGCCTCAGCCTCCTGAGTGGCTGGGACTACAGGCACACGCCACCATGCCCGGCTAATTTTTTTTTTTTCTATATATTTTTAGCTGTCCGATTAATTTCTCTCTATATTTGGTAGAGACGGGGTCTCGCTCTTGCTCAGGCTGGTCTCGAACTCCTGAGCTCAAACGATCCGCCCGCCTCGGCCTCCCAGAGTGCTAGGATTACAGGTGTGAGCCACCGCGCCCGGCCTAAAATTAAATTTTAAATAGCTTTTGTGTAACAAATAAAGTTACAAACTGTTCAGCTTTAATGATTTAATATCTCTTAGTTTCATCAGCTTATGAGGAGCTGGCAAAAAATAAAGAAGCCATAACAATTAGAGTAGAACAAAAAGAGTTGTTTTCTCAGCTGAGCATTCTTCTTAGCAAGCATATCTAAAAGGTATTTGTTTCCAAAAAATAAGCTGAAAAAAAAAAAAGTACATAACCTGGGACTGCAAACTAGTACAATCTCTATGGAAAGCAATATGGAGATACCTCAGAGAACTAAAAGTAGAACTACCATTTGATCCAATAATCTCATTACTGGGCACCTACCCAAAGGAAAAAAAAAACCTTCTATAATAAAGACATCTGTACTCACATGTTTATAGCAGCACAATTCACAGCTGCAAAGATGTGGAAACAACCCGAGTGCCCATCAATACATGAGTGGATTAATAAAATGTGGTATATATATGCCATGGAGTACTACTCAGTCACAAAAAACAATGGTGATCTAGCGCCTCTTATATTACCCTAGATAGAGCTGGAGCCCATTCTACTAAGTGTAGTATCACAAGAATGGAAAAACAAACACCACGTGTAGTCACTATCAAATTGGTACTAATTGATCAACACTTATGTGCACATATGGAAGTAACATTCATCCGGTGTCAGGCAGGTTGGGGGGAGGAAGGGCTGGGTATATTCACACTAATGTGTGCAGTGCGCACTGTCTGTGGGATGGGCATGCTTGTAACTCTGACTTGGGCAGTGCAAAGGCAATATATGTAACCTGAACAGTTGTACCCCCGTAATATTCTGAAATTAAAAAAAAAGTACACGATCACATAATACAACTCTTGCTATGTCTAACTGCATAGTGATGCTCATTCTTGAGCATCTTGATGCTTCACTTTCATCTTCTTTAAACAAAAAGGTTTGAAAAAAAATTAAAATGGGTTGCTTTAGTCCTTTCCGTTGTAGCCTTAATTTTTTGATTTGTGGTATTTTCAAAAGCAAACCAATATTTTCACATTTGGAAGAAGATGGAGGAATCTGAAGCAAGTGAGAAGAGCAGCCAAAGGCCGTGTGCTGCCTCACAACTACAGCCAAGGCTACATTTGGCAAAACTGCAGCCTGCACTCTCGGACCAAATGCTTAAACTGCGCCTGCACAAGAACACTGGACAAGGCCTCAGAGCACCACACAGGGTGAAAACAGAGGCGGTATCAAAAGGATGACTTTTGTGCTAATCAAAGTTTGCCCATGTCTAAGAGTTCTGCTTTTGAGCCCAGAAGATTCCTCCATCAAAGGAGTGTTAAAGAAATGTCTGTTGAACAAACAGATACCATTTTTTTTAATACCTAATGTGCCCATCAAAAAATGACTGGATCAACAAACTGTGGTATATCCATACAATGGAATATTATTCAGCCATAAAAAGAAATGACGTTCTGATCACATGCTACAATGTGAATGAACGTCAAAAACATTATGCTAAATGAAAGAAGCTAGTGATAAAAGATCATACCTTGTATGATTCCATTTATATGAAATGTGCAGAATAGGCCAATCTACAGAGATGGAAAGTAAATTAGTGGTTGTCAGGGGCAGAGTAAGGGGTAGGGGGTGAGGAATTACTGCTAACAGGTATGGGTCTTTTTTTGGGGGGGGTGATGAAAATATTCTAAAATTAGATAGTGATGATGGCTGCACAACATAGTAAATATACTAAAAACTACTGAATTGTATGCTTTAAAAGAGTAAATTTTATGGTATGTGAATTATATCTCAATAAAGCTATTAAAAAAGAGATTTAGCAGGGACAATTACTTAAAGCCCCACTGCAGACAAAATGAATCAGACTACCAGAGTGGAACCTAGGAATTTGCACTTATAAGTTCCCCAGGGAATTCACAAGCATACTAAAGTTTAAGACTCCCTGGTCTAGAATTGAACCATTCAGTTTATTTTCCTATCACTTGCATTGTCAGCTAGCAACAGAAATACTCTGTTTTGCCCTCTCCTTTGTAAGGCAGTACTCCAGTGTCCGTCTGCTCCTATTTTAGAGCATCTTGGGAATTTGATGCAGGTGTTACCAGGACAAAGTGAATTTGTTCCTCTTTGGCAAACCAGATGTAGATGCTCTAAGATCTGTTCCTCAGATCTTTCCCTCCCCAGGCTTGAATATCAAGGCTCCTTTGCACTTTAGAGTGTACCATCAGAGTAATTTCAAGACTTTCTGTCTTTATAAATACTCAGTTACTGACAATATTTTCTTTTAACAACTTGATTAGTATTTGCCTGACCTACACCTGTCAGTTTGACAAATGAAGCCACTGGGAATCTGTGGCCGGAGCAGCCTGTGAATGCAGACTGGACCATACTCTGATGTCCCAGAGGTGAGAGGCAGCTAAAAATGTGTATTGTTCTTAATTTCATAAACCCAGGAAGGATTTTTTCACATCTGTAGAACATTCTGACATATAGAGATGTATTTGGCTACCTTAGTAGGATGGAAACATATTTTTCACTTTACGATATTTGCAAATCATGTTTATTCCTTCACTCATTGGCAATGTGGAAATAACTCCATATGTTGCCTTAGGGTTCACCATTCTGTGGAGGGTAAAAACAGAAAAAGTGCAAGTGAGTGGCCATCTTGCATATGAACACTAAGCTACAGCATGTAGAAGGTTTTAGCGGTGTTAATGCTTGATAACTAAGAGTGTCACCTCTTGGATAAAGGATAGGATGAGTTTGCCATAAATCATTAAAGCACAAGTTACAAAAGTTATGAAATATGCTTACTGCTGACATACAGTTTAATAGACTGAATTCAGATGAATGTGTGTTTTTTTTTTAAATACACTTCCTTTTGTTTCTTTTGTGTATTACAAGTCACTAACCGGAAGGAGTCAGGTTCCAACTTATTTCAACTCCTAAATATTTAAACTTGCTCTTCCTTCTCTCTATTCTCACCTAGGCCAGAAACCACTCCTTATTTCTAAGCTCTGCAGAAATCAACATCAATGCTCCTACCATTTTTATGAGAAGGAATTTGCATCTCAGGGAGTTGGGTCAGATGTTTTAAGTCCGTATTATAACTCATAAGCGATAGAGCCAGGAATGAGTCTATGTTACAAATCCACGTCTGGTGTTCTGTCTACAATATCATTGTTGTCTCATAATGTCTAATCTAGACTAGAACTAGACTCTAGCTCATTATTTTGAATGTCTGTTTTGCTCAACTCTTCAAGAACAGCAACTGTTTTATATATCTGTGCCATGCCGAATTTCATAAATACTTGTTAATTAAGTGAACTGGGGAAGGGGAGCGGGTCTGTCTTTTTATAGTTCTGTCATTGATTATATTTCTATATTTTGGGACTCTACCCTAAGAAGTAATCCTGCAGATGGAAAAATATATGCATAAATGTTCATAGCTGTTCCCTATAATATTGAACAGTTAAAAACAACTCAAGTTGTCCAGCAATATAATAGTAATGTAAACTATAATATAGCTATTTGACATTATATTATAAATTAAATTATGTCTATGAAAACTGTGCTTCTATAGAAACAGAAAGTACATTAGTGGTTGTCTAGGCTGGGAGTCAGTAGGTAGGAAGAGTGGGAAGTGACTGCTAGTGAGTTTGGAGTTTCTTTCTGGGGTGATGAAAATGTTCTAAATTGATTGCAGTGATAATTGTACAACTCCATGACTATATTAAAAACCATTAAACTGCACGCTTTAAATGGGGGGTTTTATGGCATGTGAATTATATCTCAATCAAGCTGTTAAAAAAAAAGTAGATTAAAGAGTCAACCTTAAAAAAAGCCTATTACTAAATGGAAAAAATGCTCACATTGTACAATTAGCCAAAAGAAAGAGAATCCAAAAGCTTGTGTCCACATGAATAAAATAATGTTTTTAAAAGGGGGCAAGGAATTTATTCATTCCTATTCAAAATTACATATAAGAAAATGACTGGAAGTAAATATAACAAAAGATTAACAGTAGTTGTCATTGCGTAAGAAACTTTGATTTTTTCCATTCTCTCAATTTATCTGTATTTTCAACAATAAAAACTCCCTCAGATTTCTAAATTTCCTATGATGAGCATGTATTATTATTGCTATCATGAATAAGGGAAGATTATAAACCCTGCTGTTGTCTGGGTCTGCCCTGCGGAGCCCAGCAAACCCCAGAGTTGCCGTGCAGCCTGGACCTAGTGCAGGGCATTTGGCTCAGCTGAGCGCATCACTGTACAACTTGTTTTGCTGTGTCAAAGTAGCTCCTGAAAGGAAGGCTAAATGATATTTTATTCTCATTACTTCCCTTCCCTTAGTGACCACCAAGATTTAGATCTTGGTGTACAGTAACCACTTCCCAGTACTGATGTTTCAAAGGGCCCAAAGAGAGATTACATAGAAACCAATGGCTAACAGGGATACAGTTGTCCCTCAGTATTCATGAGGGATTTGTTCCAGGACCCCACTTGGATACCAAAATTCATGGATGCTCAAGTCTCTGACATAAAATAGCATAGTATTTGTATATAACCTGTGCACAGCCTCCCATATACTTTAAATCATCTACAGATTATTTATA
>NW_012148642.1:1461505-1477529 GCF_000956105.1 Propithecus coquereli | reverse complement strand
GCGGAACCCACAGATACCGAGGACTGACCATAGCCATGTAATTCATTCTTCGACAAATAGTTGTGCCTACTTCTCACAGGGAACTGAGTGAAGCCTGGGAGAAATGTAAAATAAATAGATATATTTGTCCTCCAAGAGTTTTCATTCTCATATAGGAAATAAGATGCACATGAATGTCTCCAAAACAAAACACAATATGATAAGCAAAACAGGTGAAGGTGAGATCACTTTGTGGAAAAGCTGGGCTTGAAGATTGGGTCAGATTTCCTTTGGGGTACATGGGTGAAAGGATGTTTGCAGGCCGGGCACAGTAGTGGCTCACGCCTGTAATCCTAGCACTCTGGGAGGCTGAGGTGGGAGGATGGCTTGAGGTCAGGAGTTTGAGACCAGCCTGAGCAAGAGCGAGACCCCGTCTCTACTACAAATAGAAAGAAATTAGCCAAAACAACTAAAAATAGAAAAAATTAGCTGGACCTGGTGGCACGTACCTGTAGTCCCAGCTACCCAGGAGGCTGAGCCAGGAGGATCGCTTGAGCCCAGGAGTTTGAGGTTGCTGTGAGCTAGGCTGACGCCGCAGCACTCTAGCAGAGGCAAGAGAGTGAGACTCTGTCTCAAAAAGAAGAAAGAAAAAAAGAAAGAAAGAAAGAAAGAAAGGACATTTGCATAATCTCAGGATGACTGGCACTTTAGGAAGCACAAACTACTGAATGACAGGTGTCACTGATTGATTCTATTCTGTAAGGAAATGCCTAACTGATTACCGGGATTTCCTCGCAGGGATCAGGCAACAAGTGAACCAAGGCAGAATCTGTGAACACACCTTGGTTGACTTTCTAAGCTTTTGGCAAGATGATGTCAGAAGCATAATGACCTTTAAAATTTTTTATTTTGAAACAATTTGAAGCTCACAGAACAGTTGCCAAGAACAGTACAGAAAACTCAGTAAACCCTTATACTCTTTACCCAAATTCACCAAGTTTTAACATTCTCTCTCTCTCTCAAATTATTTTAAAATGCTCTTTTGGAGGTTCAGGGTAAATGAGTGCTATCCAGCCACTAGAAGCCTTCGGTGATGATGAATATAAAAAAGAAATCAGAATCTTATAAAACAAGTTTACTAAAATAAGCACACCTAGGTCCAAGAGACAACTCAATCCCCATCCTGCCCCTGACCCTCTACTGGGACCTTCCAGGAGGACACTGAATACTTCAAAGCCAGATTACCAAGCATGCAAGAAGACCTAGAAAAACACAGAAACATAAAAGAAAGGTGGAGGGGAGGGAGGTTGTGGAGGAAACTAGCCCTATTAGATATTAAAACATACTATCAAGCCTCTATAATTAAAACAATGTGGTACTGCCACAAGAATAAACAGACCAGTGGAACAGAATAGCAAGTTGAGACACAGACCCAAGTACACAAGAATTTCATGTATGATAAAGCTGGCATCTTAAATCACTAGGGCAAAGAAGGATTTTTAAATAAATGGTGCTTGAATAACTGAATAGCCCAACTGAATAGTGTGTTCAAATAAGATCGTCTTGCTAGTTGGGCACAGTGGCTCACACCTGTAATCCTAGCATTCTGGGAGGCAGGAGGATGGCTTGAGGCCAGGAGTTAGAGACCAGCCTGAGCAAGAGCAAAACCCAATCTCTACTAAAAATAGAAAAAATTAGCTGGCTGTGGTGTTGTGTGCCTGCAGTCCCAGCTACTGGGGAGGCTGAGGCAGGAGGATCGCTTGAGCCTAGGAGTTAGAGGTTGCAGTGAGCTAGGCTGATGCTATGGCACTCTAGCTCAGGCCACAGAGCAAGACGCTGTCTCCAAAAAAAAAAAAAGATCAACCTGCAAATCTGGATGTGTTAGCAGTTCTGGTGAACTTCTGAGAACAACCTGGATCTTCCTCAGAGCCAGAAAACCAACTGCAGGCCAGAATTAGTTTCAAAGGGGCTGCAGCCCTGAGGGGTTAACAGCCTCTGAAGAATCTGACATTTTTCTATTTTCCAGATGTAATTATTGTTATTCTCATTTTGAAGGTGAAAAGATCAAGGGTCAGAGACTTGCCTATTATTCCAGTGTTTAAGTAGCAGAATTGGGAATCCAATTCATATCCTTCTATTCCAGATTGTACATTTCACCTCTTAAATCTTGTTATGTGCTCTCCCAATACCTTTAACCAGAACCACCTGGGATTGTCACCTCTCTCAAGCACGATGCAAGAATCTTCTACTCAGTGATGCCAGAAACCCCTGGGGATAGTAACCTCAGAATCCGACCCAAAGTGGTCAGGCTCTTTCGGGGAGCCTGACTTTCTTCTAAGGGCAGTAAGCAGGAAATAACTGTCATTTATAACCTTCCAGGAAGGTCAGAGTAAGAAAATTAACACTTTGTTACATTCTGTCAGGCACTGCATTAAGCACTTTACAAACATAATTAATCAAAGAAATAATGCATCTCCCAAGAGAAAGGAAAATGTATGTCCACATATGTTCTTCTACGAGAATGCTCACAGCGGCATTATTCATAACAGTCAGAAAGCAGAAACAACCCAAACGGCCATAATTGATGAACAGACAAACAAAATGTGGTATATCCATACAATGGAAAAGTATTGAGCCATAAAAGGAATGAAGTACAGATACATGCCACAGCATGGATTAACCTCAAAAACATTATGCTAAATAAAGCCACATATCATATGATTCCCTTTATATGAAATGTCCAGAATAGGCCAATCCATAGAGACAAAAAGTAGCCTAGTGGTTGCTCAGGGCTAAGGAGATGGGGTGGTGGGGACTGATGGCTAAGGGGTATGGGTTTCTTTTCTGGGGTGATGAAAATGTTTTAAAATTGTGGTGGTGGTTATACAGCTCTGTGAATTTACCAAAAAAAACCCAAAACATTAAATCGACACGTTGAATGGATGAATTTTTATGATATGCAAATTACATCTCGATAAAGCTGTTGAAAGAAAGAAACAAAGGCAAGCACCTTTGCTACCTAGCACCTAGCACAGCGTACTGAGCACATAATAGGAAGTCAACTTAATTTTACAGATGAGGAAACTGAGGCATGTAGCTGATAAATAGTATCACTGAGATTTAAAAAGAGATGTGTGTAGCCCCAAAGCCGGGACTGTATTACACCATTTCTTCCTTCACAAGCAATATATCTTTATGTAAATTTAGCGAGTGAACCTCAGGACCAAGGTTCTTAAGAGTACACTGGTTAAGGCAAATGAACACAAAATGGTTAAATAAAACACAGGTAGTAGACACATCAGGCACACTGCGGAGCTTGCCTACCTCTCTAGGAGTCACTATTTTCTGCAAACTGCCTCTTCCCTCATCCACGGGTCAGCAGGACACTGGCAGCCATACGTGAACTATGGACCCACCCCCAGGTCACACCTGATTGGCTCGAAGGAAGGCCTGACTCAAGTCGAGCCAATCAGATTCCTTCCAGGGGAGTTGCGTCAATCTCTCTGTGTGACCCGGATGCAGAAACACCAGGCTGTGGACTAGGGACCAGAAAGGACCTTATGGGGAAGAATGATGCCAGAGGAAAGATGGCTTTGCACTCCCCGCATCCAATCCACTCCCGAGGCCAGGCTGCCTTCCCGCCCAAGGATTCTACAAGATACCCTCCTACCCTTGTTTGCTTATGCAACCGGAGGAATTACCACCAACACATAGTGCCATGTTCAATGACTTTCCCAAAGTGAAAAAGGAAGGATGTATGTGTCTCACAGCATCATGTGACTGTTTTAAACAGGAATCTGCATATGGCTGAAGCTGAACAAATTTCAGCCACTAAAGAAATTAAAGCCCCCATTAATTTGGCCTCCAGCCTGGCACAGGAGGTTGGGTGTGATCTGATCATTTTCTACAGCAGCGGTCCCCAACCTTTTTGGCACCAGGGACCAGTTTCACGGCAGACAATTTTTTGGGGGGGAGGGGAGGGAGTATTGGGGGGATAGGATGGTTTCGGGATGATTCAAGTGCATTACATTTATTGTGTATTCAGCCCTCTCTGCTAATGATAATTTGTATTTGCAGCCACTCCCCAGCGCTAGCATCACCGCCTTAGCTCCATCTCAGATTATCAGGCATTAGATTCTCATAAGGAGCGCACAACCTAGATCCCTCCCATGCGCAGTTTACAGTATGGTTTGTGCTCCCATGAGAATCTAATGCCGTAGCTGATCTGACAGGAGGCGGAGCTTATGCGGTGATGCAAGCACTGGGGAGGGGCTGTAAATACAGATGAAGCTTCCCTGGCTCACCCAACATCTCCCACTGTGCAGCCAGACAGGACTGCTTGCTACCCAGTCCCCAGGCTGGGGGATGGGGATTGCAACTCTACACTATGGATGTCACAAGAGCAGCTCTCAAGAAGTTCCTTTCTCTGCCTAAGGAGAGTCTTCCTGTCACTACGAGTGCTAAGAACATCTGAAGTCTTAGTTAAGGCTGATGTCATGAGACCTAACCTTTCTGAGGACATAAAGAGCATACTATAAGCATTGCAACGGGAGGATCTGGTGAACCCTTGGATGAAGTTAAATAGGTCATGGTATCAGAAGGTGTACAATATCCCTCCTTACTTCTTTCCCAATAAAACCCCACTGAAAAAACTCTGGCCTTATATTGAGATGTACTCATGAGAGGTTACTGTGGATAAATGAACAAACAAAAGCCATGTATGTCTTCTTCAGTTCTTGTTTGGATTTACAATATAGGAGAAAACAGAGCTCACATCCCAACCCCCACCCTCCACTGGCAGGGACACATTTGAATGAAAAACATTTACAACAGGCTGCATAGTTTGGACAACCAGAAGGAAGAGCTGAGTTGACAGGAGGAAAGGGATGACCAAATCCTCTTCCCATCCTTCTGTCTATTTTTGGGAGTCATTTGCCTTCAGGAAATGCTGAGCCCCTTCTCCCAGGACCCTGTTGGGAGTGACAACTGCACTGGCTGACCCAGCCTTCCACGTCCTCCTCCTGGCCCCAGCAGCTCTTTCCTCGTGACCCAGTGGGTCACTGGGAACCCAGCCTATGAATGACAGTGCTTCTTAGAGGTCCTAGTTCAGTGAGGAAATCCAAAGAAGAAAGGCAAAACAAACAAACACACAAAACACATAATGAGCTGGAAAAGCCCGTGGCATAGAGACTCTCCCAAACATGAACACAGGAAGACGATAGGTAGGAAAGTCGGGGCTGAAAATGACAACACTGTGGCCCAGGGATTTTGTGACTCACCTAGCCTCATTCACCTGGCTGTATGGTGGCAGAGGCAGCAACATAACCCAGGGCTCCTGTTACCCCATTGAGGCTCAGTTACCTCCTCCACACTCCTTCCTCTCGCCCCTGACGACTCACATTTCCACGGAGAAGCTGTCCCAGGAGAGCCTGGGTCTGCTAGTTACATATTCTTTAAGGTGCTTCTTTCTTTTCCATTTATTAATTTATGGCAGCTGAAGAGCCCACCGCTTCAGAAACCCAGAGAGATTTCTGGAATTAGTGTTTTGTTTTTGTTTTTTTAGAAGGGAGAAGTGTTCTTCGTTATTATTAGGATGTTGAGAGGTTTTTTATAAAAACAACAACAAAAAAAAACATTTTCCCTACAGTGACCAGGTAATGTTAGCCATGGGCTCCTACTGAATGCTTTTTCTTCTCTTCTTTTGTAAAGAAATTAATGTAGTGTTCAGAGCTTCTGCCAGCTCTGCAGCAGGGAGGAAAAGAGAGTTAGTATTAGCAGGTTAAAGGAAATGAACCGGAGAGAAAGTAGAGACAGAGAATCCAAGAGAGGGACTGGAAAGCAAAGACACAGGAGAGGATGTACTCAGGCACTCAGAGCCACAGAGAATGGAGATCCACCAAAAAACCCACCCAAGACCGACTGAGGAGGGGGCTCTGTTATTGCACATCCAGATACCTCTTCATCTGACGCGGCATCCTGGTGATCAACGTTTTTTGCAGCTGAAATATATATATATATATATATATCCAAGCGTATATCATGGGCATGAGAAGAGCTTGAATGTCCTATTAGCAAAATTATTCCTGGGCTTTAGTGAATTAGAATTTTCCCAGCCCTGACCTTTTGTTCATACTCTTAGTTGTTATTGTATCTAGCTTAAATCCCAACTTTTCCATTAAACCTATGCTGGCCACCCCAAACTGAAGTTCTTTACCCCTCCTCTGAATTTCTATAGCAATTATTAACTTATCTATACTTGATTATCTAACTAAATGTACATAACCTTGTGTTATCTCTTTTATGGTTGGCTTCAACGTTATTTATACATATTTTACTCAAGGTTTCACATATTTATGTTTTGATACCTCAAATTAAACTGCAATAATGACTAAATGGCTAACATTAATTTAGTGCTCACTATTTGCTAGGCAAGATTCTGCATAGATAGTTTCATTTCGCTCTACAAAGATTGTTTTCACTAACCCTACTGTTGCCTCCCCTTCACAGATGCGGAAATGGAGGCCCGGAGGGATTAAGTTTTCCCAAGGCTACCTGTACCATGGGGACGGGTACAGGCCTTCCACTACTGGATCCAGAGTAGGGACTCAGCACATTGCTATGGCTTGTTTTCATTCAAAGTATGCAGCACCCAGTCCCCTGTCCCCAACAAGGCCCTGCTTGGCCAGGCTTCTCCACTTCAGAGGCAGCCCTCAGGCTGCCATTTGGTGACTGCTTTTCCCTCTTGAAAGTTTCCTGATGTTCATTTTCACCTGACCTCACCGAACAGTAATACTGAAGAGGGGAGGAAGGGCCACCCTGTGGGATACTTCCTGGTCTCTGAGCACCTGGAGAGCCCCCAAGGCCTGTGCTCCCCAGGCTGGCTGCTCACACTGAACCACTAAACAGCCGCTTGAATGGAATGCACCTGAAGGTCACGTTCACTGGCTTCCTGGCACGCCATCTCCTGCTCCAGCTGTGCTACCCGCAAACTCCTCACTTTCCCAGCTCCTTTCTCCCTCTTGCCTTCCTGTCCCTCTCTTCCGTTCCTCCCCCTCACACTCCTTCCCACCCTCTTTTGCTGGCTTCTTTCTGTTCTTTCTTTCCATGAGCAGAGAGTTTCCAGGCCTGGCTCCCAGCCAGCACATTTGGACAAAAGGCAGCAATCTTAGAGGGAGACGTCATCTCTCATCTCCTTCCACGGGGCCAGCGCGAGAGAACGGGGCTGAGGCCGCCCCTGCTGCTGCTGCTCCCAGGTTCCAGGAAAAGAGCTTGCAAGACGGTGTATCATAGGAGTTAAAGGAAAGCATTTGAAATCAGACAGACGCAGGTTCAAATTCCAGTGAATCCTGAGAGTTGTGGGACCTTGGTCAAGTTACTTTTCTAAGCCTTAGTTCTCTCCTCTACGAAATGGTGATAATAGTAGCACCTACTCTGAAAGACTATGGTGAGGATTAAATGAAATTGCACCTGTGAAGTATTCGGCACAGTGCAAATCCCAGAAAAAGTGCTCAACAAATGTCTTCTGTTATTATAAAGTGAACTTAACTCTGCCAAGTAATCCTAATGAATAATAATATAATACATAAATCATTAATGTATTAAAAATAATGCCATGTCTTCAACTCATCCGCAAGGCTGCTTCCGTGGCCTTACTTGTTTGCAGGTGTGGTAAAGCTCTAAAACACTCTCCAACATATAACTGCTGTTAGGATAAAATCTGTAAAAGATGGGTTTGGAACCAGAAGGGGAGCTGACCCCCCCTTCCCTTTCCAGAAGAAGCTGGACACACTGAGAGCTGTTAGTGCTCAGTCTCCTCTGTGACAACGCCAACCAGGAAAATAAGCAGGGGGTCACCCTCAGGTCCACACAGCCTGCTCAGCCTGACCTCTTATCCCACTCTGTTTCCTAGCCCCATGTAAGCTGAGGCCCTACTTCTGTTTGTTTCCTATCTGTGCCTAGTGTTTTGTACTCAGAAGTTGCACAATGCCTGGAAATATGTTCATTTTTATTTAGCTAAGTTTTGAGATATGGGAAATGATCTTTTGCCTATGGTTTTATTTAGCTCATCTGAGCCAGCATCGATGGATTTGAAACTAATCAGTAAGATTAATCAACAAGCTGGACACAGTGCTCTGTGTGAGGTGCTGTTGGGAATATACAAGTGTAAAAAATAGTCCTTTCCCTTAAGCTGCGGATAAAAGATATAAACTCAGTTAACCAAATACCAATAGAAGATTGTGATTGTTCAAGACAAAAAGACAAGATCTGTCCGGGGAATGCCTGATGCATGCTCCTGATGCGCTTAATAAAAGTCACAATGTGAGACTGGCTTAAGGACTAAATTTGAGCTACGGTGGTAAATGCTATGAAACAAACAGAAACTGGCGGAATTTGGAGGAGGGCAATGAAAGTCAGAGGAGTCAGGGACTGCTGCAATGAGGCAGAATTTGGTGCCCCATAAAGACTTTGTTAGATTTAAGAGTTGGGCAAGGGAACGTGTTCAAGGCAAGACGAGAGCATGGAAGAAAAGAGAGTGTGGGCCCCGCCCAGTAAGAAGACAGACTGGTGGGACAGGGGCACTGGGACTCGCATGGGAAGCCATGGAGAAGATGGAGTGGGCAGGCAGGCTAGACTTTGGGACGTTCTGAAATAAGAAAGAGGAGTGAAGGTTTGCTCCCCTAGGGAAATAAGGATGACGCCTAATGAAGACATGTTCTCTTTTGGAAGTGCCAAGTGGAGAGTGGTGCATTCAGGAGGAAATAAACAGAGTAGGCAGTGAGAGGGAATGATCTAAGGGTCTCATGAAAGAACAACTCTGGAGGGAGCTGATGAAACCGTGAGCACAAATGAACTGTCCGAGGGCAAGGCACGGGGGTATCCTTCTGTTGCCCTTGACACTTAACTCTCCACACAGTGTCTATGTTTCTTTGCATGGGCTTTCCAACTAGGCGATGAGGTCTGATGGCAGTCTGACTCAGATCTTGGTCTACTGTAAGTGTTGTACAAATACTTGTTGAATGAGAAGAAGGGGAATTGGTGAAGATCTCTTTTTTGAAAGACAATTAGGGCAACCAAAACAGTACGGTGTCTAGGGTAAGGAGGCAGTATTCAAAATACAAGGTGTGCATGGGCACCCACCAATCAGAATAGCCTTACTGCTAACTCTGTAATGGCTGGATCCTGGGGTGGTCTACATGGTCCTGGGAATGTGGGATATCTGGGGAGATCAGGGCAGCAAATATTTACCAACCATAACAGAAGCATTTCGATATTTTGACAAGTGACACAGATCGGATCTATCACTGCACCCCAGTTTTACATCAACCTCAACTAGGGTTTCAAGAAGGAAGGGTCAGGTATATCAACTGCATTAGCATGACCGAGAACCATGAGAACAGGGAACTGGCCATGGGATTTACCATTAGTAACCTGGGATAAGGTTTCAGCAGATGGCTAGGATGGAAGCCAGATTTCAGGGGTGTGGGGAAGGAACATATGGATCTGCCTCACGGGACTCTTTCGGTTGCTATGCCTGTCTCATCATCCCCAAAGGAGCATTCTCGTTCTCTTTTCCTCCAATAAATCAGCAGCCTGTACCCCAGGGTTGTGTATATACCTAGAAGCAGTCTCTTGGCCCCTTTCCCCATGCATCTCTCTCAGCTCTGTCCCAGACCAGGAATCTTGGCTGTCCTGTGTTCAAGGGAAAGGAGAGCCTGGGGTGAGAGGCTCTCTTGGCTCTGTCTCCGTGGTGCTGGAATCTTGAAGTCTGATTGTTTTGAGAGGCATTAAGAAGCTCTCTCCTCTCTGATGTTTTTCCACCCCATAAGATGCATCAGTCAGCCGGAGGGTAAACAGAGGGCACTGGTCCCCTTTTGATGTCCTGGGAGCTTGTGTATGTTTGTGGATTGTCACAAATACAGATGACGAAATGGACCAGATGTAAAGGATGACATTTGCTGCAAGCTGCCAGGAAGTTAGACTTGGGGTTGGATGACCACACACTTCATTCCAAATCTGAACAAATCTCACCGGCACCTCAGAGTATTAGAGACTACCTTTGAATCCCCAGAGAGCCCAGTGCATGGGGCAAGCTGCTTCAGGAAGCTCCTTTTTGTCTTCCCAGCCAATACCCCAACCAAATCTGTGGCTGAGAGACTAGTTTCACTTCAGCTGCAGGGGATGCAAGTTCTGTGTCTCAGGCTGCCCCATCATTCCTTCCCGTAACCAAACCAGAGCATACGGCTTCTCCCTGAGCCAACTTCTCCCCTGACCATGCAAGGTCAGCCGGAATCATGATTTGCTACTTGATCCCACACAAACGCCTCTGCTTGGTCATCCGGGGGAGGTTTAGCCTGTATTTCCCAAGGATATAAGAAGCACAAGTAGAAGTATTCTGCTTTAACGCTTTCAGTCTGCTGTTAAGTAGAGAATCCCAGAGTTGTTTTTCCATGGTGAGCCGGGAGGAGCAGGGACAGTAGTACCCGTCTCTCGTGACTCACTGACGGGAACAAGTTCACATGCAACCCCGGGTTACCCACCTGGCCCCCTCCCCTTCCCTGGGCTCAGGCCTCAACTCTAGGGGGGCTAAGAAAGACCATGGGAAAATAGGAGGATGATACCAAATCATCTCTGCCTCAGTCAACACACCTGGCCCAGTGAGGAGAATGAATGATGAGCATGTCCAACTCTCAGCCCTTACCAGTATGGCCACAGGGTGCGGTTTGCAGGGACAGTGCAGGCTAGGCTTGTTGTACGTCAATTAACAATTTATTTTTCGTGCTTCCTTTTAACTTTTGAAACTGTCTCAGTTTGTATATATGGTTACCTATCCATTACCCACCATAAGTTTGCAGAGAATTTAGTGATCAATCAAATTCTACCCTTACTGCATCCTCTCTTCTGAGAAGCAAGAAAGCATGAGGAAGAGAAAGAGAGCACCTGAGATTCTTTCACTGGCTTCACTCTTTTGTGTCGCCCACCCCACCCATCCTAGGTTTTAACCTATACAATGTGTGGAATCGCGGTTATGCGTGATCAAGTTTATGGGAACACAACAAACAGCAAGAGACAAAATTGTGACAACATGGATGACAATCCATAAAAAATTTCTTAGAAACTCTAATTGCCTCTATGAATGTGCCACACCATAAATTTTAATTCTAATATTAACTTAAAAAGAAAATCATAATAAATTCAGGGCATATCTGGTGTGAGGACATTTGGATTAAGGAAGAGAGAGGTAATAGATCTTATAATTTTTTTAAGACTGAGTATTAGAACCTCATTTTCAAAATGACCATCACTGGGCACAAATATATTCAATAAGTATTTGGCTTTGAAATCTATTTTAATCTAGCCATCCCACTTTTAAGAATTTTTCTTACAGAAATATTGGAACAAATGCCAGAGGGTATTTGTGGAAGCATCCTTTACAGTAGCTAAAATTGGAAACAACCAATTGCTCATAAATCAATACTTTGTTAAACAAATTAAGTCAATCCATATAAAGGCAGCTGTTAAAAGGGAGAGGGCTGTGTATGTACCACATAAAATTATTCTCATAAAATACTTTTAGATTATGCTAGCATGTTGCAGAACAATATGTAGAGCATGCTTCCATATTTGTAAAAAACAGACAAACATAATATATTATATGCAAATAAAAAAGATCTAGGAGTGACCGCCTCTGAAGAGGGAAATAGTATGGGTAAATTTTCATTTTTCATTTTATTCTTTTTTTTTTTGAGACAAGGTCTCGCTCTGTCACCTGGGCTAGAGTGCAGTGGTGTCACCTAGCTCACTGCAACCTCAAACTCCTGGGCTCAAGCAATCCTCCTTCCTCGGCCTCCCAAGTAGCTGGGACTACAGGCTCTCACCACCATGCCCAGCTAACTTTTTCTGTTTTTTATAGAGACGGGGTCTCGCTGTTGCTCAAATTGATCTTGAACTCCAGACCTCAAGCAATCCTCCCGCCTGGGCTTCCCAGAGTGCTGGGATCACAGGCATGAGCCACCATGTCCGGCCCATTTTGTTCTTTTTATGTGTTGCTTAAATGTTTTAGAACAAACATAACTTTCCTAGTTTACATGTAAATAAATAAATTATATATATATATGAAAAAGCTTAAAATACACTTTCAAGAAAAAACAAAAACAACAAAAAGAAATAAATTTGACACTCTGCTTGACCTGGTCTGACAAGCCCGTCAGTTAAGATGAGCTGCCCAGGGAAGGGATCATGGGAAGAGCAGTCACAGTCAAGGTCGCGGCTCCCTGCCCTGGCCTCACTCTCCAGCCCAATTCCTGCTTTCATTTCCTTCTGAAGGGGAGCCTATAACCTCCTGGTTTCCTACCACTGAGGGAAGTTAACCTCTTCCCTAAGCTTGCTGCAAGGGTGACTCACCCCTTCCTTCCCTAAGGCCAGGGAGAGAAATGATAACTTGCTTTTCCATAGTTCAGCCAGTTAGAAAAGAGGGTCTCGGGCTTATTTCTCTTTTAGCCCCTCTGGACTGCAAGCCAAGAACAGACATGTCAAGGAGAAGCCACAGACAGCTCAGCCATTCTGGGCCCCAGCTGGTAAAGGGCTTAATTTCTAGGCAAAATGAGAGAAGACAGGTTAAATTCTTGCCCACATCAGACACTCGTTTTAACAGAAGGGTAAAAGAGAGTCTGACTTTGGCTTCCTGACGTATTGAGGTCTTCTGAACATCAAATGTAGAGCACTGAGTTAATCCCTTGCCTTGGTTCCAGGCACTGACTTGCCTCCTATAATTAATGGGGGCAGACAGGCCTGGCCATCTTCCTGCTGGGTAACCAGCTCCAGGAATTTCAAGAGAGCCCCGGGTACAAGTGGAGGCTGTCTGGTTCCTGTGGCAGAAGAAGGGTCCATGCCTGGGCACACAAGGCTAATGGCTGAGGCCCAGGGCCAGGCCCGAGTGCCACAGAGGACCAGGAATGTTAGCCAAGAGGCAGCTGTGAGGACAATGAGGTGCCGCAGCCTGAAAGGGTCTGTACAACAAAGCCATGAAAAAGCAGTTTCACTAGAATTTCTCCAAGAAACAGCAAGCAATCCAAGGTAGCACCAGGGAAGGAACTGCTAACCTCTTGGTCTTCAGCAAGGTGACTGCAGGAAGGAACAGAGGAAGGACCTACAAGGACCTCGGGGGCAAGGCAGCAAGTCCAGGAGGAGCACAGGAGACTTCCAGAACACCAGCCACAAACACAGTCAGCCTTGGCCACTCAGGAGTACTTATGAAGTGTCCCATGCACCCCACCCCAGATCTTTTGGAATCTGAGGTTTCTGTCCCTCCCTGTGATGAGCCATACTACTACAGCAGCCACTCTTAACCTTGGCTGTACCTTAAAATCAATCATCTGGAGACCTTGAAAAATACTGATGCCCAGGGCCCACTCAGAAATTTTGATTTAATTGGCCTGGGTGGAGCCCAGGCATCAGTTTTTCTTAAAATCCCCCTCTCCAGCATTTAAATGAATAATCTAATGTGCACCCCAAGTTACAATGTTAAGAAATTTGACAGGGGGCGGGGGTAAATCCCATATATACTCAATGTTAATTCAAGACAGCTATAGTTGGCAAGAAATAGCTTGAAGTTTACAGAGGACACATTAGCAACGCATGAACATATAATAGATTCTGCAGGTTCTCTGCCTTCTGCAGGAACCAAAGGGAAGGGCTGGCTAAGAGATCTGTGCCTGAGTCTGCAGGACCTCCCAGCTCTCAGCTCCCACTCCTGGTTCCTCTGCAACTTCCTTGCGTTGCAGCAAACAAGATTCCCACCCCCTCCCAGGCCTCTCTGGGGAGAGGATTTCTGGTCTCCTGAGCCCCACCCTTTTCCTACTTCCTTAGAAGCAGGCTCAACATCAGCTCTATGGGCAGAAAGGCCTGGACCACCCTTGGGAAGTAGACTGGCCAGTATGAATGGAATCCTGCAATGCTGTACCCATTCTCCTTGCCTGTTTCCCCATTGGTCAGGATTCCCAGATGCTGGCTTCCAAAATGCTATGCCCTACCTGGCCCCTTCTCCAGATCAGAGTCTCAGCCTACCAACCTGCTGGCCACACTATGCTGTGCCTACTTCCCTTCATGGTTGGGCACTCTGGGTACTTTGCTCTACATTCTTGGGAGCAAGCGTTACCTCTTCCTACACTTGAGGGACCGCTGTCTCCTCTACGGGATTCCCCTGGCCCTCGCTGCCCTGTGCCACAATTGCCCACACCCCGAGCTGACGCCAGCCCTCACAGAAATGCAGCACATTTCCCTAGACGCAACAGGAAGATGGTATAGGAAGACAGTCATGTGGAGTTTTATCTTCCCATCTTTTGTAACACCAACAATGATTTTTTTTCCTATGTCACTCTTTAGTCTTTCCATAAAGTTCCACATAATTCCCAGTTGAGTTCACTTCCAGGAAAAATTTTGTTCTGAATATTAATTTGTATGCTTTCTGTTGTCCAAAATCCAAAACTATGCAATCCAGTGTATTTTTGTTTGTCTCTGAGCTGCCAGAAAACTTAGAGCCAAATGCATTGTCCAAGTGTTGTAATCTACTAAATTCAGGCCATTCAAAATATCCATTCCTTTTGCTTGCTTTGTTTTCTCCTGAAAAACAAAGCATTTCTGTATGTACTTGGTTTAGTCTAAGTTCCCTAACTCTATGCCCAAACCAGTCACCAGGTCCTGGCTCTGGACCTCTGGAATCCCTCTAGCCTCTCCTGCCTCATCCCTGCTACCAACCCACTCCTCAGTGATTCTGGCCTGGGTGCTGCAAAACCTTGGTCTCCTCTCCTCCAGACCGCCACCCAACCCCCAGAATGAGCTTTCTGAGACCCAAAGCTGAGTCCAGCACTCCTGTTTCAGTGAACTCCTTTTCCTTCTCACAGATCCTTTCTTCCCTGTGCCCATCTGCCCCTACAACCCCCTGCCTCACCTCTCCTGGTGCACGAGTACATGCACACACGCACACCCCTGCACACTGCAACCACGCTGAATTCTCCCCACCCTGTCTCTCCTCCGCCTTCTTGGTGACTTTGCACATGCTGTTCCCTCAGCCTGAAACTACCTTCCCTGCTTTGTTTTCTTGGTGCAGAGGGTTTCAAGGCTCAGCCCAAGCATCACCTACCCTGTGGCCCTTCCCTGACTGGGTGCCTCTCTGGGTTCCCCTAGCTCTAAGGCATGCAGCACTCAGAGCCAGGCCAGACCAGGACTGGTTTTACTGTTTTGTGTGACTACCCAGCTCAGATGGTGAGTTCCTGGACGGAAGGGAGATGTCTTACTCATCACTGCGTCCCTAATGCCTAGCACACAGAGCTGTTTAAGTGTATGAACACATGACACATGCAGGGTTCAAATCTTCTAGAATAAAACGACTAGAGGCCAGCCCTTCTGCCAGGCTTTTCATTATTCTGCCTCAAAAACAGCCTCTGTTTGCCTTTGACTTCTTCTTCAAATTCAGCTTCATCCTAAACTGCCCACCCCAAAGACTTTCTATTCCACTCTTTGTGTTTGATATTTGATGATGCAAGGAGAAAAGATTCTGTTCTTTTCTTTTATGGAGTAACCACAGAGAGTGTAAGAGTTTAATATTAATAGCAAGATTACGGCAGAGCGCCTATTATAACTATTACTCCCAGCCAATGTCATTTGGAGCATTTGTGAAGTCACATTCCTGAAGCGCATCTGAACACCAGCTACAAGTCAGCTTGCTCCTTCCCAGCACCAGCTGGTTAGAGCAGTCACTGCGCTTCCTTTGCCCCAATCCATGCCCCTCGAGGGCACTGCCCAGCTTCCTGCCCCGGCCTCTCAAGGCAGAGTCCACCACTGAGGTCTGGCTCTACTCAGTGGTCTGGAACCAGTTCTCTGTGACCCTCCTAAACATGATTATGTCCTGTGTTGTTAAGAGACTTCCCCTGGGCTCAATCTCCTCCCATCCTTGGGGAAAAAGTGGGAGAAACAAGAGCACTGAATCATCTTTACCTTCCTGCTTTCCCAAGACTGCAAATTCTGACCAGAGTGAGGGGGTCTGGCT
>NW_012148642.1:1453564-1460960 GCF_000956105.1 Propithecus coquereli | reverse complement strand
AGCCTCCCCCGGCCGCCGGCCAGCCCCGGGGTCCCCGGCACGCGCGCTCCCGTCGGGTCCCCGCCGCCCCCGGCCTCGGCGGCGCGCTTCTTTCGGCCGCCCGGCCGCCCCTCCCGCGGCCAGCCGAGCGCAGCCTCGCCGGTCTGCCCCCTTCCTCTTCCTCTCGCGGCTCGGCGACGATCTGCCGTGACGCGCGCCCCCTCCTCCCGACCCATCCCGCCCCGGCTCCAGTGAGCTAATCCGCAGCTGGCGGGCGCCCGGCCGGTTGCCACGGCAACCCCTCTCCCAAGGCCCGGCAGCCGCGAGGAGCCACGGTAAACAGGACCTTCTGCCGGACTCGCCCCCTCGCCTTTTGGGGGTTGGCGGGGAGGGGGCTTAACCCTTTCTGTGCTGAAGACCACCGCGTGCCATGCTCCATTGCACCCAGGCCGGGCCTAGGTCCTGGACATAGATGCCATCGAGGTGGCGGCCAGAATCCCTGCCCTGCTTTACTCCAGGCGCTTAACACACTTATGGGACTGGGCTGGCACCCGGGACACCCCAGGCAACGAGTCCGGCACCACCCTACCCCCACGCAGCTTGCAGTCTGGCAGGGGTCATGACAGTCATAAGACAGGGATGAGAGTGAGAGGGCTGGGAAGGGCCCGGCAGCCAAGCACCCCGCAGAAGGGCTCCCAACCCGAGCAGGGCAGGGGTGGTCAGGAAGGGCTTCCAAGAGGAGACATGACTTCATAGTGCCCGCTGCCCCACTCACACAGGACACAATTAGATGGCATGATTTAGGACCGCTACATGGAAGTCCCCATGAAAACGCTGTGGGCTGCAGGGAAGGGAGTCGTGAATACAGGCGGGGGCATTGGAAGAGGTTCCCTGGAGCGTAGATTGGGCGGATATGGAGTAGATGTGGAGAGGTGGAGGAGAGAAAGGCAGTTCTGAGTGGAGGGAAGAGCCACAAGCAGAGGGAAGGAGAGGTTAGGTCCTTGAGGAAGAGCTGAGTAGTGGTGAATCGGGTCGGATAGGCAGACCTGCCCTGCTTTCAAGAGGGCTTGGTGGGTTTTGGATTTTATGCTGAGGGCAATGGGGGACCACGGAAGGTTCCAGAGCAGAGAAGTGCCCTGATGAAAGGGAGATGGGCCTTGTGGGTGTTGGGGGCAGGCTCCAAGCCAATCTCTGTCCTGGAGGAAAGCCATTCTTGTCTTTGGCTCAGGGACCTCTAGAAGGGCTGAGCTGTGTTCCTGGGGACAGCAGAGAGGCCTGAAGCTTAGGCAAGGGGAAAAAAAGAGCAGAGAGTCAGCTTTCCAAATCCACAGAAGGGGTGTGCACAAGAGAGAAAAAAGGTAAGAAGGAGAGTGAGAAAAATAAAGGATTACATATAATAGGGAAAGTTGGATACTACTTAGTCCCTATAGACTGGGGACCTGAGATTTGAGGTACTTATTCAAAGTCACAGGAACAAAGCTCCATCTCTCCTTCTCAGCTAAAGGTTTTACTCATTCTAGAAGCTCTTTGAAGCTTTTCTAGGGCTCACTGAGCTCCTGAAACTCCTCACGACATACTCGTTTCAACTAAGCATAGTAAACTTTTAGAATACAAATTTTTGCAAGGTGAAAGCATTTTTAAAAAATGTAAGGTGTAAACATTTAAATTATTGTTTTGTTTGCCGAAATATCATTCAATAAGTTTTCACTTTCTAAATGAAGAACAGAGACTTGGCTTCTTGAGGGTTAATTACTCCCAAGGCCACAGGGTATAAGAAAGCAAACCCACAAAATTCAAGGAGAACAATGGAGCTGAGAGCCCAGCTGGCTGCCTCCCCCAACTCCAATTCACAGAACAGCCCAGTGGCTTCCCTGATAGTCACATCCTAGGTGGCCATGACAGAGAGGAGGCTAGGGAGCCCCTTAGTGACAACTCCTAGGCCACAGGCTGCAATGCCTTCATCTCTGAGTTCAGGCATTAACTTGTTTTAGGAAAATACCCCTGCCTCAGTTCCTTGGGTCAGGAATGATGAATGATGCTGGGGCCTGTGATTCACAAGTTTCTATCCCAGCCTGCCTCTCACAGCTCCCCCCACTGCCCCCCACCCCTGCTTCTCAGAGCTGGCTGCTCCCATCACTGGGTCACCCTATGGTTCTGTCACCATAACAGGGGTCACACACATGACCCCTTCTTCTTCTTCCCTGCGTGGCCTTGCCCCTGCTGGCTCCCTGAGTTTTCCTGGTTCCAGAAGGCTGGGTGGCCCAGGGTAGCCTTCCAAGGTGGGTGCTGTGTACTGGGCCCTGGAAGACCCTCTCAGTGGGCCCCTCTTCCCCCAGCTCCTGACACTGACCACTCCAACCGCACTTTCATTCCCTGCCTTCCCTGTCCGTCCTCACTTCTCTCCATGTTAGAAAATGAGGACTGAGGTAAGAGGTAGGGCTTGGCCTCAAGTCAGGAAGGGTGAGGGTGAGAGGAAGGGGACAAGGGTGATTTTTCTTCTGAGTCTTCAATCCTGTTTCTCCCACATGGAGCAGCCATGGGCCTCCGCAGAACATCTCTCCTTCCTCTCCCTCCTCTTTCTGCAGTATCATGTTGAAGAGCACAGGCCTGGGACAGGATGGCCAAGTCCAGCTCTGGAGCAGTTTGCATCACCTCAGAATCCCAGCATCTCCATCCGTAGGGTGGGAATGGCAAGGGTTATCACCCCCTAATAGTGCTATTGTGGGGATCCAATGAGACAAGCAAGCAGAGGGTTTGATCCTGTGCCTGGCCCACGGGGAGGACACACTGCTACCTCCTGTTTGTCATTCTTTTCCTGAACTCCTCCTTCTTTTCTCCCCATGAACACATGGTGTGTCAGAGTTGGGAAACGGGAAGCTGGCAGTTCTTCTCCCCCATCAGAGCTGGATTTCCCCTCTGCCCAACCCCGACCTCTCCTAGGTCTAGGACCTTCTGCCAGAACCTGGCAGGCAACAGAGAATTTGCTTCAGCTTGGCTATAAGCCAAGGGAAGAGAGAAGAACTGAGGGGCAGGGCAAGGCTAGCCCCATGAAGGGGCAGAGCCTGAGAAAGAGCCTTCAGACAGCTCCCTCAAATGGCTCCATTTCCACTGAAATTCCTTTTGGATGCTAAACGTTCACTGAGCATCTGTTCTGTCCTTTTGAGATCGGCTCCCCTTCCTTCTTGGCCTCTTGGCTGGTAGGATCCTTCTTCTATCTCCTTGTCACCTGCCTGCCAGTGCATAGGTAAAAGGTATACACACAGTGCATGATGCACAAGAGGTTTGGTTATTGACTGATTATCTAGAAGGCTGGCATGGGGAGAAGAATCATTTATCTATGCTCAGGCCTGTGAGGTAGAGCAAGGAAAGAACTTACCTTAGGGCGGGGAAAAGTTAAGCCTCACCTCGACACATCCTTGCCTGAAGCTCCCCTGCACCTCTCCCATCTGGAGGCCAAATGCAGGGACTCAGAGCCCCTCGAGCCATTTTGGAGAGCAGTGGGGGCTCCCTGTCTAGTCTTTCGTGGGCATCCCACTCCTTTCTTCTGCCTTTCTCATTCCATCTCTGGGCCCTTCCTCGGCCCATTCTCCCCTGCCTCGAGACAGCTGGATGCCAGTTCCTGCCATTCCCACCACAACCACCCGGCTGCCTCCCTCCAAGGAAACAGAACCAAGCCAAGCATCCCACCCAAACCTCAAACGCAGGCTTGGTTTGTTCTTGGTCCCAATCAGATGTAATCCAGGAGGTGTGGGATGGGAGTGGGAAGGGAGGAGGGGGAGCGGAGGCCACCCAGGAGAAGGGGTGTTCGGAGCCCAGACTGAGGCCCCAGGGCTCCTTCTTCCTCCCCTGGCTGCGAAGAGTCGATCTTAGGCAGAGATGACTCTGTGCCCTCTCTCCCTCTCTCCCGGGATGCTCTCTCAAGCCTTCTACTGCTTTTGCTGGGACAGGCAGATGGGCAGTTGTTGGGGCCCCCTAGGGGACGCTCTGGAGCAAATGGCTATTGTTTATTGCCGCAGACACTGTCAGGGCACCACCGGAAATACCCGAGAATTTCTGAATTGGCAAATAGCACTATAACATATAATTTGGGGCTAAGAATCATTTCTGTTTCACTTCTGTGCCCCTAGCTTATTTTGGAGGGTCATTTTTTTTTTACAAAGAATTAAAGCGTTTGTAACTTTATAAGGATAAGTGAATTTATGACAAAAAGCAAAGAACAAAGTCATGGACTTTCCAGGTCATTCACCATTAGGCAATTCTCAAATATTAAGCCCACAATGCCAAATACCCTCTACGCTTACATTCTTTTCTATTACTTTTAGAGGATCCAATTGAACATTAAGGACAGGAGTAAGAATGTAGTGATTTGCATACTTTTTAGAGGCATGGATTTCTGTGTGTAAGCAGCTATAGCTCTTTGTGGTCACTGTGGCCCCAGGACAGAATAGAACAGGACAGTCAGGCCAGCTGTGAGGCTATGCTCAGGACACAAGCCTCCCATATCTTGCTTCTGAGGGTCTTCCCTGACTATTTCCTGGCCCAGCAGGGCAATCTCTTCAGACTCAGGGGGAAAAGAGGGGTAAGAATCCTCATCAAAGACTTTAATCTCACAAGGCTATGGGCTGGGCACCGTGCCTGTGGCCTCAATGCCTGCCGGCCCGCCCTCCCCTACCAGAACCCACCCCAGCCAGATCTCAGCCTCCTCGCCTTTAAATGACTGTACCTCACCACATTGTCTCTCAGAGGCCACACTTTCCTTGGGGGAACCTTTTTCTGGAAGCCCTAATATCTGACCACTTTCTACATCTCCCAGATCAATCAAATCAAAATCAAAAAGATTGGCCAAAGGCAAGCCAGGTGATGGACGACTGACTGCCCTCGCTGGCAGTGTGACATTGGGAGAGTCAGCTGTCCCCTGTGGGGTTCCCGGGACCTGAGGCTGATGGGCTCTCAGGCTCTCCCAAGGCCAGCCTTCTCAGGGAGGTGGAAAAGGCACCAAGCAGCTGCCTGTTCTCATCCTCACTCTATATATTCCTGAGTATGTGCCAGGTAGCTTTCATGCTTTACAGAGATTACTTACTGGGTAGGTTCTAATACTAGCTGCTTTTACAGGCAAAGAAACAACCAGAAAGAGATTGGCTGCCTTGCCCAAGGCCACCGAAGAGTGAGTACCAGAGCTGAGATGAGCCCAGGCACTCTGACCCCAGGACAACACCGTCACAGCTGAGCAGCTGTGACCACCGGTCAGGCTTTAGAACAGAGAAGTTACGGGGCCTAGGAGCTGCAGAGCTGCATACTACACAGTGGGGGCATAGCATGTCACAGCTGGAAGTGGCCTCAGAGATGAACACACCCAAGTCCCCAGGCAGAAGGAGGGGAAGAGACTTGCCCTGACCACACCTGGTTGGCAGAGGTGTTGCACCTTGGTAGTGCCAATTCCATGGCACTGAGAGAAGGGTGTCTGGAGCAGCCCATCTAGAAAACTAGAAGGTGGGAACCAGAGGAGGAGAAATTCTCGGGAGGAGAAGTAATGGAGTACAATGCAACTAAGGAGTGAAAAGCAGCAAGGGAGAGGGCAGTGAGCAGCCTAGCCCAGGCAGGGCGCCTCGTTACAGCAAGGCACGTGCCACGACAGCCTCCTTCCTTTGCTCCATCTTTTAGTATTATTCCTTTTTTTCCTTCTTTTTTTTCGGGTTTTTTTTTTTTTGTCTACTTTTGTTTCAATATTATTTCTGATATTTTCTCCTCTACTGGCTTGAGGAGTAGATGCATGTGGGTGGCCTAGGGCCAAAATATTCACGCGAGGGTCCAACTCTCTTAGGAGGGAATTGCAGGCCAGGTGTACCAAGCAGGACCTGGGGATGGGGTGGGGCCAGTGCTTCTCAGACTTTTGATCCCCCTGATAATCCTGTTGGGAAGAAAGAAGAAGCGAAGGACAAGGAAGAGGAGGAGGAGGAAGAGGAGAAGGAGGAGGAGAAAAAAATCCTAACCTCCAAAGTGATGGAATTAGGAGGTGGAGCCTTTGGGAGGTGATTAAGACATGGGTGGAGCCCTCATGAATGGGATTAGTGCCCTTATAAAAGAGGCCCCAGAGAGCTCTCTGGCCCTCTTTCCACCATGTGAGGATACCTTGAGAAGTTGGGAGCCTGCGACCCAGAAGCAGGCTCTTACAAGAACCCAATGATGCTGGCACCTTGATCTTGGACTTTCCAGCTTCCAGGACTGTGATAAATAAATGTTTGCTGTTTATAAGCCACCCAGTTTATAGTGTTTTGTGATAGCCGCCTGAATGGACTAAGACAGGGAGTGTTTCTGGCGTCGAGTAGGTAGAGGCCAGAGATGCTGCTGAACATCCTACAGTGCACAGGCCAGCCTCCCCCCACCCCCCAGAAAGATTTATCCTGTCCAGAATATCAAAAACACAGAGGCTGAGAAGCCAGGAGCCAGCCAATTTCCCTCCACCCCCTTCCCCAGGGTACTTGAATTGGTACCTGTCCTGCATCGCATTTGCTGTATAACAGCGTTACATGGGAGATGCTAAAATCACAGTCCTTTGGTTCATGTGAAGAGAGAAACACGGCCAGATGGGCCTTTGCATCTTTTCCCTTCTTGTCCTCTTCCCCGCCCGGCCTGGGAGCCCTGGGACAGCTTTGGTTGCACTTCACAAGTGAGTAGTGCCACCTAGTGGGACTAGTTAACAACACCAGCAGGAACGTTTCCAAGCACCGGAAACTATTAAACATTAGCCGGCTTTCCGCTGTTGAGAAGATGCTGTGGAAATCCATGAAGACCACCCAAATGAGGAAACACAGAGGCGTTCTATGGCAAGGAAGTCAGCCACCATCACTTGCATTTCGCAGAGTCAGACGTGAGGGGAGACTCAGATGCTGGTGGGAAAGGTTTCTATAGAAAAAAGGAAAGGATGCAGAGGGCTGTAATTGAAAATTGTTGGTGAGGGAAGCTGGAGGTGGGGGCATCTTGTGTGATTGGTTTGGAGAGGATGCTTAGCTTTCTTGGGCTAGTCCTGAGTTGGAGTGGGGGTGAAAATGAGGGCAGCTGGCGACCCTGATGTTCTGGGCCTATTGCTACAGAGGTTGTGGTTTGGCTTCCTGGACTGGTTACTGCAGAGGTTGTGTGGGTCACAATTCTGTTGTCATATATGGCCTGGCCATTGTCCCTTTGTCTATTCAGTCTCTTCATTGGATAATCATTCTAAATATATCCATTCCTGCTGTTACTAATCCTGAAAAGGGCTGCATATAGTTACCCATGTGAGGCCTATAGTCCCAGCACTGTTGGGAGGCTGAGGCAGGAGGATGGCTTGAGCCCAGGAGTTAGTGGTTGCAGTGAGCTATGATCACACTACTGCACTCCAGCCTGGGCAACAGAGCAAGACCCTATCTCTAAAAAAAAAAAA
>NW_012148642.1:1426728-1452066 GCF_000956105.1 Propithecus coquereli | reverse complement strand
GGTTACACAGAAGTATGAATTGAAGCCAGGCTTATTTAGCTCCGGAATTTGTGTTCTTAACTAGTATTAAACATACTAACTCCCAGAATCATAAATGCAAGTCAGAGGACTCCTAGAGCCTTTAGCTGAACTTGCATAGCTTTACTTGAACTTCCCCCCCATTTTGCTTAAGGAGTAACAGAGGTCCAGAGAGACTTGCCTGGGATCACTAATTAGGGGCTAGAATCCAAGTCCCCTGGTTTCAAATTGAGTCTCAATAAGCCATTTGGTGAATCAGAGGCATACAAGAATATTCTACGCACCTTTGGGTTCAAGTGGGTAAATGAATCAGGAGGAAGTTAGGGAAGGAGACAATTAATAGCTGGCCATATTTCAAACCAGTGGTGGCAGGTATGATTTGCACTTGGGGAACTGCAAAGAGGTGTGCAACATCTTTAGGAAATGTGGAGTGGATTGTTAACAAGGCAGGAGGAGCCATTGGCCACTCCTCCATTCCTGTCTGTAGCATCAGCCTGCGTCTAACAGTTTGGTCTGCCGGTGGCTGTCACACTTCCAGCTGTGGGAACCATGGGCACCGGACTGTCCTTGTCCCTGTCGCGCTACAGGCCCTTCTACCTGTGATGCCACAGACCCATCCTCGGCCAGACTTCTGTGGAAGTCTCTCGCCCACAAGGAGATGAAGTCTGTTGACACGCAGGGTGACCCCGGTGTCCCAGGATGGCAGACCCACAAATCCCAAGGGCAGAGAAGATGGCTGAGGACCAAAGCCATTGGTCCCTTCAGTGGCTGTGTGGCTGATTCCCAAGCTCCACCTCTCTCCTATTGGTCACCAGGGCCATGTGACCTCCCTTTGGTTCTTCGAGGTTACACATACCTATTCTCCAAAAGCTCACACCAAACTCCTTCGTATTCTAGGGCTTTATTCTTCTGGCCCCCTGCCGCAAGGCCTTCCCTGGCCTTCTCTTCCTCTCCAGGTAGCCCCATCCTATGGGTGCCCCCTAATTTTCGCTTCTTCCATGGCTTCGCGCCACACTTTGAAATTGCACCTTTATGTGTTCCCGTTAGGTCCCCTCATGGCGTGATTACCCTATAAGGCAGGGTGTGTGTATCCACGTCCCTGGGTGCAGCATGATCCCTAGCTCAATACTTGTTACCGAGTCTCAACAGAGAGATTTGCCAGCAGCACCCCACCCCAGCCCCCAAAGCGGACCTGTGTTCAGAATCTGCCTTTAACCCATCCCTTCCAAGCTCTTTGTAATAACGAAAGCTACGAAGAAGTCAGCGGAGAAATGGACGCGGGGGGTGGGGGGACGACATGAAGGGCGCTTTCGCGTGTTATGTTAAATCTATTTCTCGGACCCGGGACCCACGCACGGGGAGTCTGGGCGGGTGTTAGGGCCGCGTCCCCTTTAAGGGGCGGGTCCGGAGCGGGCGGGCGGGCGCTCCCGGAAGACGCGGCCGCGCGGGCCCGGCGCCTCGACCCCGGCTCCTGCCCAGTGGCCGCCCGGCGCCCGCCCCCAGGTCTGCGCCACGGCCCTCGGCGCGCGCCCGGCCACCCTCGCAGTCTCGCGCCGGCGGCGGGGCGCGCGGTGACCCTTCGGCCGCCGGCCCTGCCTCCGGTCGCGCGCCGCCTCGCGCGGGTGGTGTCAGCCCTGGCAGCGCCCGCTCCGCAGTCGGTTCGGCTCTGAGCGCCCCCTCCGGCGCAGCGGGGTCGGGCGAGGAGCCGGGAGGGGGCGGGCGCGGAGTCTGGCAGGATGGTAGCGCCCTGCGGCCCGCGGGCGGCGTCGGCGGCGCTGCAGGGTCAGGGCTGGGCCTAGGCTGCACGCGGAGGTCTGGTCTCAGGGGGCGGCTCACTGTTGCCCAAAGCGTCAGCCCGGATGGGTGCGCCTTAAGCCGAGGGCAGGCAGCCTGGGCCGTGGGGCTCTGGGGAGGATGGTGACCCCCTGGCGCTTGTCTGTCAGGCTCTGCTTGTCGCACCTAAGGGGTTTTGAACTCAGAAAGGAACTAGGCCTTCTGAGACCCTCGGGGTGCTCTCGAAATGCCAGACTCTGTTGGCTTCTGCTGGGTGCTTTACCCAAACTCATCTCAGCCTATGGGGACTTCGATGAGGGGGCCCCTGACAGCTTGTGCCGGCGAAGGGCCCTCTGGAGTGACCCTGCTAGAAGCGGGCCAGTGGAGAGGCTCTCCCAAGCAGGGCCGCTAGGCTGCGTCTTCCTGCACCTCCGCATGTGGCTCCGGGCCGGCGCCCTCTTGTTGAAATTCTTCCCCCTCCTTCTACTCTACCCACTCACCTACCTGGCTCCCAGCGTCTCCAGCCTCTGGCTCCGCCTGCTTCTGAAAGCCACTGAGACCTCAGGTCCGACGTACATCAAACTGGGCCAGTGGGCCAGCACCCGGCGAGACCTCTTTTCGGAGGCTTTCTGTGCACAGTTCTCCAAGCTGCATGTCCGAGTGACCCCGCACCCTTGGACTCACACTGAGCACTTCCTGCAGCAGGCATTTGGGGAGGACTGGGGGAGAGTTCTCTCCTTTGAGAACCAGGAGCCTGTGGGTTCAGGCTGCGTGGCCCAGGTGTACAAAGCATATGCCCGCACTACCTTCCTGGAGAAGGACAGCATCCAGAGACTTGGCGGGGCCTCCTGTCTGCAGCCTTCCTCAGAAGCCGCGGCAGTCAGGGGGCTGAGAGAGCTCTTTGGACCCTCCGGAAATCTTGCTGACCAGTCATTTCTAGAAAGGCTGCTCCTCCCTAAAGCTGACTTGGTTGGATCAAATGCTGGGGTGTCTCAGGTCCCTGGCCACTGCCCCAAGCCAGATCACCTCATCCCTGTGGCAGTGAAAGTAAGTATATCTCTGATAGCTCACATCTCACCTCCCACTGGGCTTTCCCAGATCAGAAACCCCCATGCAAGTCACCCCCTCCTTGCCTTCCATTTATTTCTATTTGCTTGACCAATATCTGAGTGTCTGCTACGTGCAAGCTGTTTTGTTTCTTGGCTTGAGGGAGTGGTGGTATGAATAGTCTGAGAGAGGAAAAGGAGGAAGATTTGGAGTTTGCTGCGAGTTTGCTGCTCCGGAAACGAGCATCCTCTTTCCTCCGATGAGAAGCCACCTGGCTCCTCCGTTGATGGTGGGACCCAGCCCTGGCCATGTAAAATGTGTCCTCCTGTCTGATTGCTCCTCCTGTTTCACTGTGGCTCTTTCTGGCAGGTGTTGCACCCTGGCCTGCTCTCTCAGGTGCATATGGACCTGCTGTTGATGAAGATTGGCAGCCGAGTCCTTGGACTTTTGCCAGGAATCAAGTGGCTTAGCTTGCCCGAGATTGTGGAGGAATTTGAGAAGCTCATGATCCAACAGGTGAATTCTCCTTCCCTCAGCTGTAAATAGCACCTAACATAGTTCTTGCCACTAGATGCTGCTTAATAAATGCTGAGTGAATGAGTTATTTCCCAGTGTGTCATGGCTAGTGTGATGTTTTAGTCAGAGTAGGTAACGCTCAACTGATAAAACAAAGAACACCCAAATGTCAGTGGCTTAATGCGAGGAGGTTATGTCTTGCTTATATCCAAGTTCCATGTAGGTGAACTGAGAGAGAGGGAGGGAGCTCTGCTCCATAGTTTCAGGGACCCAATTTCCTACCAAATTTGGCACTGCCTTCTTCAACATGTGTCATCTGGGCTCAGTGCGGACTAGAGAGAAAGGATCACATAAGAGATTTTGCGGGCCAGGAGCAGTGGCTCACGCCTGTAATCCTAGCACTCTGGGAGGCCGAGGCAGGAGGATTGCTTGAGCTCAGTTCAACACCAGCCTGAGCAAGAGCAAGACCCCATCTCTACAAAAAATAGAAAACTTAGCCAGGCATGGTGGTAAGTGCCTGTAGTCCCAGCTACCCGGGAGGCTGAGGCAGGAGGATAGCTTGAGCCCAGGAGTTTGAGGTTGCTGTGAGCTAGGCTGATGCCACAGCACTCTAGCCCAGGCAACAGAGTGAGACTCTGTCTCAAAAACAAAAAAGATTTTGCGGCCATGCCTTGAAGGAGTGAATGTTACTTCTCAGTCCACTGAGCATTAGTCACATGGGCCCAAGGTAACTGTGGGGGAGCTTAGGAAATGCAGTCTAATTTTGTGCCTGGTAAGAAAAACAAATGATTCTGGTGGAACATACAGTATTTTTTGTGCCACAGTCAATGACTGAACTACAGGGTGAGGAGAATACTTAGCAAAGTCACACTCTGTTACTTTGTTTTGCTTTGTTTCCAGGGCTGAGTAGACAAGGACCTCCTCCCTGTTCACTTGGGACATTTGTATAAGTGGCCAGATGTGGTAAACGTACTTTAGGGTTGGTCGAGACTCTGAGTAGGCATCTGCACTGGCTCCCTGTTGAATAGCGCAGGGATTGGCAGGTTTGCAGAAGCAATGTGCCAATTCTTCATTTAGATCCTCTGATTTAAGGTTTTAAGTCCTAGGGATTCATTTTAATGTTCAGCAAGTCTCTTAGTCTGTTCTGGCTGCTATAACGAAACACCATAAACTGGGTAGCTTGTAAACGACAGACATTTATTTCTCACAGTTCTGGAGGCTGAGAAGTCCAAGATCAAGGCATCAGAAGATTTGATGTCTAGTGAGGGCTTGCTCCCTGGTTCACAGACAGCTGTCTTTTCACTGTGTTCTCCCATGGTGGAAGAGGTGAGGGTCTCTCTAGGGTCTCTCTCTCTCTTTTTTTTTTTTTTTTTGTGACAGAGTCTTGTTTTGTCTCCCTGGCTAGAGTGCAGTGGCATTATCATAGCTCACTGCAACCTCAAACTACAGGGCTCAAGCAGTCTTCCTGCCTCAGCCTCCCGAGTAGCTGGGACTACTGGCACTTACCACCATGCCTGGCTAAGTTTTCTATTTTTTGTAGAGATGGGGTCTTGCTCTTGCTCAGGCTGGTGTTGAACTGAGCTCAAGCAATCTTCCCACCCTGCGTCCCAGAGTGCTAGGATTATAGGCAGGAGCCACCACACCCAGCTTTCTCTAGGGTTTCTTTTATTAAGCCAGTAATAAGGGCTTTGCCCTTGTGACCCAATCACCTCCTAAAGGCTCCACCTCCTAATGCTATCACCTTGGGGGTTAGCATTTCAACATATGAATTTTGGGGGGACACAAACATTTAGACCATAGCAGAAAGCTTTGCTTTATATTATGGAGTAGTAGTGTAGTTTTGATAATAAAAGCAAATTAAGACAGAATACAGCTTTTATTTCAACAGCCATCTCCGAATTAATTACTCTCAGTCCTAGCTCCCGTCTGAGCTTTAATTCCTCTTGTAGAAGTCTGACAGGCCTCATGGGGTCCTGTCGCTTCAAACTCACGTCTCTATGTCTCACCCCAATTGTCTTAGCAACTGGCTCTTCCTACTGAGCCTGTCTGTATCTCTCAGTAGTAGTCCCCCCACATTCCTTGGCTGGAAACCTTAGAGTTGTAGGTCCAGGTGTATATGTGTGAGTATCTCTCTCTCTCTTCATTCATTTATAGATTCATATAACAGTGATTGAAAACTCTGTTAGAAGCTGATGAATTAAGAAAACAAGTGAGCTTTTCCTATCCCTAAGGAATACAATTGGCCTTCTGTACCTGTGGGTTCCACTAAAGTGGATTCAACCACCGTGGATACAAAATGCAGTTCGGGGCTGGGTGCAGTGGCTCATGCCTATAATCCTAGCACTCTAAGAGGCTAAGACAGGAGGATTGCTTGAGGCCAGGAGTTCAAGACCAGCCTGATTAAGAACAAGACCCTGTCTCTACAAAAAATAGAAAAAATTAGCTGGGTGTAGTAGCAAGCGCCAGTAGTCCCAGCTACTCGGGAGGCTGAGGCAGGAAGATCACTTGAGCCCTGTAGTTTGAGGCTGGGCCTTTCAGCTGGCCTTTCAGTGAGCTATGATGATGCCACTGCACTCTAGCAGGGTGACAGAGTGAGACTCCATCTCAAAAAAAGAAAATGCAATTAGGCCTACGATGGTTGCATCTGTACTGAACAAATACAGACTTGTCATTCCCTGAACAATGCAGTATAACAGCTATTTACATAGCACTTACATTGTATTGTTATAAGTAATCTACAGATGACTTAAGTATATGGGAGTATATGCGTAGGTGATATACAACTACTACACTATTTTGTATCAGGGACTTGAGGCTCATGGGTTTTGGTATCGGGGAGGTCCTAGAACCAGCCCCCTGGGGATAGCAAGGGAGGACTGTATGGAGTGGGCAGAGGGGGCTAATGTGTAAATACTTGCAAATTAGGTGTGATCAGGAGTCCCCACAGGTTCGGGTGGGTTCAGCTGGGGCTCAGAAGAGGACGGTGCACCCTTACGCTGAGGGCAAAGGCTCCCTAGGCTTGAGCTAAGTATTGAAAGGTGACTGGTGTCTGCAGTTGGACCAAATGGGGGAAGAATATTCTAGTCACAGGCTGTATAGAAGGCAGAGGAGAGCAGGGGCATCAGACAGTCTGGGATGTTGGGTGAGGCTGGAGTCTTGGGTGGTGAGGAAGGGGAAGGTGCCACCTGAGGCGGACCTGGAGAGAGAAGCAGAGGCCAAATCCTGACCCACCTGGGTACCATCCTAAAGGCTGTAGCCTTCCCTGTGCAGGTGTGGGAGCCCCAGGCAGATGGATGAGAGAGAGGGAAGATGGGGATAGGGACCCACCTGAGGCACCTCTTTTGGGGCTCAGGTGACTCAGGTGAGAGCACGTGCCTTGGAAGCAGTGAGGGTAGGGGGCTGCCTCATGGAGGGGAAGCGAGAAGGTGTGATTTGGGACTTGTGGTGACTGAGTACATGGGGTAGTGAAGGGAAAGTCCATTCAGACACAGAGTTTGAGTCTTTGGGGGCTGGGCGCGGTGGCTCACGCCTGTAATCCTAGCACTCTGGGAGGCCGAGGCGGGCGGATTGTTTGAGCTCAGGAGTTCGAGACCAGTCTGGGCAAGAGCGAGACCCCGTCTCTACTAAAAATAGAAAGAAATTAATCGGACAACTAAAACTATATAGAAAAAAAAAATTAGCCGGGCATGGTGGCGCATGCCTGTAGTCCCAAGGATTGCTTGAGCCCAGGAGTTCGAGGTTGCTGTGAGCTAGGCTGACGCCACAGCACTCTAGCCCAGGCAAAAGAGTGAGACTCTGTCACAAAAAAAAAAAAAGAGTCTTTGGGCTCCCATGGGGTGACGTGCAGATGTGGAATGTGTCAGTCTGGAGACTGGTGTTGAGGTCTGGTCTGGAGATCAGGTGTTGTCACCAGGAGGCACCAGCCAGGGGGCACGGTGGAGGTTGGGAGCTGGTAGGCATCGGCCTCTAGGGGGTCAGGAGACCACTGCCACAGGCCAGTTAGAGAGGTGGGGGGGGGGCCTGGAGAGCCACGGCCAGCGTAAGACAAGAGGGTTCAGAAAGAGCCGAGCCAGTAGTAGGGGCTGGGCCTTTGAGCTGGCGAGCAAAGGCCATTGCCAAGTGTAGTGGTGGCAGCATGGGTGCTGGGGTGGAGGAAGTGGCTACAGCAGGGTGACCCTAAGGAAGGAGAGGACCAGAGGCTGGGTCATGGAAGGCAAACCCCTGGGCGACAGGAAGGGGATCCACTGACTGGTGGGAAGCTGGTGGGTGGGCAGGGAAGGATGGTGCAGAAGCAGCGCGGCCCCCACCCTGCCAGGGCACCTGCTGTCTGGAGCTTCAGGGCATTCATGCAGAGATCCTGGGCTTCGGGGGCAGCCTTTAGCCACTGAATATCTTCTTCCAAGTTTCTTGGCGAGTTCTGTGGGGAAGATGGGTGGGAAAGGCAGGGTGAGTCTGCTGACTTGCTAGCTGCTTTGCATTTCCGGTGTTGCTGTCCCTGTGCCCAGACTAACCCTCACCTTTTCTCTCCGTTTCTCTGTAGATCGACCTGCGTTACGAAGCTCGGAATCTAGAACACTTCCAGCGCAACTTCCAGAATGTGAAGGCTGTCAAATTCCCCACCCCTCTGCGTCCCTTTGTTACCAGGGATGTCTTGGTGGAAACATACGAAGTAAGCCTGGTGGCTTCCCCGACGTGCCTTTTGCTCACAGCTGGCCCACAGGGGGCTTAGTCTGGAGTGAGGACGTGATTCCTGTCTGTAACGCTGTGGGGAGCTGGGACACATTGGCAGTGGGGGGTGGGAGGTGGGGGGTGGGCAGGAGGGCAGTGCAGCAAGGCGGCCCAGAGCACTGGACGTGGCCTCAGACTTCCTAGATTTGAAAATCTGCTCTGCCATCTTGTTAGCTGGTGACCTAAGAGACAAAGGCAACGGTTCCTGCCTCATAGGATTGTCCCAGCAGTAAATGCCACATTGAACGCAAGACGCCCGGTTTGGCACAGAGAGAGTGCTCCACAGCATTTGTGGCATTTGCTCAGCTGTCCCTTAGTCCAGCCACCTCTTTAGAGATGGTGATATGAGATTCAGGGAAATGACAGGAGCCACCAGTGTGCCTAGCTGTGCCACGTTGAGCAAGTTAGTAAATTCTCCAGGCCGTGGTTCTTTTATTTGTTAATTAGGGAAAACAAGATCTATCTCCATGGGTTGCTTTGACAGTTAAACTAAGCCTGCAGTCCCCCACCCCTGGGCTGAGGACCAGTGGGGGCCCACAGCCTGTTAGGAGCCGGCCTATGTCATCTGTATATTTACAGCTGCTCCCTGTGGCTTATGTCACAGCTTGAGCTCCGCCTCCCCCGCCCCATGGAAACCGGTCCGTGGTGCCAAAAAGGTTGGGGACGGCTGAACTAAGCCATATACAACCTTGTTCACATTTATTAGCTCCCCTTTCTTCTTTCTTTCCTTTCCACTTCCTTTCCATTTTCCTGCTCAAGGCCACAGAACCCATTCCAGTCCCTGTTGGCTGGTTTCTGAGCAGAAGCTAGCTCTCCACCTCTTACCTGTCAGTCCAGAGTTGATGGGTTTCCTTTCTAATAAACCTACGGGACTTCTTGTAGAACTGAAAGGAAATGTAAATACATTCAAGTCAGCTTGTGGCCGATGGACTGATCAGGGGCTCTGAGAAGGGTGAAGCTCCGGGTTCTTTCCCAGTCCATGGGAAGGCAGCGCTGCGTGCCCCGTGCAGTGAGGAGCGGGCAGCCGGCAGCTGGCCGGGGTACAGCTGTCCTCTCTCTGGCCTTCCCTACAGGAGAGTGTGCCTGTGTCCAGTTACCAGCAGGCAGGGATTCCCGTGGACTTGAAAAAGAAGATTGCGCGGCTGGGGATCAACATGCTTCTGAAGATGGTGAGCTCGGTCGGGGGCAGAGTGGCACTCAGGCCTGGCTTTTGGCTGGGACTCTGCTTGGGATCTGGGCGGGAGGGCAAGCCTAGCAGCAAGCCGCCACGGGGAGAAAGTCTGCTCTAGAGAGTGCTGAGCCTGCAAAAGTGCTCATGTATCCAGAGCATCTGTTAAGCCAGTGGTCTCCAACCTCTTTGGCACCAGGGACCAGTTTCATGGAAGACAATTTTTCCATGGACTGGTGGTGGGGGAGAATGCAGCGAAAACGGGGTGGTGGAGCTCTGTGGCCCAATCCCTAATGGTCCACAGCCCAGGGGTTGGGGACCGCAGTGTTAAGCCCTTTCTCGGTGGCCCGTGCTCTGGGTGCTATGGGAAGAGCAGTGAGCATGACCCATTCCTGCCCAGGCTACCTGTCGTTTAGATAAACAGCCAAGATGACATCATATGTTAAATGCTACTTTAGTCATTTGGTCAGCAAGTATTTACTGAGCACCTGCCACATGCCAGGTGTTGACGTAAGTGCTGGGTTTGCAGTGGAGAGCAACGCTGACGAGAGTACAGCGTCCAGTTCAGTGGGAAGACAGGCACGTAATCAGCAAATGGTATGCAGGGGCAAGTTCAGGGTACCAAAGGCCCATTTAGGAGGGGCCTGTGCTAACCCAGGGGTTCATTCAGGAAGTGGCTCCCTCTCAGCTGGGATGTGAAGGAGGTGTAGGTGTCACTGTGAGAGGATAGGTGGCAGGGAGTTGTCCAGAGAGAACGACCAAGTCTGGGGATGAGTGAAAATAACTTTTCTCTTGAAAACTTCAACTTAGCATATCCCTATACAAATTCTGAACTGATGACATCCAAACAATGAGTTTTTTAAAATGTACACCTCTTTACTGTTGAATAGATCACTGGGAGCTTATTGTCCCCCTGGCATTTTTTCTGCGTGTGACCTGGTGGTGCTGGGGAAGTGAGGGTTGACTTGGTCGTGAGCAGTGGGATCTCTTTCCAGATATTTGTGGATAACTTTGTGCACGCCGACCTCCACCCCGGGAACATCCTGGTCCAGGGTGCCGACAGTCTCTCCTTGAGCCGGGAGGCACGGCTGCAGCAGGTGGACGTCTGTGACACACTGGTGGTGGCCTTGGTGCCAGCCCTGCGGCCGCTGCGCCTGGTGCTGCTGGACGCCGGCATCGTGGCGGAGCTGCAGGCTGCCGACCTGAGGAATTTCCGCGCAGTTTTCGTGGCTGTGGTGATGGGGCAGGTCAGACCCACTTGGGGGTGCATCTTTTATGCCCTGGGGAGCTGCCTTTGTCTTGATGTGGGCTCCTCAATCCGGCCATTCTGGCAAATGCCCACCTTTGCCAAACTCCCGCTGGAAGTGAGCGGAGTAGGGAGAGGAGAGGAAACGAAGCCACCCCACGGGGTCTGCTGTGAGAGGGGCTGGAGCCCGACTCAGGCCAGCTGCCAGCAGCTCGTGGTTTGGGACCATGGGAAGAAGTGCCTCCTTTCCAAATGCTGCTGCGCGTTGCTACTTTCTCCTCCTCTGGCAAATGCCCGGCGGGCACCGGGGACACTGGTTTCCTGACCGGACAGTGGCTGCCCCGGTCTGTGCTGTTTGCTGCGAGGTGACAGGCTGGTGAGATGCAGCAGCCTGGAGAGCTGCTTCTCCAGGGGGGCGAGGCACGCTGGAGTCTCTTGGGTGGAGGATGTGAGTAGTTTTTCAGACCTCCCCCGTGGTTCTGAGGGGCTCCGTGGTTGAGAATTATTATTTAGAGAAAAGGGATTTAGCAGAGTCTCTACTGAGTCAAGTTAAAGTGCAACATCAAGGGTGATCATGGTGAGATGCCCTGGCCGGCTGGCCAAGAATTATCCAGCAGGAAAGACCCTGGGCAAAAGAGAGCTGGTTTAAAAAAAAGAAGGGCAAAATTTAGGGGGGTCCCTGCTTCCAAGGCTTCCGAGGAGGCAAACCCAAGGCTAGAGACTGAAGCTGGTTTGCAAGTGTGCCCTGGGCCAGGGTCAAACACAGAGGTGTGCTGTGGGGGCTGGCGGTGCTCCTCTGTACAGGTGTGGGCAAAGGAAAAAGGGCACAGCCCCAAGAGGAAGAGCCAAAAGCAGGATGGTAGAAAATTAGGGTGGAAGCCACCAAGATGTGGAAGAAGTCTGGCAGAGCTTCCAGTTTTTTTATGCTCACTCGACTCCACCAAGTCATTTTTCCTTTGCATCTTCCAGGGCCAAAGGGTGGCCGAGCTCATCTTGCGTCATGCTCGGGCCAACGAGTGCAGGGACGTGGAGGGGTTCAAAGCCGAGATGGCCACACTGGTGACCCAGGCCAGGAAGAACACCATCACCCTGGAGAAGGTGGGCAGGTCGCTCGAGGGCAGGGGCCTTGGAGTGTCCACTGCCCTTGCCCTTGGACAGAGCAAATCCCAGGTCTAAGGGGGACCCCTCTACGGAGAGAGGTCCCAAGAGGGTGTGAGTTTTAAGGCGGATAAAGAACACCCCACATCTTCCAGGCATGAGGGGGCCCAGTGAAGTTCCTGGCTCTCAGGAGGGGCTCCTTGGCCAGGCTGTCCTGGGGTGGTTGCTGTGGCAGTGACCTTCATCCAGGGAGTACTTTGTCTTCTGGAAATGGCCAAGCATGGATGGAGGAAGGACTGGGGTCTCTGAGAGCCAGAGGATGCGCTCAATGCTCCTGTCCCTCATTCAGACCTGACCCACATCTAAATGACTTTACATTTTACAAAGACTTCTAAGAAACATGACTGTTTTCTCCCAAGTTCATGCCCACATGAGCAGGAGTGGGTCGGAACAAAGAGTGGCCACTGACACCCTGGCACTGCTGATCTAGCATGTCCAGACGTGATTTTCTGTGGTTGCTGCAGGGATGGGGTAGACGGGCCTCCGAGGTGTCAGTGCCTGAGTCTCAAGGTGGGAGTTGAGCTAGAGTGGGAGTCGTCCTTTCCGGACTTTGTCAGATAGTCCCTTCCTGCTCGCTGGCATGTGCGTGTGTGTGTGTGTGTGTGTGTGTATGTGTGTGTGTGTGGGGGGTGTTGGGAGCGTGTGCGTGTTGGGAAAGAAGTGGTTCTGGGAGGCTCACGTCTGCACTCGGCTTCGTGCTGTTTTCCAGCTTCATGTTTCCAGCCTCCTGTCCAGCGTGTTTAAGTTACTGATGGCTCACAAGGTGAGGGGAGTCTCTGGGGAAGGCGGGGTGGGCAGGGCAGGGCACAGGGTGGCGGGAGCTGCTTCTCTTCCCTACGTTTTGAAAGTGTTTTAGTAAGGAGCCATCTGCATCAAGAATGCTGGTATTTTTTCCCAACGTGGGCCCAGCAGGGCCTTTCCTTCCTAGCATGGTTAGTCTGTGTATCTCTCAAGTTTATGCAGTCTAAGTGTCTGTGATACTTAGATGGAGAAAAATGGATTTAAAAATATAAAAACAGTCTAACTCAGACATTACAAGCCTTTTCCCTCCCTGGTTCATGTTAGTGATGCTTGGTATTAATGTAAGTGATACTTTGCTCTCTGCCGAGTGGGTCAAAGTCCTGCGGACAGGGCTTGCCCTGGAGGGAGGTGCCCCTTGTCCTGATGCTTTCAGAGGCCCCAGCAGGGCTGTCCTGGCCCCTGCCTGGCTGCTCCAGTCCCTTAGAGCACAGGATGCAGAGCAGGTGAATGAGGTCACATCAGTTGAGTCACTCCACTCCCTCCTCCGCAGCGCTGACCTGCACAAGCCTCTCCAAGCCTCCAGGGTTGCCACCAGGGCTGGATATGTCCATGACAATAGTAATCACAGCAGTGTGCTGAGAGTACCCTCTGCTTGCCCCAGGTACCTAGATTAGGTATATAACATTTATTAGTATCCGATTTAATCCCCTCAGTATTCCCAGAGGCAGGCACCAATGCCGAAAGGCCAAGCAGCTTGCCTGTGGCCATGTGACCTGGGGCAGGATGGGGACCAGGCACTGCAGGCTCACCCCACTCTGTCCTCCTGCCTCCAGTGCTGTCACTCTGCACATCTGTTCCTCACACTTAGTGTGGGACACAGTGGCTAAGAGGGCCTTGAAGTTTTGATGCTGCTGCTGCTGTTAGTCCCAATTTGGAAGAGTAGATAGAGGGCCTAGGGTAGCTATTGCATTCTAAGCGCTTCACTAGGCACTTAATATTTTAAAAAATTTCTAAATTTTTTTTTTTTTTTTTGAGACAGAATCTGGCTCTGTTGCCCTGGCTAGAGTGCCGTGGTGTCAGCCTAGCTCATAGCAACCTCAAACTCCTGGGCTCAAGCGAACCTCCTGCCTCAGCCTTCTGAGTAGGTGGGACTATAGGCATGCGCCACCATGCCCGGCTAACTTTTTCTATATATATTTTTATTGTCCAGATAATTTCTTTCTATTTTTAGTAGAGACGTCTTGCTCTTGCTCGGCTGGTCTCGAACTCCTGACCTTGAGCGATCCACCCGCCTCGGCCTCCCAGAGTTCTAGGATTACAGGCATGAGCCACCATGCCCGGCCATAAATTTTTAATTGTGGTAAAAAACACATACTAAAATTTATCCCCCTAACCATCTCCAAGTGCAGAGCTCAACTGATGTCCACCAAATTCACATTATTGCACAACAGATCTCTAGAACTTTCTCTTTTAGTGAAACTAAAACTCTATACCCATTGAAGAACAACTCCCCATTTCCCTCTCCACCCAGCTCCTGCTAACCACCATTCTACTTTATGTTCCCATGATTTTGACTACTCTAAGTGTGTCACGAAAGTGGAATCATACAGTATATTGTCCTTCTCTGATTAGCTTATTTTACTCAATATAATGTCCTCAAGGTTTGTCCATGTTGTATCATGTGACAGGGTTTCCTTTTTTTTAAGACTGAAGAATATTGCATTGTATGTATATACTATATTTTCTTCATTATTCTGTCGAACATTTGGATTGCTGCTACCTCTTGGCTATGGTGAATAATGCTGCAATGAACGTGGGAGTACAAATATCTCTTTAAGATCCTGCTTTCAGATTTTTGGATATATATCCAATAGTGAGATTGCTGGATCATATGGTGTCTTTTTAGTTTTTGAGGCACCTCTGTACCATTTTCCACAGCAGCCACACCATTGTATATGCCCACCAACTGTGCATAAGGGGGCCAATTTCTCCATATCCTCAGCAACGTTTGTCATTTTCTGTTTTTTTCTCCCTTGTGGCCATCTTAATAGTGTGAGGCAATACCAGTTGCAGTTTAGATTGCATTTCTCTACTTATTAGTGATGTTGAGCATCTTTTCATATGCTTGCTTGCCATTTGTATATCTTCTTTGAAGAAATGTCTATTTGGGTGGCACTTAATTTTTTAATAAAGTATTTGACAATAACATAAAGGTAAAAGAATCTAATACACACTGGAGAACTCACCACTCAACTTAAGAATGAAAGCATTCCCAGCAGTTTGGGAGCCCCGGGTCCCCAACCTGACTAGAGCCTGGGGGCCAAGGACCCTCTGTCCGCTTTCCTGTGTCCAGGCTGGAGCCCCACAAGCAGCTGGTGGGAGCATACTGCTTTCTCCTGGGTTCAGTGGTATCTACCAAGTTCACATTGTTGTGCAACAGATCTCTAGAACTTTCTCATCTTGCCCATCTGACCCCCAGACAACCTTCCAGGCCTTAACTGAGAAAAATACTCTTCAATTTCTAACAAAGTATTTCCCCACGAGTGAACCTTTCATTTCCTTTCTGTTCACTTGAAAAACAGATTCCTGATCTTCTAGGTTTAAATTCTGGCTCTATTCCTCCTCACCCAGTGGCCTTGAGTAAGTCATTTAATCTCCTTGGGCTCTCGCTTCTTTCTCTATAGAAAGGGGATAATGATAGTACTTTTGAAGATTAATTGAATAATCTGTATAAATTGCTATTACTGTGAATCTGGCTGCAAAGGGGAAGCCGTGCCCTGTTTGAGCAGTTGTGTGTAGTCTTTTAAAAAGGCTACTGTAGATTTTGAAGAATGACCCTTATTTGGAGTTATAGCTTCTGTGATGTCTGTGAAAAAATATTTGATTATTTTTAAGTCATTCATTCATATACACATAGACACAAACCTAGAAAAGTATATATTGTATCCCCAGATTTTTCCTGAATATTTCTAGTAGATGGGAGGCTAGCCAAGTAGGTGATATTGGTGGGAAAATGATGGGGTAGAGGAAAGAACATCAGGTAGATGGTAAAAATCCCATGGACAGGTCCAAGGGAGGCTGACAGTGGACAGTAACACAATTATCCAAGACACTTGTCTCTGTATCAGTTGATTTCAGGAAGAACCACTGTTTTTCTCTTCCAGGTAAAGCTTGAGAGCAACTTTGCCTCAATTGTTTTCGCCATCATGGTGTTGGAGGGGCTTGGCCGCTCTCTGGACCCCAGTCTGGACATCCTGGAGGCAGCAAAGCCCTTCCTTCTTAAAGGACCAGCATCCTCCCCCTGAGAGTGGCAGCAGGCTCAAGAGCTGAGGGCCACTCCCAAGAGCCTCTCCTGTGGCAGCTGGAATATTTTAAAATTGGACGTGTGGCAGGCACACCACTGCCGTCGCTCTGATTTGGTTTCGGGGTCTGTTTAAAAGCTTTGGGTTATTTGGTGAGTAAAGGGAGGGAACGGTCCTTCCTATTCGGTTATGGAAGCTGGGCCAGGTGCCAGGGACACTCTATTTCAGGGAAAATGTTCTGCAGAGGACGAATAAATTTAGTTATTTTGTTTTTCTCTCTTCTCTTCTTAACCCTCTAACCTCCTTGGTCAGGTAGGTCCTGCTGGCCGTTCTTAGACTCTGATAGGTTAGAAAAAGCTGTAAAAGCCTGTTGATCCATGGTTGCCAATTTTTTTAATTTTATACCCTTATTGGTAAAAAGTTAAAAGTACACAAATACACAATTTATTTATAAATTTCATCTAGGTGCTACCATGACTAGCAAATCTCTCCCAGCACAATATAGTAATACATGAGAGCAGATTTCACTGTACTTGAAATTATCTTCTTAACAATTTTCAATATTTTTTGCCAACCTCTTGCTAAAATTTATTTTGAGGTAAAACAAAACTGATTAACGGCTGGGTGCGGTGGCTCACGCCTGTAATCCTAGCTCTCTGGGAGGCCGAGGCGGGCGGATTGTTTGAGCTCAGGAGTTCGAGACCAGCCTGAGCAAGAGCGAGACCCCGTCTCTACTAAAATTAGAAAGAAATTAATTGGACAACTAAAAATATATAGAAAAAATTAGCCGGGCATGGTGGCGCATGCCTGTAGTCCCAGCTACTCGGGAGGCTGAGGCAGGAGGATCACTTGAGCCCAGGAGTTTGAGGTTGCTGTGAGCTAGGCTGATGCCACGGCACTCTAGCCTGGGCAACACAGTGAGACTCTGTCTCAAAAAAAAAAAAAAAAACAAAAAAAACTGATTAACGTGGCTGACGGACCCACGACAGGAGCAGAACAGCTTGGCCACTTCCGTAACGTTTCCCTGGCTTGACCTTAGTGCTCAGACTGTGGTTCTCTGCGGCAGTGTCTACCCCATCTGTTTGCAAGGGTTAATTTGGATTAATACCAACATAGAGTTAACATAACCAGTGTGTCCTCTTTGCCAAGGGCTGCACCCAGTGACACGCCCACAGTGAATGCCACCTGCCCCGCTCTGCCAGGCCCATGCACAGACCGTCCTCTGAGAGCTGACCTGACATGTGGCCACATGACCCTGACTCTGGGGGCCCCAGGATCAGCCTGTAGAGGAGATATCTGTAAAGCTTAATTTCTTCTTTTTTTAGATAAAAATTGCATTTTATCCCTGCAGCCTCATGGGTTATCTTGCTTGTCTTAGAGACCATTGCTCTAGACAGTGAATGGAAAGTCAGGATAAAGTTCCTCATTCCTGTCATTTAGGGAGCAAGAGTGGTTTAGTGGGACAGAGATTCCTTTGGTACAGTTTTTTCCAGAGGGGTGGAGATGTTACTTTTTACTTCCCAAGTCTTGAAGGCGGCATTCTAGTCAGGCTGTGAGGGGTTGGGGTGGCTCCAGATAGGTGGGAGGGGGCACACCAGTCAGACACAGTTGGGCCAAGTGCACACTCACACCGTAGGGGCAGGAGGGGCACAAACACAGAGCAGGGCCTCTCTGAGCCTTTCCTTAAAGCCTGGGGATTTAATCAAGCCATTTGTGGCCTGTATTATCTATTGCTGCGTACAAACCACTTCAAAACTTAGTGGCTTAAAACAGTATTTATTGTCTCATAGTTTCTTTGGGTCAGAAATCTGGGTGCAGCCAAGCTGCATCCTCTGGCTCAGGATCTCTCCTGAGGCTGTGGGATCTCGAGGCTCCACTGGGGTGGGTCTGATGCCAAGCTTACTTGGGGGTTGTTGGACTGAAGGCCTCAGTTCCTCAGGAGCAATAGAAAAGCAATAGAAAGTAGCAATAGAAAAGGAACACAGCCTTTCCAATTGGCTGCTCTCCTGCGGAGCAGGGCTGTAAGCAGCCGTGACACCCAGCTGGAATGGCATGATCCTGAAGCCCCATTTCCACAAGGACTGGCAGCTGTGCGTGCCACATGGTTCAACCAGCTGGCCTGGAAGATCCACAGGTGCAAGGCCCAGCAAGCAAAAACATGCCACATCACCCCTCGCTCTGTATCCGCACCCATCCGGCCCATAGTAGGGTGCTCCATGATGAGTTAAGGGTGGCTGGCATCCTCAAGATGGTGGCCAGGACCATTGGTATTTCTGTGGATCCAAGAAGGAGGAACAAGTCCACCAAGTCCCTGCAGGCCAATGTGCAGCAGCTGGAGGAGTACTACCTGCAAGCTCATTCCCTTCCCCAGGAAGCCCTTGGCCCCCAGGAAGGGAGACAGTTCTGTTGAAGAACTCAAATTGGCCACCCAGCTGACAGGACCAGTGACACCCATATGGAATGTCTAGGAGAAGCCAGAGTCATTGTCGAGGAGGAGAAGAACTTCAAGGCATTCACCAGTTTTTGTGTGGCCTGCACCAATGCCTAGCTCTTTGGCATATGGGCAAAAAGAGTCAAGGAGGCTGCAGAACAGGATGTAAAAAGAAAAAATAAAGCCCTATTGGGGACTTGTAATAAATCAGCAGGAAAAGAAAGAAAGAAACAAAAGGAACACAGGCTAAATAGAAGAAGAATGGCAACAGATGAACTTTAATACATACAGGTGATGTGCTGCTTTAAAAAATACAACACTTGGCCGGGCATGGTGGCTCATGCCTGTAATCCTAGCACTCTGGGAGGCCAGAGGCTGGAGGATTGCTCGAGGTCAGGAGTTCAACAGCAGCCTGAGCAAGAGCAAGACCCCATCTCTACTAAAAATAGAAAGAAATTAGCTGGACAACTAAAAACATATAGAAAAAATTAGCCAGGCACGGTGGTGCGTGCCTGTAATCCCAGCTACTCGGGAGGCTGAGGCAGAAGAATTGCTTGAGCCCAGGAGTTTGAGGTTGCTGTGAGCTAGGCTGACGCCACGGCACTCTAGCCCAGGCAACAGAGCGAGACTCTGTCTCAAAAAAAAAAAAAAAAAAAATACAACACTTAAGGTACTTAGATTGAGTATCTTAAAAATGAAATTTGATTTATAAAGGCATTACTTGACGTTCTTGGGTATAAATGGGTAAAGTGGCAGCTTGGCATTTCTCCTGAAGAGGATCGCAACTCAATCCCCTCTAATGGAGAAAGTCCAAGGTTCATTTCATTGTTACTAAAACCACTGGAGAAATGAGTTCCTTTCTTTTTTCCAAGACTCAAAGGGAGAGGAAAAACAAGCAAGTCTTTCACAGTAGGGAATTAAATCAACGTGAGGTTTTGTGAACAATTTTTTCTCATCCTCTTTGTTTTCAACTTCCAGCTATGGAATAGCTTCTTGATTTGGGGTTAAATGTACGTTAGGTCACTTAAGAGTCTGTCCCCACAATTCATTAAAATTTGTCTGGGAATTTGATTTGCATTTAGAAGCTGAGTGCTCAGTGCCAGGGCTTGGCATCCCTTCCCTCACCTTCTGGAATAGAAACATTCAAACAGAGTGCTCATCTGATAACCAAAAAGGAGGGTCATCATGTAACGTGCAAAAGGCAGTAAGGGATATTTGTCCTAGGAGTTCTTAGAGCATATCTGGAAAACAAATATCCTTCATTATAACAGGCAAAATAGTTTATTGATTTGGACCATAAACTTTTTATAGTAAAAAAACAGAATATGTGATGCAAAACAAGGCTAAAGACCTACATATGGTGTATTTGGGTCAATATTGCTGTTAAGTACAGCAAGCATTAAAGTCAAAACAGATTTTTTTGTTGTTGTTGTTTGGTAATTCAGTCAAAGATGAGGAGGGTGAATGAATTTGAGTTCACCTCAACCACTTTGCTACCAGGAAAGGAAGAGATAACAAAGGAATAAAAATCTCCTGAGTACATGCTGTGGGCCATAGTATCTTAAATGACTCACATTCAGATGAGGGCCATTGGCCTCAGATAGGTAAAGTGACTTGTCCGAATTCATAGAGCTCATAATTGACACAGCTGAGGTTTGAACTCCAGATCGTCAGACTCCCAAGTTCTAATGATCCTTTTTATGTAAGCCGTGCTTTTCCTGTGGCCCTGGAATCATGGCCTTGCGCTTTGCTAGGAGCAAGGCAGCTGTGTAGTGGCAGCCATCTACCCAGGAAGAGTGGAAAGCTCCTGTCCTTCCAGTTCATGGACTTTTGTATCTTAGTGGTTTGCAGATGTCACTAGAAAGAGTAACTGGTGAACGGTAGCCAAGGGAAAGCCACCTATTGCATATCAACTGGAAAGTCAGCTTTCATCCAGGAAATAGTGGATGCTCTCCTCTAGTTTATACACCACTTAGAAGTGAGGAGAGCCTGGGGCAGCTCAGCAACCATAAGCTAGATGTGGACTTTACTCTCAGGAGAGAGGTTTCCTGTTACAGACAAAAGGGAACATGGTGTCCCATATCTTGGCACAGAAGGAAGGGTATCAGTCATATTCAGTGCACTCAAATCCCTAAATTGAGGTCTATATTTCATAAGTATCCTATTTTTTATACTTTGACTCCGTGAAGTCTGCAGTGTAACAACATAGAACTTAGCAAGTAGATCCATTTCAAAATGAAATCTCCAAGGTGTGAGGATGGCAGGCTAAGCTTATAATTTAATCAAACCCAGAGGTTCTGAGAAAAACTATAACCCTAAGAATTTGGGGGCGGGAAGAGTCCAGAGAGACTTGGAGTCCATCCAGAATTGAAGGTAATATTAAGAGACAAAAGCCAAGCATCTAGGGCTGGCTAAGGATCAAGGCATTAGAAGCACTCTTGATGCAGGTTCTTCGGCCCTACCGGACTTAGCATAGGGCGCAGGACTACTCAGCTGAGTCTGATAGCACCAGTTCATCTACTGGTATGTGGGAACCAGTGGCTGCTGGTTAGTAACCAAGTTCCAGTTTGCAGAATAACAAAATAATGAGGACTTTAAGATACCGTTGTGAGCCTCTTGGAGGAGAGTGCACGGGACTACTTTGGGAAGCACCACTGGTTCAGCTAGTCAATACAGGAGGAGCAGGCAGAGTGGCAGGTGCAGGTAAGAAAACACCGTCTAGAACAGCCAAGGAGGGGAGGAGCATCAGACTTAGTGCTGGGGTTTCTCGGCACAGGCATAACAAAGAAGCAGCCCGGGCCTGGCCAGGCCGAGTCAAGAGCCGGCCCGTAAGTCGGCACAGCCTTCCTCCCAAGAGCAAGCGCGGGCTCCGCCCAGCCGACGCCTGAGCCCGCCGGTATCTGGCGTGTCCGCGAAGTCTCGAAACGGCCGTCAAGCAGGAGTGGCATCGCGGCTCTGCTGGCGCGGACAGTAGTGCCTCGAACAGTGGCAGCTCGGCAGTGGGGAAGGAGGGGGCTGAACCGCTAACTTGGGACGCGGTTGGCGGCCGGCTTCTCCCTGTCCGGGAGCTGGGCGACGCCGCCGACGTCACGGCGGGGCGGGGCGCGGAGAAGTGACGTCACGGACGGTGCAGCCTGGGAACCGCTGTGGGGACGCGGGCGAACATGTCGGCTCTGACCCGGCTGGCGCTGTCCGTTCGCGCAGGAGGTCGCCTCTTCAGAGGCTGCCGCGAGCGGGCAGCTGGAGGAGGCGGAGTCCGTCAGTGAGTGTGGACTGGGACGGGGGCTTCTAGCGGAAAGCGCCGGTCTGCGGACGCCCTCACCTTGACACAGGGCGCCCGGAGCGGACGAGGCCCCGGTGGTGACCTCCGCCCGAGGCCCGCTGGGTCCTGTAGTGCGCGCGCGCAGCCGGGCTCCGGGAGGCACCGCGGGGCGGGAGGAGGCTGTTGGCCACGCAGACCGGACACAGTGGGTGGGGTCACCGTCGTACCGGAGGCGCCTGCGCTCGGGGGAGTCACAGCGATGTGCGGACGGGCTAAGGTGGGAGGCGAGCGCGCTTCAGGCCGAGGGAGCAGCCTGTGTGGCGCCTGTGTGGAAGCATCTAGAGCGAGGCAGGGAGCGGCGGCGAGGGCTTCTCGAGGGTCCCAGTGCGTGGCTGACGAGTTTAGGACACAGACGATTGCGCTCTTTGGGAAATTTTAATCAGAGACGTCATGCGGCCAGTTTTTCATTCTGAAAAATCACTCGGCTGCCGAGTGGGGACCTAGTCTAAGCTCCGGAGTGGAGGCGATCACCCAGAGAGTGTTCCAGTGGGGGGAATAGAGGAGAGCCCCAGCTGACGCGTGGGCAACACGGAATTCAAGAGAGGGAGCCCAAGAAGCAGACCCAAGAGCGTAGGGCTGGGAAGCCAAGGGAGCTGCCAGCAACGAATTGGCACAGAGATTCCCTAAGAGCAGGACTGAAAATGGAATAGTGGATTTTTCCAGGTGATGTTCCTGAACGCTTAGACCATCATCTGCACTTCACCAAAAGGCAGTGCAGGGTCGTGGTTCAGAGCGGGGTTCTGACCCCAGAGTGGCCAGATTCAAATCCCGCCTCTGTCGCGCTCGCACTCTGGCAGTGTGACCTTGGAAGAGTTTCTTAATCTCTCAATGCCTCAGTTTCCTCACCGATTTTGTAGGGGTAATAGTGCCTCTTTCCAGGGAACTAAATGAATTACTGTTTTCTAAAGTGTTAAAACAGTTGCTGGTGCCTAGTAAGGATCATACAAGTATTATTATTATTTATTTATTTTTTTTGAGACAGAGTCTCACTGTGTTGCCCGGGCTAGAGTGCCGTGGCGTCATCCTAGCTCACAGCAACCTCAAACTCCTGGGCTCAAGCGATCCTCCTGCCTCAGCCTCCCGAGTAGCTGGGACTACAGGCATGCGCCACCATGCCCGGCTAATTTTTTCTATATATTTTTAGTTGTCCAATTAATTTCTTTCTATTTTTGGTAGAGACGGGGTCTCACTCTTGCTCAGGCTGGTTTCGAACTCCTGAGCTCAAACAATCCGCCCACCTTGGCCTCCCAGAGAGCTAGGATTACAGGCGTGAGCCACCGCGCCCGGCCTCATACAAGTATTACTTAACCGTTGCTAGAACATTATAGGAGTGACTTGCCTGAAGTCCCACATCGATTAAGAATTTGGAGCTGAGGCAAGTGTGGGGTGGAAAGAAGGAAAAGCCCTGTGTGTCCTGGGCGAAGATAGTGCCGGAGAGCCACCAGCAATAGCCCTCGACCTGCACAAGGAGATTGGAGAGTGCTGCTCTTCACTGAGCTATTGGCGCTTCCATAACACACGCTTATTTCAGTGTGCGATACTAAGTATTTGTGGAGTGTCTTCTATATGCCAGGCTTCTTTCTAGGTGCTGGGGATAGAGCAGAATACAAGAGAGATAATGAAGCTTACATTCTGGAGAGAAGACTCAAACTTGTAGAAAAGAACGTTTTTAGGTACTGTTAAGGGGTGTGAAGAGAATCAATCCATCAGGGGATTAGCAGAGTGCTTGGGATGGGGGTGGATGGGGCTGTTGTACCTGGGATGGTGTGGGAGTGCCGGAGAGTTTGATTTGGACTAGGACCTGAGGGAGGAGAAGTCAGCCATGCATACTGCAAAGGAAGAGCCTCCCAGACAGAGGAGGCAGCAAGTGGAGAGCGGGGAGGTAGAGGGAGAGGGCAGGGAGACAGGTCAGAGAGTCAAGTAGGGGCTGGATTAGGGAGGGCCTTGGAGGACTGGAAATTTTATTCTGAGAGTCACGGGGAGCCATTGGAGGCTTTAAAGTAGGAAAATAATATGGTCAGATTTATGTTTTAAAAATGTGACTTGGCTGGGGCGGTGGTTCAGGGATGTAATCCCAGCATTTTGGGGTGCTGAGGTGGAAGGATCGCTTGAGCGCAGGAGTTGGAGACCAGCTTGGACACCATAGCGAGATGAGACCCCATCTCTACAAAAAATACAAAAAGTTAGCCAGGCGTGGTGGTGTGCCCCTGTAGTCCCAGCCACTTGGGAGGCTGAGGCTGAGGCTGGGGCTGGGGCTGGGGCTGGGGCTGGGGCTGGCTTGAGCCCAGGAGTTCCAGGCTGCAGTGAGCTGTGATCACACCACTGCACTTCTGCCTGGACAAAAGTGCAAGACCCCAACCCTGTCTCTTTAAAAAAAAAAAAAAATCGATCAGCATGGTAAAACCACTGTTACCACACTGAAATAAAATTCCATTTTTCTGGCTTTTCTGCCCACTCACCCCTATCCCCCAGCACTGCTCCACTGCGCTCGCTCCGAGCTCCTGCTAAGCTAGTGCCGCCGTGGTCTCCCTTCAGCCGCCATCATGATTATCTACCGGGACCTCATCAGCCATGATGAGATGTTCTCCGACATTTACAAGATCCAAGAGATCACAGACAGCCTGTTCCTGGAGGTGGAGGGGAAGATGGTCAGTAGGACAGAGGGTAACATTGATGACTCGCTCATTGGTGGAAATGCTTCCGCTGAAGGCCCAGAGGGCGAAGGTACCGAAAGCACGGTAATAACTGCTGTTGCTATCGTCATGAACCATCATTTGCAAGAAACTAGCTTCATAAAAGAAGCCTACAAGAAGTACATCAAAGATTACATGAAGTCAATCAAAGGCAAACTTGAAGAACAGAGACCAGAAAGAGTAAAACCTTTTATGACCGGGGCTACAGAACAAATCAAACACATACTTACTAATTTCAAAAACTACCAGTTCTTTATTGGTGAAAACATGAATCCAGATGGCATGGTTGCTCTACCGGACTACCGTGAGAGGTGTGACCCCATATATGATTTTCTTTAAGGATGGTTTAGAAATGGAAAATGTTAACAAATTTGGCAATTACTTTGGATCTATCACTTGTCATCATAACTGGCTGCTGCTTGTCACCCACACAACACCAGGACTTAAGACAAATGGGACTGATGTCATCTTGAGCTCTTCATTTATTTTCACCGTGATTTATTTGGAGTGGAGGCATTGTTTTTAAGGAAAAAAACATGTCATGTAGGCTGTCTAAAAATAAAATGCATTTAAACTCATTTGAGAGAATGCTTTTTAGTTTAATACATGTTTAAACTAAGTCCATCCTATAATATTCCTGGAGAAGCTGGAGCCTGGTTGTAGACCACTACTAGAAAGCGTAAGAGTGTCATCAGATAAATTCTACGGTGGAAACTCCTCTTGGGACTGGAATATAAAAAGGAATCAAAAGTTTTAATTCCGAGTTGCAGTAAAGGGAAAGACCATGCTCATAGTGCCAACACTTGAAGTGGAGCCTTAACACATTTCATCACCTACAATGGAAGTAGTAACTCTGGAAGAGATTACCAAGAGAATAAAAAGAGGGCCAGGCGTGGTGGCTCACGCCTGTAATCCTAGCTCTCTGGGAGGCCGAGGCGGGCGGATTGTTTGAGCTCAGGACGTCGAAACCAGCCTGAGCAAGAGCGAGACCCCGCCTCTACTAAAATTAGAAAGAAATTAATCGAACAACTAAAAATATATAGAAAAAACTAGCCAGGCATGGTGGCGCGTGCCTGTACTCCCAGCTACTTGGGAGGCTGAGACAGAAGGATCACTTGAGCCCAGGAGTTTGAGGTTGCTGTGAGCTAGGCTGACGCCACGGCACTCACTCTAGCCCGGGCAAAAAGAGTGAGAC
>NW_012148642.1:1421681-1423693 GCF_000956105.1 Propithecus coquereli | reverse complement strand
GATGACTTAATACTTTGAAAATGCAGCAAGCTGCCTACCATTTTGTTTTGTCTCAGTGCTGGCGGTGGTGTGCATATCGAGCCCCGGTATAGACAGTTTCCCCAGCTGACCAGATCCCAGGTGATCAAGGCTGAGTTCTTCAGTGCAACCATGTGGTTCTGGATTCTCTGGCGTTTTTGGCATGACTCAGATGATGTGCTGGTAAGTGCGGGAGAATAGTTCTTGTCCTTTTTTGGGTAGGGGTAGGGAGGATGTATTAATGGCCTAGCTTGTGTATTTTTCTATTGTAGACCATATATTCCTCACCACTGTGTTGTCCATGTGTATATCCAGGAATCCTGTTATTGAATGAAACATGTATCTTCTAACCTTCTTTACATGAGAATGTACATTTAGTGGTCCATGTCTTATGGTTTCTGGTAGGTTGCCGTATTTCAAGTAAGACTAGAAACTAATTCTTTTACCTCCCGAACTAGGCATTCATCAGTGGGTTAAGTTTCAGACTTAAATTCCTTTAAATGATGAATATCATCTAGTCTGTCCAGAGGCCCAGGGCAGCCAGGTTTGGGTGGGATGGATGTGAGTTAATTTGTCTTGAGGAAGGAAGTTAGTTATTGATGATATTCTAACATGTTATTAGCCTCAGCTGAGTTTTTATCACATTTGCAGACTGTTCTCTAGGAAATTACACCTTTAACACATCGAAATCTGCTTGTTGATTCAGAATACTGTAAATTTTAGTAAATATGGGTTTGTTTCCAGAAGAGTAAAAAACCCTTAAATTTAAATAATATACAAGTTTTAGAAGCATGTGGTGGCTTAATGTCCCATTTCTCTTAGAACTTTTCTGTGCCCTTGTCCCTCAGAAGGAGCTGCTTAGGTATCTGACTTGGCAGCACACTTACTGTTTACAACTCCACTGTGTCATTGTGGGGCAGTAGTCAAGAACATACAAGGCTGTTGGGCAGGAGATGATGATGCAGCCAGATATCCCTTAGATTAGGATTAAAGATGATGGCATCCACCTGAGGGTCCCAAATCTCACAGCAGTAACGACAGGAGAGTTCGAAACATTTATATTTTGCCAGGACATCAAGACATTGCCAAGATGTGGGGTACCTTTGAAACCTGTTGCCTCCACTTCCCCCTACCCTCTATCACAAACCCATATTGTTGGCTTAGGCCGATACCTCCAAATCGGGAAGGTTTTTGAAATTCAGGCCATGGCCCATTTGAACAGATTGCAGAACAGCTGGGCCACCAAATAGTTAAAGTAGAATTTGTTCCTGTGGTATTTCAGGGGCTGTGTACATGGCAGTTAGCTCCATCGTGTTTTTTTTCTTTCCAAGATTTCTTTTAAAATTTAATTAGTTGCATGGAATATAGATTCTTGACTTTTTTTTTCTTTTAAATGGTTGTTACCAGGGTCACTTTCCATACCCAGATCCTTCCCAGTGGACAGATGAAGAATTAGGTATCCCTCCTGATGATGAAGACTGAAAGTGTAGACTCTTTGCAAGTGAGTATGCCCCAAATTCCTTTCAGTTATATTTCTCTTTTGTCATAAACATTTGTTTGGACTTTGTACCTATGATGGTCTTAAAGAAACTGCATATTGGAACAGCATGAAGCACAATTAACCATGTCATGTATCTAATTTCTGCCTTAAGTATTTTCACATTTGATCTGGTCTCATCTTCCTTTTCACTGTATATTTTAGAAATTCTTTTGTCCTAAGGTAGTATACAATTTTAGGTCCCATTTATCCATCCATTGATGAAAGACATATTAAGACCAATTCTGTGCCAGGTATGGGAATACAGGGGTGAACAAGACAGATATGGAGCTTATAGTGTATAACTGCAAAAATGCAATTTCCTACCCCAGTGTTTAAATGGAAAGATCCAGCATATGGGAGTATTACTATATGGAACTGTATGGAAATTAACTCTTTAAACAGTGAAGTTCATTTTCCAGGAAAGGAAGTCAAGAATTTTTCTTTCAAAAGGAGG
>NW_012148642.1:1418335-1421631 GCF_000956105.1 Propithecus coquereli | reverse complement strand
AAAAAAAAAAAAAAAAAAAAAAAAAAAAAAGAGAATAGAAAGAGACTAACTCAGTTGGGAAAAAAAAATCCATTTTTCTGTAAATATTTATCTAATACATAACACTTTTATTTGGAAGTTTCTATTTAAAATAATAGTTATGGATATGATGGGTGATTTTTATTTTTGCAGATATGTGTGTATATACATATGTATGTATATATATTACTTTTACAGTGACCACACACTACATTTAAAAGGTTCCATCAAACATCACCACTTTACAACTTGAAGAATATAGCATACTGTTTCTGTAATGTCCTCATATACTAATTACATTTAACAGTATTTATTCAGGATCTGTCTGTGCATATAGGTAATACATTATGTAAACACACAAGATAATTCAATATAGTGTAACAACAACCTTCCTCTTTGATAGGTACAAGATACAATCTAGGCATAAGGGCTCATCAAATAAGTAAAACTTATTAAAATAAGATTTGAGTAAGGCTAGGATTATAGTTCAAATCCCATCTCAGCAACTCTCCACATTTCATTCTTGCTAGAGTGATATGTTATTTTAACTATGACCCGAAGTAGGCAGGCCATTGACTGCGAGGTGATTATCTTTTTGAACAAAGATTTGGAAGACTGCAATTACAGAAAAGGAACAGATGACACAACAATTGCTATGATTAAGGAATGCGAAGATTCAACGAACACCTGATTATGTTATGTTCGAAAACAGGTTGTTAATGGCACTGTAACAAACTAGATACCCTGACAACTCTCCAAATTGAAACTATGAAATTTTTTTTTTTTAATTTTTATAAACATCGCTGACCAGGGACAACAAAAGGAAAGAATCTACCAAGGGCAAAATCCAAGTAAAAACAAGGCCTAGGAACAAAAGCACTGAAGCTGGCATTCATCTAGAGTCCTTGTCCTCCTGGACAGCTGCATGAGGTGTGGGGGACCAGAAAAGCAGCCTGGGGCCTGCCCAAAATAAGGAGTCTAATTATGAGAGCCCTGAATAAAGCTGCAGCTGCACAGTAGAAGGGTGAATGAGAAATAAACCTGCCATGGAGAAGGGAATAGGAATTTGTTACCAGAAGCCAGTCCTCAGGCAGGTTTGCACCCAAATCCAAGCTACCTGGGTTGTGCCTGTGTGGTTCAAAAACCCCAAACCAAGAATTTAAAGTGATCTTGGATTGGTAGCATCCTCAAGAGGCTAAGAGAAGCAAGATCTCAAAGAAATTCCAGAGAAAATGAGCTTGCAGTCAAAAAATATTAGGAAATGTGACATTATGAGTGAGTCCCATAAGGAAGAAACCGAATGGGGAAGAAACCTAGAATTTTTAAGAGTCAAGTTTAAAAACAAAACTGCACCATAACTCTGAAAGTTACTTTTTTTTAAAGACAGGGTCTCAACTCCTGTAGCCCAGGCTGGAGTACAGTGGTGTAGTCATAGCATAGTCATGGTCCTCTCTTTCTCTCTCTCTCTCTCTTTAAATTAAAGGTAATTCAGAGAGGTAGTTAGGAGTAAGAGGTTGTCTCAGCACCAGCTGGCTAAGACAGTTTCTTTCATTCTTTCTTTTTTTTTTTTTTGAGACCGAGTCTCGCTCTGTTGCCCAGGCTAGAGTGCTGTGGCGTCAGCCTAGCTCACAGCAACCTCAAGCAAATCCTCCTGCCTCAGCTCCCTTGTAGCCAGGATTATAGGCATGAGCTTTTGCACCCAGTGGAATTCTAATTAAGAGTTATGTCTTTTGATTCGTAAGATGAGATAATTATTTTGTTTTTGTATTTTTTTTTTTTATTTCAGCATATCATGGGGGTATAGATGTTTAGGTTACGTATGTTGCCCTTACCCTCCTTCCCCCCCAAAATGAGATAATTATTAATGGTACGTATCTGTAGGCAAGAGTTTGGGCTTTGCCATCAAACAATACCTCAGTGTCCTCATTTGTAAAACATTTATAATTGTAGGCTCTATCTCATAAGGTTGTTAGGGAAATTAAATGAGATAATGCATATAAAATTGTTTGCCTGGTAACTGGTGCATGGTAAACACTCAATAATAATGCTAATAATCTTTTAGAGTGGGAGAGGATAAAAAACAGACCTAGCTAACATGTGCAAAGAACCATAGCAATATTACTATTCACAAATCTGCACATTATGAAGACATGAAATTTTAGTGTACGTTTTTGGTACAGGTATTCATTTGTATGCTGTACAAAAGAATATTATTTTATAAGCTGATTCTTACCTGGACTGAAAATTGGTGAAAATATTTTGTGTAGGAATTCTAAGTTTTTTTATCCATTTCTGTGTATTAGCATATGTATGGCTGCTGATTGGACTTAGAAATAGCCCCAGTAAGTGCAAATTGTATTATTTAAATTGGATTCAACCTAAAATAATTATAACCCAGCTGAATAAATTGAGTATAGCTCTTTTTTTTTTTTTTTTTTAAAGCCAGTGAAATTTAGCAGTGGGGGTTGAATGAGTATAGCTCTTATGGACTGAGTATAGCTCTTATGGACACTTGTCAACAGTGTCTAAATGAAAAAAACAAAACCCAGAAAACTTTTTCAGATTTACTGTTTAAGGTTCTTTGCTTCGTTCAGAGGTATTAGCATATTAAAAAGGATTTGTGAGTCCTCTTTTCCATACAGTAGTCTTTTAATAAAGATTGTAATAAGACAGAGGACATAATTTTCCTTCAAAATAGATGGCTAAACAGAACAAAATTAATTTGATTTATTTTTCTGAATAATTTAGTCACCTATTACTGCAGGTTCATAATCCCTTAGTTAAAACCTTTGCACCCTATAATCAACACATTCATATTTCTGGTGCAAAATAATGAATATTCACTAACTGAAAACCATAATTAGCTTGTCATTTCAGGCCAGTGTTTGTGGCTGCATACGTTTAAAGCAAGCTTAATGAGAAACGAGTATTTCAAGGGATTGTGAATCTCTGTCTTTCTTTCTGTATTTCGGTGGAGGAGATGAGAAATGTCTGCTTAGTTTTTTAGATATAACTCAAAGTTTTAGATGACTTAATACTTTGAAAATGCAGCAAGCTGCCTACCATTTTGTTTTGTCTCAGTGCTGGCGGTGGTGTGCATATCGAGCCCCGGTATAGACAGTTTCCCCAGCTGACCAGATCCCAGGTGATCAAGGCTGAGTTCTTCAGTGCAACCATGTGGTTCTGGATTCTCTGGCGTTTTTGGCATGACTCAGATGATGTGCTGGTAAGTGCGGGAGAATAGTTCTTGTCCTTTTTTGGGTAGGGGTAGGGAGGAT
>NW_012148642.1:1411503-1416330 GCF_000956105.1 Propithecus coquereli | reverse complement strand
CACTGTGTTGTCCAGGCTGGTCTCCAGCTCCTGGCCTTTAGTGATCCTCCCTCCTTGGCCTCCCAAAGTGCTAGGATTATAGGCATGAGCCACCACACCTGGCCATAACATGTTTTTAAATTAATCTTTGCACTTTAATAATTGCCATCATTCAAAATGCCTTGGAAATTGTTTTAGGAAAGGAAGCATTATGTGATAGTTAAGTATTCCTATTAAATAATACTATTAGTATTGCCATTGTGATTTTAATTATTAGTAGCTTATTGGAATGAAAATTACAGCAGTTTTGAGGTCTCTAGGGAGGAGGAGGGTTGGGATAGAGTGTCACCAAAGGGCAGGCAGTTAACCTGTTCTGTAGTTTATTTTGTCGTTAGTTTTGCTTATGGACAGTCAGAAGTCTTGGTCCTTACTTGGCCTCCTGTTCCCTTGATATTAACATGTCTGCCAACACTAATCTCTTTCTGTCTTCGTACAGACGTCCCAATAATTCCCACACACAAGCGTTGACATTTTGTTTGAATGCCTGGACTGTAAACCCTTTGAGAGGAGGGTGGTTTTGCTTCTCTCCTTTACAAGGTTTCTCTCATGATCAGTGCTCAATAAATGCTTGAATAATTGAATAAATAAGAACTACAGATTTGAATTAGTGAACAGAAAAGTACTTAAAGCTTTCCACTTTTGTTTTCCTGCAGGAGCCAGGTGAGAATTTCAAGAAATTATGGACTTCATGTTGTACATTAAAGTTGAAAATTAAAATGGTTTGGTCAAGAATGAGGAATGGAGTTACGATGCTTCTGATGATGCAACCACCCTTTATGGATTATTATTATTTTTTGCTTCACCTGCTGTTCTAAATGGTTTATAGAGCCTTTCAGCTGGTCCTCTTGGGTACCCTGTGATGTAGGTAGGTGTTAGCTCCATTTATCAATGAGGACCTCGAGGCTCCAAGGGATGAAATTACTTGCTTAGTACCACACACTGGTTAGCGGTAAGGTTAGGGACTCCAAAGCTCATGCTTAACTACAGTGCTGCACACCTCCTCCTTAGCTGATATCACAGGCATTTGTGTGCTGACAGTTAATGTGAAAACTCTTGCAGTTTATCTGCTGCAGGTGGATTCTTGCCCTGAGTATACAGAGGTTAGAGGTCAGCGCAGTCCATTTCTTGTTGAAGTAGCTCCTGTGGGCTGACCATTATATTGAGTAACCATTGTGGAACTCTTAAATCATACTTCTAATTAGGAATTCTTAGGGCCAGAGGAATAGGAGACAGGGGTGAAACAGGATTTTTCACTTTTTCTAAAATTTATTTCAAAGTACTTTCCAACTTTCTATAGCATCACAATTATGAAAGTAGATAGGACAGAATTTTCTTCCATCCAGTTATCTTTGGTGTAGAGTAGCTTGATGACTTGTCCCAAAAGCATAACTTTTTTTTTTTCCTTCCTCTCTTTAAAGAAACCGGGTCTCACTGTATTGCCCAGGCTGGTCTCAAACTCTGGGCCTGAAGTGATCCTCCTGCCTCAGCCCCCTGAGTAGCTGGGACTAAAGGCATGAGCCATCATGCCCAGTAACTTTTTTTCTAACTTAGGTTTTTAACCACCTACACATTGGGAATACAGTGCTGAAGAAGACAGATAAGATTCTGTTCTTACAGAACTGAAGATTTTAGAAAGGGAAGACAGGAAGTCACTAACCACATGAGATTTACTGAGTGCTGCGGAGGAAATATCACTGGGCGAAGTGCTGGAGATGGGTGAGGTGGGCGTATTGGCCCTCTAGGTGCTCAGGGAAGCATTTGAGCTTAATCCTGAACAAGGAGGAGCCCGTTGTGTGAGGGTCTGAGGGAAGAGTGTTCTGGGAACAAGAAACAGCAAGAGTCAAGGTCTAGGGTAGGACTGCAGTTGCTGTGTTTAAGGAACAAAGTCCCAGGACAGCTCCTGCGAGTGAGGAGTGGGTGAGACTCGATGTTAGTAGGTCATGGTCACAGGTTTAGATTTTATGTGAAATGCAGTGAACAACCTCTGGCAGGGGTTTAAACGGGTGTGATGCCATGGGATTTCCTAGGGTGGAGTTTTCTATTCCACCTTTAGTTCTTTTCAGTTGTCACAGAGGGGGTACGATGGCAGCTGAAGCAAGTGGAACAGCCGTACCCTCCCCCACTGCCAGCCCCAGCAGGCCTGTGCCCGTTGCAAGGGTGTTTCCTCACCTGTGTAAGGGTGAGCTGTGTCAGCCGATAGAGAGATGTCTAAGTCCTTACTTTAAAAACCATCACTTCTCTTTGTACTTTTTAGGTTTAATTTTTGTTGTCCTCCCCCTTCCCCCCCCAACATTCATAAAGGTTTTTTTTGGAAAGAAAATAATCGACAACAGTGAACCGAAGTAGGGGAATCCCATTAGCTCTTTTCCTTAGAAATAAGAGTTGCTCGACTTGAATTAAAAGGTAACTTTTAACTAGCATTCTTTTGTTTAAAGAATATGGAGGCCACATTGGAATCCTCTTTTCCGTGCACAGGCCATGAAACCAATTTGAACTGATGCAGGAAATTGTTCCCAGCCTTCTCAAAGGAACCAGACTGCCCCCTGCTGTATATCGTGTGGGAAAATAGTTAAATGGAAAAGGGTCCCAAAGAGATGTTAAATACATTTGATTGATAGCTATGTATATAATAGTTAAAGGAATAGCAAACACTTACAAATGTCAGGTTGCTGTGTTTCCTGGTTCTTATCTCAGTATCGAAGAATGGTTACTGAGACTGAGTTGAGGGAATAAATGAGCAGGCCAAGCAGACACAAGCGAGCCAAACACCAAGATTTATTAAGCACCATATGTTCCTGAGCGGTAACGGTTCTATGTCCGTGAGCGGAGACATCCCTGAGTTTCTAATACACACGTACTTTCATATGATAAATGAACTGCCCCTCCTTTCTTTAGATGGAGTTTCAATTTCCCGCCCTTGGATGATTGACAGGTTTTCTTACATAACTCCCTTAGTCTGTGTGCATGCGTCCTCCCAGAATCCTTCATGAGGACACCTAAAACCCGCTAATGTGCATACTCCAGTTTACCCCGTTTGTGGCCTTGACCATCATCTCCAGTTTGTGGTTTCTCTACCTCTTTCTGGTTGGTCAGTTCATACATCCTCTTATCCTAGACAAAACATCTGTTCCTCTCCCTCCTTATCCCTGCCTAACACCATGGGACAGGCACTGTTAACACTTCACATGTGTTAATTTATCAAATCTTTACCTTATTATTTCTACTTTATAGATGAAGTTTAGCTGTGGATGGAGGAGGTGATTTGCTTAACTCATACAGCTAGTTAGTGGGAGAGCTGAGGTTCAAATCCTGGCTGGCTGGCTCTAGGTGGAGTCAGTTTTATCTGAGTTAGCACAGCGTGGTGTAAACCTTTTTGATCACAACTTACTATAATAATTAATTTTGTAAGTGACCTAGTATATAAATATGCTTGCGTACATATGTATCTAATCAACCCAAAAGTTTTATGAAATGGTACTCATTGTGATGCACATTTTTTATTCTATTCTACATACTTAAAGAATGGCCAGTTGAAAACCCCTAAGCTGATTTTACTACCCATTAATGGGTCTCAACCTGCAGTTTGAAAAACGGGCATAGTGCTTCCAGACCTCTGGCTCTGGAGTCAGACTTGCTGGTATGACTAGTAGCTCTACCATTTACTTGCTGTGAATTTGGGCAAATTATTTATTTTGATCTGTGCCTTAATTTCCTCATTTGTAAAATGGATTAAATGAATTAACACATAAAGCACATAGGACTGCTCCTGGCATGAAGGAAATACTCTCTAAATGGAAGCAATTGTTATTTCTAGACCATTGGGTCTAAGCTAAGTTTACAGTGACCCTGGAATCCCAGTATGATTTTTATAGAAAAGCCTCCATGTGGAGCTAGACTAAGCTGTAACTAGATGTTCCAGCAGACGCAGTGCCACCTTCCCCTCTGTCAACAACAAGCCAGAGCAAAACAAACATATTTAGGATATCTTCCTCTCTTCCTGATGATGTACTTCCTTTGAAGTACATTCAAAGTAAGTTTTAGGGTGTGGCCTAGGAGATGCAGAGCTGTGGGATATTAAATGGAAAGGTAGGTGGTGAAGTATTAATGGCAATAGAGAAGATCAAGTGTCAAATTTTAGCACACATATTTGTAACTTTACTAGTTTCCTATGGAACCTTAATACCACAGTTAGTTGTCTAATAAAGTTGTGACAAGAGAGGTACTATATAAGGAACATCTGTTACATTCACGCATCGGAAAGATACAGAAGTCGTCTTAATCTACTGGGTCTGAGAACTAGTTTGTAGAAGAGGTTGACCCTGTCATCTGCTGCCACCATTAGGAGCATCAGTGGGACACCAGTGTGCAGTGTCAAGGAAATGGGAGCTGCCTGAGCTGGTGTGTTGACTTGCCTCAGTAGCTGGGCTTTTGCCTTTTGTCACCTGTCCCAGCAGTGGCTTACCTGATTGGTGAAGATAGCAGGGACAAGTGGAGTTTGCCTAGCACAATATCCATTTTCAGCTGCAAACTTACTGTCATGGAGTCAGCACCTGTTTCTTCTATCCAAGTCTCACAACCATCATGACAATAAAATTATATATGATGTATATATAAAAATATCCATAAATAGATGGAGCTTGGGATATTAAATGGAAAGGTAGGTGGTGAATTATTGATGGCAATAAAGAAGATCTAGTGTCATTGTAGCACACACATTTGTAACTTTACTAGTTTCCTGTGGAAACTTAATACAATTAGTTGTCTATTTAATAAAGTTATGTGACAAGA
>NW_012148642.1:1391329-1410837 GCF_000956105.1 Propithecus coquereli | reverse complement strand
CAGCTCTAGTCTGGGACATGATAGTCTAACAGCAAAAAAAAAAAAAAAAAAAGCCATAATTATTCTGTTATAATCATGTATGAAGATTATTTAGAAAATCAACTTCTGCAATGTTTATATTATAGAATTACATTTTTCAGATGAGAAAACTCCAGAGGAAATTCTGAAATCTTGAAAGCTTTTCAAAAATTTATTTTTCAGAGATGAGGTTTCACTCTGTTGCCCAGGCTGGCCTTGAGCTCCTGGTCTCAAGTGATTCTCCTGCCTCAGTCTCCCAAGTATCCACAATTAAGTCTTGACAGCATTTTATGGTTAGGGAGGGGAATGAGGGCTGTGAAGACCAGAAACCGGATTCCTCAAACACATGCCCTCTTAAAGACTTTTTTGTTTGTTCACATTATTCTCAGACATAAGGTTTCCAGGTGAAGTTTTAAAACTAGTTACTTGTCTTCTGGAAACTGCCCAGTAATTTAATATATTTTGTCTGAAGATAACTCTAGGTGTTTTTCAAACTTCAGGTCATGAAATGAAGTACGCAAAATCAACTCATTGAATCAACCAACATTTAAAAAAATGAAGTAGACAACGTAAGTGCATAATTTCAAATATGTACGTTAGTGTGCATACTGTTACTATAGAAAATGTGTCCAAAGTTTGAACAAATACAATTCTAAGGTGAATTTCTGCAGATAAGCTCCGTTTTGAATTACTAAATTAGAGCGCACACTTCAAAACCATACAGAGAGCAGCCATTTGAAACTAGATACATCGGGTCATAACACCACAAAATATCTGAGGGTCACTGACCGATACCTGCAAAAGATTGTGACCACTGCATGTTGTATAGCACGTATCATGTGCTGGGCATGAATCGCGACAACTTTAAATTCTACCCACCAAGTAGTAATCAACATTACGTACGAAACAAAAATGATTATTTCTCAGTCCTTCCACTGCCTGGAAGAACTGTCAAAACTGCTGACTACTGTTACTGAACTTAGTAATAGTGCTAGAAAAATAATCTTCATAAAGACTTCTCCATGCAGTCAATCTTTATTATAGCAGTATTCGCATATTCACATCAAGTACATAGAACTTTTTGCCTTTTATATAATACAGAGTTTTTAAATAACTTTACACAGAAATAAATTTCTTCAATCTGAATTTCAGCTATCTTTTTTATTTAATTTTCCATGCGTTCTATTCAAACTGAACAATATTTTCCATTATACAAATTTACATGAGAAAAACTCCAAAGTACAAATGAAGGGACCTGAGCAGGAAAGAGAACCAAAGTATCAGGAAGTGGGTATGGGGAAGAATTAAAAAAAAAAAAAGAAAAAAAAGATTCAAGCGAACATTGAGGATTAAGGGACAAGAGGGAGACATCATCCATTTGACTGAAAATAAATGTCTTTTTTTATGAATTGAAAAATAAGCTTTAAAAATAGTTACTCCATTATAATTTTTGCAAAGCAGGTATAGAGAGGTCTGTGGACAATTAAAAAGTCCCCATCTTTTCACTGGGCATACCCCAGACTCCATGAGAACCTTTTCACAATGCTTGAGTGGAACTGAAGCGAACTAAACCCAAACCTCTGGCAGGAACAGAGAAGAGAGGAATGTGTGTGTGAGCTGCCGTAAGGTCTGGAGTGGTGGAACAGGAGCCATGAATTCACTGCAGTTCAAACATGAAACAGTTCCCTTTCCTCTCCCTTGCAGAGGCTGGTCCTCAAACCAAGGAATACATGAAAAGGCAGGATTTTCCTTTTTCTTGGTCTAAACCAAAGAGCAATCACAACTACTGAATAGAATTCAAAGAGACACATGTTGATGAATGATAAAATTCAATCCCCTGATCAGTTGTATGATCCTATCTTAGGAAAAACAGCAATTGCTGTGTGAGGAAAGGATCAGATGTACGACCAACAAATGAGATTACCATAAACACATATCACTGTGATACAGTCCTTCAAATCAGGCGGTCTCATGAAGGCCAAACCGAGACGAGACCATGTGGCATGGCCAAAGGAAACACAGAGGACCCAATGAATGCATTTTCAAGTGAAGGAAGGAAAAGGGTACAACATACTCACACACACCCCTGTTTGTAAACTAATGTAACATGAAGATAAATAAGACAAAGGTTAGCCACTTACGATGGTAATTAACACGAATAAAAAGGCATTATATGTTTATATAGCTGGTTTTAATCAGCTATGGAACATACACAAATGTATTAGGAAGGAATGATTTTTTTTAAAAAAACTGTTCACAGCTTAGAATAAAAAGCACACTTATTGCACTCTGACATTTTATTTCAGATAATAATAGTTTATTCCCTACCCTCGCATTAATTTTTCCCTATCCCTAGACTTAACTCCCACCTCACCCCATTTCGGTCTACTTTCTCTACGTCTGTGCCTACCTCGTCTGTGAGCTTTGTAGCTTATACTAGTCTGCAGTTTCCTTCTGTGTAACTCATACTTCACCAAAACACATGTGGCCTCAAAAAGGCTTAATACACAAATGCAACAAACTTTCAAAACAAAACCGGGACTAAGCAACTTAATCACATCTCCCATTCCCACCCCTGTAAACAGACCCTCCCCTTGCCACGTCTCTGCGTACGCACTGTGGATGAGAACCAGTGCTCATGGGTGTTGGAGAATGTACTCAGCCTGCCAGGAGAAGCAGATGGTTTGCACACAAAATTCTTTTGATACTAACATGAATAAACATTTTAGTCACACTTCAATCTACAAAATTCTTTTAAAAAATGCACCACAAAAAATGGATACACTGGCTTACAATGGCTGTGTCCTCATACACAACTGGTCATATCATTGTAATTTGTCAAAACAGCTAAATAAAAGTAACATTTTAAAAAACTGATTTAATAATTAATAAAACTAAGTTAACAGTTGAAGTTGTGGATGCTGAAATAAAGGATCTACTTTAATCACTTTACTGAGGTAGGGACTAACTGTCCCTATGCGTTTTTTAAAGCACTGTTACCGTGATAGAAGATTTTAGGACTTCAATTTGTCCTCTTCTACCTTAAAAACACCTGATAGAAACTGTTAATTACCCTTTCCATAATAAAAATTAGGACTGAATTTCAATTTTTCCCTTTGCCCAAACAGAAGTGAAAATGGGTTATTTGAAAATGATAAAACAAAGCTTAGTTTGTCTAATGTACTAATATAACAAAATCTAACATAATAGCATTTTCAATTTTACCAGAGTTAGCAACATGGACCACGAATACACTGGCCACTTCCCTCTCCTCCGGCCAATCTACAAATCATTGCCTCTGCAGGCAGGGATGCTACTACCCTCCTCTGGGGCTCAGCTACCTACAGGCCTCAGTAATACATCCCAATAAAACATCTCAAGGGTGCGCTGGAGACAATACATCGACTTTCTTGGGGGTGGTGAGAAATGAAACAAGATACGAGAACCGTACCATGGAGTATGTCCAGAGTTACACCCACCGGCCAGGCCGTAAAGGACGCCTCCAGAGACCTCCCTGGTCCCACGCGCACCGCAGCAAGATTACTTGTGCAGTCCAGCTCCATTTGCAAACAAGTCCTGGGAGGCAAGTTTATATTTCAAACTCTGAAAAATCAGTGTCTAGGTTGGCAGCAGTACTCTGGAAACTGATAAAATCAAATTCTGTCCTATATTTTTAATTTCCCCCTCTAAGTTAATACATGATTGCTGCCCAGCATACAGTACTTCAACTCTAAACTACAGCGGTTTCTTGAAATTTCTGTCAAACATTTCTGTTGTATAAAAGTTCCATGCTTTGAAGAACCTATAGGAGTAGAAAAAGTTTCTCTAGAAATGTCACTGAACTATATTTTCAACCTAGCTGCTCTATGTGATAAATATATCTGACTATACTAGGGATTATGTGCTTTAAAAAAATAATTTTGTTCACTGAAAATTTACCTGTGTGTTTTCTCATTTTTAAATGTGATTTTGGCTATAAACTTTTTAGTGCATTTATCTTTGCAGTCTAAATTGCACTCTAAAAAATATTAACACAGCTGAGTTAAACCAGAGTGGCTGCTTTCTTCACAAATCACTGATTTCTGCTAAAATGTTAGCTTTTTTATTGCATCATGAAGGCACAGTAAGATCATTTGGCAAATTGTCAAGGTATTTTTCTAGAGCCTCACCTACACCGTTTCAATGAATGACCTGTAAGCGATTTGCTGTTCATACGCACAGTAAACCTTCCATCTCTGGCTATGGTTTCTTACAGCCTAATGGTTGGAATCTGCTAGTCTCAAGGTGCTGCTATTCGAGCACTAACAATGCCAATTTGGACAAAGAAGAGAATCTTGCAAAAGGGTAATCATTCTACCCTCTGAGCTGGGCAGTCTCTCTATGTAAATATCCGTGCATGTGACAAAGCTGTGGCTAACATTATGAAGATGTACTGTCTTGCCAAGCCTACTGAAAATTAAAATTACATCACTGTTAGTGAAGTGATACTGTAACTATTTAATTTCATGCAACTGACTTAAGGTTAAGATTCTGAAACGTACCCCTAAACAGAGTCTGGCACCACTTTCAACAACATTCAGATACTCTGAGCTACACTGTTTTACAGTATTACTGCTTAAATGTCTAATGCCCTTTAGGACAAAATGAGAGTGCTCAAATACAAGTATACAAAAAAGTTAAAATTTTAAATCATCTTCATGTTCTAGAGCTCCTGACTTTTCATATTTTAAAATAAATAACTATTCATTACCTCATTCTGAGGAGGTAGTTTTTTGAAGAGGTCACCTGAACCCTGCAACGTGTTTCAAACTAAAGCTAGAGATGAGGTTTGCAAGCGGCTGGCGAGGTGGATGTACAGTGGGGACAGGTGAGATCTGAGGAGGGGCATGCAGCAGCTCGGACACTGCCTGATGAACACAAGGTCACATGGTGTAATAAGAGAGCTGTGACTGCACCAAACCAGAAACTAGGAAGTATTTACAAAATTTCAGGTTGACAGTGCTGAATTCTTATATTATTTCTTTATATAATGCTCTTTCTTCTCCAACACCAACATAAACATAACACATATAATCTATATGGGATTTTATCTTCTAGGATGCCCTAGCATGTCCTATCAGATCTCGCATACGATCAGGGACAGATATTCAGGAACCAGAATTTGACAGCTAGACAGAATGTTCTTTTAAGGTGCACATAAGAACAAATGATCACCTTAGATTTTCTATTCACAAGTCCCTTTTATAAACTACTTTTTTGGGTCAATATTATTTCAGTGGCAAAAATCTAGGCCCTAGACTCTAGTTTAATGATGAAAAAAGTCCATCAGGAATACAGCATATTTAAAAACAATCTTTTAGAGTTGCTCTCAAATTTTTCAGAAGGCTTCACCTTTCCCTACCTAAAATAAAATACACTACAGAAGGCACTGCAGCACTTTACAGACAAGACTGTTACAGCCTTACAGGACGATCAGTGTGAAGCAGCCACATACTGTCCATACAAATTGCTCATAAAGTGCTTTTCACAAATAAGGACTTCTTCCTTATATTTTCTTAGGAGCTCAACAAGTCTATCTGTAGTCTAAGCATCAAAAAAATAAAGCAAATAAAACTCATATGTCATTTGTCAACTAGAGAAAAAACTATCTGATGGAAAAAAGAAAGAAAAGGGAGGTTTGAATATTTTTTTTTTTTTTTTTTTTTAAGATCTCTATAAAAATCTCTCAATACCCTGAGCCGGGCTTCTGGGCACAGCTGCATTTGAGATCAAGTCTGCTCCCCCTTTTCAAGTGAGACAGCAACCTATTCTAAAATGAAAGGAAAGAAAAAAATCATATTACACTGAATTTTGTTTAGAAAACTCAAATGCTAAGCTTCCTCCCTAACCGTACTGACTCCAGTCTCTGCCACACAGCAGGACACGGAATGAACACACCCCAGTTGTTAAAGCCCAGCACTCTTCGCCTCGGGAGACTTTAAGCCAATCTTGGTAAAGGGAACACAGCCATGTTTAAAAGCATCTACAGAGACATATTGACAAGAAAAAATAACGAATGCTTTTCAAGAGAGGCAGCATCACACCCAGAAGATGCTCTTCAAATCAGCATGCCTCATTTCCATCTTTACAATTTCTGAATTCTGGACGGCACTGCTCTGCTCACGTAAGACTTAAAAACACATTGCTTTTCAAATGAATTAACTTTGGGATCTTTTCCATTTTACTAGGACAAGCTTTTACAAGTTCATGAAGTTTTCAGTAGGCCTTCCTCTGAATACAGGTATTTTAGCAAAAACCATCTAATGGTAGTGAGCTTTTAGTAGCCTGAAAGATACATAGCAGGGCCAGGAGTTACAATCTGAAAATTTTAAGTAACAATTTCTAATTCCCTGATTTATGTTAGGCCCTAATCTCTTTCAGATCCTTGGCTATAGCTTGGTTGGGTTAAGTACATCTGATTTGATTTACATTCCTAAATCCTGATTCTAGACTCAGGGAGGTAATTCCATTAATTTGCCATTAATACATCCAGAGTCACTACTGTGATTTATACTACTCTTTAATAAAGGCCAAGGGAAGCTATGACTAGGTTATATTTTCCATTTGTGCAAAGATAAGAAAGATTTAGGTTCTTAATACCACGTCGGCTCTTTCTATAAAAACAACTGATGATAAGCTTCCTACACCTTCCCTCAGTCCAAATATTCCTAAAATTGCTCTATCTTCTGCCTGGAACTCAGCTGCCAAATTACCCAACCTTTTGAGGACCAGGCTTGGGAAAAAAGGAAGGAGGAGAATGAACGGAGATACCACCATTTTTATTTTAGGTTGCATATTCTAGATAAAAGACTAGAAAGAGGATGTAGGATGTAGTATAGGAATAAGTTGGAAGAAACAATGAGATTATTAGCAAAGATGTTAGTGTGGATCCAGCAAGTACCATTAATTTAAAAATTATAAATATTTGCCATTATGCTAGGACTCCCCATATTTAGGTAGAGAAATGGATAATGACCTTTCTTTAAAAGGTGTTTATATAACAAAAATACAATTTTCAGGATATATAATTCTGGTGGGAAGTTATTATTTTATTCCAATTCAATTAAAGCTGAAAATTATTTTCTTTTTAATAAAAATAGAACTTAGAAATTAAAACCTGTACCTTACATTTAAATTACATAAATTTCTCACATTCGTAACTGTTATTAAGCAGTTTTGTAGGCTTTTAGTTAGATGCTGCCATGGCATTTTGTGCCCTGGACAAAGTAGTCACAGAAGTACTTGGTGACTGGAAGAGCTTAGGAGGAAGATACAAACATTATTTTCCTGAGAATTTGCTACACTGTGGAGGAAAAAGATCCCCGAGACTTGTCTTCATTGCTGGACCCAGGGAGAAAGAAGGCAATGTGTGCCGGCAGTCTCCAGCCTGCTTGGTTAGGCAGACCCCTCAGTGAGCAAGGAAACGAAAGGCCAGAGACCCGGGAGGTCAGGAAGAAGATGCAGCATGCCCTTTTCCTCTCAACCAAAATGTATCTCCTCCTCACTGCTCACCCTCCATTTAAATAAAAAAGCTCCATTTTGATAAAATTTGTCGAGGACTGAACACACACCACACAGAAAGGGCAAGCTGCATTTTTGTTCCATCCCTCAGAAATTAACCGGTGGTGGCTAGGGGAAAGAGCTCCACAGACAAAATCCCAGAACAGGAAAGAGAACGATGCTTGGTGATTGAAATTGCCCCATCAGATGATCAGCCACATATTGATCTGGTGGTTAGAAGGGCAAAGTTGACTGGCAGACTTTCCATAGCAAATCGCCCAAGCTGTAGCAGCAGTTTCTTTCCATCATGCCTGACCATCAAAAGGTCAGAATTCAGGGTTTCTCCTTTTTCTTCCTGGGAGTGGGCGGACTTGTATGCACTTGGTATTTGTGTTGAAGAAGAAACACTGGCAGCAGAGAATTCTGGTTCCTAAAACATTCTTCCCTCTTTTGTTGGATAGGAAACTCCATTCTGTTCCACATCAGCTTATGCATTGAAAATTGTGTATCTTTAAAAAAAGATTTGAGAACAGAACTGTGTTTTGATGTTAACAAATTGTACGAACACAAGACTTAAGAAATAAGAGTAGATGCGGCCATGATGGTGTGGCTACTTGAAGGCTGCAAATTCTCCTGTAGGGGGAGGACAAGAGCTAATTTTAAAAAAGTTATCCCAACCTAGAGACACAGAAAAGCCTCATTTGAACCTCACTGAAAGGTGACTTAGTTATACACAAATCTAGCAACAGCATCACTAATTTAAAAGAAAAATGGCCAAAACCCATTAAAGGAACAACTTATACGTAGAATATGGTTCAGTGGTATCAATTAAATATCGTCTGAAGATAATTTCCCAGAAGGGTTTTATGTGCTATGGTTCTGATCAAACTGAAAACAATTCCAACAAACAAAATTTCTCAGAAACTAATTGTAAAATAGTAATGTCAATTTGTAGGCTACTTTCCCCCTGAATTATCAACTCATTTTCACCTATCATTTTATAGTATTATAATGATAGTAGGAAGGGAGAGGAAGAAATTTTATCATTTCGCAAAAGAAAATTAATTAGGTCAAATGATTAGTCTACATCACACATTTGACAGAGGGAAAGAAACTCCTGACCTTCCATTTTGTATTAATTTCATCTTTCAAACTACCAAAAAATTAAATATAGGCACATGTTACTGAACATAATTATCAGCATAAGGCATTCTTTAAACCACAGAGTCCCTTTGAGGTACCACACTCCTTTAATTACTCCACCATTTTGTCCTCGACTTCTACTTGTAATTAAAGGCCAGTTCCTATAATATACACTCCAGTTAATTTCTGGGGGCTGGTTAATAACTAACAACTATCAGAATTTGTCAGCCATAACATCATTTTTCAATAGCAGCTTCTGATGAGGACCCTAGCAACCACTTACAAGGATTCACTATTTAACCAACCTAGGGATAACCTATCCAATTTCTAATTGTTATTAATTCTAACTGGCTGCTAGATAACATTGGCATGTCCCGACAAACAACAGATTGATAATGATTGGCTGACTGAATCCTCAGATTTGTAAGCTGATAATATTAGTGACTATCTGGGTGCCTGACATATGCTAGGCACCTCACTGAACCCCTTAGACACATGTGCATCTGATCCTCATGATAACCCTGTGAGGTGGATGCTACTGTCTTTATTACACAGATGAGCAAGCTGGGCTTCAGAGTGGTCAAGTTACTTGCCCGGGATCATACAGCTAGAAAATGGCAGAGCCGGAATGGGAACTTAGGTGCTGGCTCCCAGACCCAGCAGCCCTTAAACTGTCAATAATTAATAATTTATTTTCCCACTCTGAATACAACTACTAATTGGACTGCAGATAGTCATACTATCTCCTTCCATGCAAGGATTCCTTTTATTTTTTTATTTTTTATTTTTAAAATATAGTGAGACTCTGTCTCACTCTGTTGCCCGGGCTAGAGTGCCGTGGCGTCATCCTAGCTCACAGCAACCTCAAACTCCTGGGCTCAAGCGATCCTCCCACCTCAGCCTCCATATTTTTAGTTGTCCAGCTAATTTCTTTCTATTTTTTTAGTAGAGACGGGGTCTCGCTCTTGCTCAGGCTGGTCTCGACCTCTTGAGCTCAAGTGATCCTCCCGCCTCGGCCTCTCAGAGTGCTAGGATTACAGGCGTGAGCCAGCCTGCCAAGGATTCCTTTTAACAAACAATTAACTAAGGTATTTTGAGTCAAAAGATCAAGGAAGGGTAAAAGAATTTCCTCATATTTAAAGTTAAAAGGATTGGGGAGTTTGGCACTGATCAAAAAGAAAAAAAAAGCAAAATTAAATTACATCTTGGAGAGTAAAACATTTAAAGCATAATTATGGGAGGCTATTATGTTGACAGAGACTCTAGAAATATACAAACATTCTCACTATCATTGCTTATAGTTTGGGTACATTATGGTATTAAGGTTGCTATTTTCAGTATTTTAATATATTTCATTAAAGTGATTTGCAACATTCTTATGAGCAGTCACTATATAGCAGAATCTAAATTTCATTAAAGGAAGCCAATGTGAAATAAGGCATAACAGAAATCTTTATAAAAATGGCTAAATTTCATCTGTTAAGTGAGGAAATATTAGAATATGATGATATCTAAGCCAAATCTTATTATATAACACATTAAAAAATACTTTAAAAAACTTCAGATGTTTCCTATTCATAACAATTAGACACTTCATTTTGTTGAACAGTGTTACACTCTAAGAACTTATATTAGCCTTAAAAGTAACAACAACAACAAAAAAACCTCACAAAGTTCAAAATTTTACCAACAAACTCCAAACCAAATACAAATTAAAGCAAACATTAAAGACCATTCTACCAAGTCCACTGCTTCTGAGAGAATGCAGTTCTTTCCATAATCACACTTGGGGTCCAGGGGAAAAAAAAAGATAAAAAAGAATTCATAGTTTAGGAATCAATAAAATAAAACTCTTTTTATAAATGTCCCTGAAATCACAGAGAATTTCAAGGAAAAGATGGGAGTAAAACAGGTGATAAATTTGCTTTTGGAAAAAAAAATTTTTTTTCTTAGTTATTCCTTCTTGCATATCTGGAAATCTCCACTATTCCACCTCCTACCCTATTTTATTTGATGTAAGAGCCAACTCTGCTTGTGTGAAGTTATTTGAAATGAACACCTAGATATTCTTTGTGACTTCCAAAAAAAAACTGGGTTTATTAACTTAATTAACAGAAAAATCAATTAGAGGCCAAAATGAAATATTTTCTTTCCCCTCATTTCTGGTTGAGGATAACCTCAACTCTATTTTCCATTTGACTTTATTTAGGAATAGGGCAGAGGACACTTGGGAAGACTTTCAAAAACAAGACTGATTTTGGACACGTCAAATATCATGGTTTATTTGAAAGCTAAGGACTTATTAACTAGTTTAAAAATATTATGAATCACTCTTTATGTTGGATTGGAATGTATTTCAATGATCATTATACATATAATTTGATAAACTTCCTCAAAGATAAAATATGTTATGAAAAATCTAATAGGTTACTTCTTACACAAATCAGTCACTGCTTCAGATATGAGGGGATAGTCAACTCAAACCAGAGTAAGTGCCTTTCTGACTTTGTGATGACCTTTCAGGCAGTTTCAAAAGAATGAGAAACATTTTGGCATACATACACTAGGTTTCTTAAATTTTTTGAGAAACAGTCACAGGAGAGATAAGATATTTAATAAAATAAAAAGTGCTATCGAAATGTTCAATAATTCTCAATCGAATAAGACTATAACTGATGAAATGTTTTAGTCATGAAGTACTCACTTCATAATATGAAAAAAAAAAGCAGATAATTTCCTTAAATTGAGAGCGACCCACTTGAGAGAAAGACCATTTAAGCGGGTGTGTTAAACAGCCACTGATTTAGAGAGGATGATTTAAATGGCTAGTATAATACCTGAAAATAAACAAACCTAAAGCATTTGATAGAATCCTGTGATCCCTAAACTATTTAAAATTCAAGAAGACAAATCTTATTCCTCATGACTGACTAGTAAAACTTAAAATGTAAAACAAATTTTATAAATAGGTTGCCTCCTGAAGAAGTAAATCAACTTGAATAAAAAAAATATATAAGGGTTTAGGTTTTAGGAAAGAAGCAGTCACAAGAGAATAAATGTCTTTCTGTTGCAATTACCTAGTCTAAGAGATTAACTGTACATATGGTTTTTAAAAATATTTTTCTTTATTTTAAACTCAGTATAAAACAATCAACGACAAAAAAAAAAACAGAAGGGAAACTGATTTAATTCTACTGCTTCCTATTTCTCTGGATCCATGCTATCTAAATGTGTCACCTGTCACTTTTTTTTTTCTTTTTTTAAAAATATATATTTAGAGATGGGGTCTTGCTCTGTCACCGAGGCTGGAGTGCGGTGGCTTGATCATAAGCTCACTGCAGTCTCCAACTCTGAGCTCAAGTGATCCTCTTGCTTCAGCCTCCTGACTAGCTGGGGGAACAGGTGCCTGTCAACATGCCTGGCTAATTTTGAAATTTTTTGTAGAGACAGGATCTCACTATGTTGCCCAGGTTGGTCTCAAACTTCTGGGCTCAAGCGATCCTCCCACCTCAGCCTCCCAAAGTGCTAGGATTAGAGGTGTGAGCCAACACGCCCAGCCGACATGTCATATTTTCAATGCTCATCCAATAACATTTCCACCTGGGCCCAACTTGGAAGGGACAGTAGAATTACTATGTGATCCTTTGGAGGCAAGTTCTAGTATCTATGGATAGCACCATGAGTTTCTGAGCAGTTCTACAGAGTTTAGCCATGCCCTCTGGCAAAGGAGACAAAGAAAGAAAGGAAAGGAGTCAACTGCAGATAGTGGGGGAGTAGGCAGGACAGCATTTTGGGGGGAAAATGAGTGAACAATGAAAGGAAGATAAAAGTGAGGCAGGTATACTGGGAAATTATAGAAAAAGCTCTATCACTGAAATGATCCTTTAACCTTTGTACTTCAAAATGCCCAAACTCTGAGCATTTGATATAGTCAATTTTGTAAAAACTTTGTCAGCTACATGCCTGCTATTTTATTTGTGAATAAATAAAACCTCATCTAACAATTACTTATAATCATATCTTTAACATCACTGGAGGATTCAGAAATCATGCATTTTGATACATTCCAATACGTTACATTCTTTTATCCCTTTCTTATTCTCATTTTTTAAAATATGAGAAATGTTCTTTTTCACTATCTTACCTAAATTGAAAGTCATCAATTTATTTCTAAAATCACAATGTCATTACTTATCTTAAGCTCCCTAAATGAGAGGCCAAAGGTTTGCCATAATTATTACTAAGTGGTTTGCCTGGATGAAATCTAACTATTGAAATAAAGAAAATGTTTCAAAAATTTATTTGTGGTATTTAAAAACTAATTTAAAAGTCTTCCCAATTTTCTTCTTTATTGTCTTCAAAGAAGGATGGCATTTATGCAGATGCTGCCTGCTTGCTGGAAAAAGAACTGTCGCTGTATTTAAAAATCATGACAAATCCAAATTGAGTAAGTGAAGATGTAGTTAAGAGGCCGGGTTTGGTTCCTAGGCTGACTATTAAGTAGAGATGGCAGCATCTTTGTTAGGACCTCAACAATGCTGTGCTTTCACTTTTGATCTCTTTGAATCACGGTAAGAATACAATGACTGCCACATTACAGTCATTTTCTACACAGCAGAGTGTAAGCGTTAGAGAGTGCTAACAAATACTTCATACTATGGAATACAAAACAGAGAGCAGCATTCATTCATCATAAGCAGAATCTCGCTCAGCAAAGAATAACAGGAGGACAGAAATTTTATGAGATACAATGATAAAATGATTGCTAAAATATGCATCATGACAGGTAAGTAAAATAATAACAACTTTTGAAAAATCTATTACCTGGTTGTTTAGTAACCAGAGTTATCTAACAGAGAAACAAACGAACCTGAAAGTTCTCACAGAATTCTATGAAGTTGTTTTATGTGTGTGTGTGTGTGTGTGTGTGTGTTAAGGTAGAAATGCATTCTCAAGAAAATTTGACTTCTGCACATGGAAGACATTCTTAATATATAAAGAAATATTATTTAAAAGGAACTCCAATTTATAACATTTGCCCACTAAAAACCCAAAGTTAAACCATTTTACTCATGCCAATTGTGCCACTCCTCTGCAATACCTTTGGTCACTCATACCCACAATTTATAAAAAGAAATTCAGTCTACTGCTTCAAGGAAATAAAGGATATCCAAATTTTCCAAATTGTAGTAAAAAGAAATAGTTAAAGAAAAAACATTGAGAATAACAATAGGATTATACAATTCTAGCCACTTCCTAAATTAGATCTGTTCAGTTTGCCTTATCTAACCCAGGCCAACTTCCCACCTGCAAACAAACACACAGGAGTATTTTTCCTCTGGAGTCCCTAACAGACGTGTGACAGCTAATAACAAAAGTTGCATGAGAAAACTGAAAGAGAAAACTGAAGTTTAATAATTAAAATAACCAAGTAAACAAAACAAACTTGGAACAGGAAGTAAAGCCTCTAGAAGAGGCACTGCCACTTTTTAGCAATGTTTGTGTATTTCAACCCTTGAATGTTGAAAATCCAATGTTAAGTATGAATTTTAGATTGGGAAAAAATTATATCTAGTCCTTAAACACACAAGTGTTCTCTGGTTCACCTTAAAAAAAAAGAATATCCTATTCAATTTAATATATAAGCAAACATATGTTCATTTTTTTCCTTTTGTTGCTACTCTCCTGTATTCTCTTGCTCATTTAATTTGTTTCAGTGGACAGGAAACGCACCATATCCCCCTGCCTGGATGGGTGTTTTTGGAGAAGCACAAGCATATAGACTAAAATCCTCTGTTTGGAAACCAGCCCGATTCAAGGAGGGTTCTGATGCACTGCGGTGAATTTTTGGCAATGAGCGGGCCAGCAGCTCAATAGAGGCGAGAATCTACAAAAACAAAAAGAAACAAAAGAAAAAAAAGAAAAAAAAAAAAAAGAAAGAAAAAGAAAAAACAGAAAGAATGAAAATCTGGGTGGTGTAAATCTTTGAAAGTCCCATCATACTTTACAAGAAAGCACCTGAAATCTTACACAGTTTTCAGTATTATCATAAATGCTTGGAAAAATATTTACAAAGAAACTGATATTTTCTTAAAAAGAAAACTACCAAACTATTACAGTTTTTATCTCTATAAACTGAATGGGAAAAGCAACTTATACTTAGCTTTTGTTTGCATTTTTAGATCATTTGCCAGCTTTGAAACAGTAAATAATAAAAATTTAAAACCAATTATATAACCTATTTGTCACAGATTGCAAGTCCCTTTTGGGAAGAAGATGGAGTATAAATAAAGCACTATATGACCATCTTTAAACAGAACTATCAGCAACCCACCCTTTAAAGAAACTTAGCAATGGGAATGTCTTATATACACCTAATTAAAAGCAGAACCCCACTGACTCAGACTGGTAGGGGCACACGAGAAATGACAAGTGACAACCCAAGAGTTGGAGACAGGAGAACTGTATAAATAGACACCAATATACAAAACATAAAAATTCACATATTTTAAGGTACAAAGAAATAGGTTATGTTTGGCCCTTGAAGGCATATAGCATGATAATGCGTGTTCGTATTCCTGACATATGTTTATAGGGCTCAGCATAAAGCCTGGCCTATGGTAAACAGTACTCAGTAAAACTTCAGCAGCCATTATTATTACTTTTATTGTTGCCCTGAGCTACCAAAACTTTTAAGTTAAACCATAATCTTTATAACGATTAATATAAGACAAAGAAGTAAGCGATGTTACAAAAATTTTTAAATTGCAAGCATAGCATGTAATAAAAATTCAAATAATATAGAAACTAAGACATACAAGGCTCTTAAATTCCATCCTCCAGGGGTAACCACTGTTAGAGTTTATACTTTCTTCTGGACCTTTTCTATGCACATATGAAAACAGAGACCACCCACATCACCTTTTAAAGTGGTAACACACTACGTATATTTCTTCTGCATTGTTTTCCTTTTCCCTCACCAATAACCATGCCATCTATACAGAGCTACCTTAGTCTTTATGTCTCTGATTTTTCCTATCATAGTAAACATTCTTATATATATCTGAATACTTATGGAAGTAGGTTCTGTAGAATAGACTTTTCGCAGTATTTTAAATTTATGGATCAAGTCCTTCCAAAAGGCTGAACAATTTACATTCCCACCAACACTTTAAAAATTTAAAAAGAATGCTCTTCCTCTCTTCCCAATGGTGTTTCCAGTGCTGGATATGGCCAATCTGAGAGGCAAAATTAAAATGTATTTCCCTGTGTATGACTCTGCATTTTATTGTTTGCTAGTAAAATCTTTTCACTGTTTCCTAAGTACATTCACCATTTGTATTTCTTTTGTGAGTCATCTGTTCATATCCTTTTTGCCCATTTTCTATTGCTTGTCTTTTACTTTTTGATTTGTAGGAATCCTTTGTATCCTACAAATATTCACTTTTTGTTATATATGCTACAATTATTTTTCTCTTCATCTTTCAGTGTTATTTTTTTTTTTTTCTTTGAGACAGGGGCTCACTGTCTTGCCCGAGCTAGAGTGCCGCGGCGTCAGCCTAGCTCACAGCAACCTCAAACTCCTGGGCTCAAGCGATCCTCCTGCCTCAGCCTCCCGACTAGCTGGGACTACAGGCATGCGCCACCATGCCCGGCTAATTTTTTCTATATATTTTTAGTTGTCCAATTTTTAGTAGAGACGGGGTCTCGCTCTTGCTCAGGCTGGTCTCGAACTCCTGAGCTCAAACGATCCGCTCGCCTCGGCCTCCCAGAGAGCTAGGATTACAGGCGTGAGCCACTGCGCCCGGCCTCAGTGTTATTTTTACTACATAAAAGTTAAGAAATGTTAGTGTAGTCATATCTGCTAATCTTTTCCTTCATAACTTCTGGATTTTGTCTCTTGCCTTAGGAAAGCCTTTCCTACCTCAAGACTATAAAAATAATTTCATATTTTACAGTTGTGTTTTTTACATATAGATCTTTAGCCATTTAAAATTTATGTGCCACCTTAATAGTATGGTATGAAACGATATCTTGTAATGAAAACTTAACAATAGTACATAAAAGGGGTAGCCTCAAATAATCTGAAAAATTCATACATACATTTCATTATTTGATACCATGCAATTAATGAAATGTTATATTTAGAAGCATGAAGATTTTGCTCCTTTAAATATCATTTAAAAAGTGGGCCTAAGGATGTAATTTGCATTATTAATGTGAATCAAACATGCCAAATAAAAAAACCCTAGCACTGGGATGTGGAAAGAGAATACTGTACAAGGTCATGCTGACATGGTCAACAACACTGGCCTTTCACTGGGATAGTCTCAAACCAGAGGTTTTCTGAGCAAAAAACAAAAAACAAAAACTCTTCCTCAAAGGAATAGTAACTGAGAATTCCAATATGTAAAAATTTATCTATCCACTCAACATTTAGCCTCTCTATTCCTCTCTGAGGCAACCCCAAGAGACTTGTTAAAAACATCAATTTGACTGGGTGCAGTGGCTCATGCCTGTAATCCCAGCACTTTGGGAGGCCAAGGCAGGAGGATTGCTTGAGGCCAGGAGTTCAAGACCAGCCTAGGTAACATAGCAAGACCCCATTTCTACAAATAAACAAATAAATTAGCCAGGCATGGGGGGAGTGCCTGTAGTCCCAGCTATTTGGGAGGCTGAGACGGGAGGATCACTTGAGCCCAGGAGTTCAAGGCTGCAGTGAGCTACGATTGCACGACTGCACTCAACCTGGGCAGCAGAGCAAGACCCTGTCTCTTAAATTAAAAAACAAAACAAATGAAAAAAAACCCAAACAACCCAAAGCCATAAATTTTATCTTCTTTAATTCTTTAGAGAAGAATAAAAATTATTTTTAGATAAAAAATAAATGATGAATGAATCTCATTCCTGTAGTAGTGACTTCTAAGTAACTCACGTAGGACTGTATATTCAAAGGCACAAGGGTTCACAAAAAAGAACACTTTAGTAATTATGGTGGGATAGTAACTATGGAAGTCAGTATTTCCCACTTGAAACTGTACTGATTTATCAAGGCATATTTATATAGTGCTATCAAGAACTTCCTAAGCTTCAGAAAACACTGCATTTATATTACAATATCTACTATATATAAACTCTAAGCTTATTGAGGCACTTAGTTTCAGTTCTTTGTAGGGCTTATTAACTTAAGGGCTGTAGCCTAACAACATGAAAAGATAAAAGGCAAAGAAAGTTATCAAGAATCAAAGAAAGGCTGACAAAGCTGATAGTTACCTTTTCTTTTTGCCCCAGGTGGAAATGCCCCTCAAAAAGACCTAGTTAAAGGGAAGCTTGGCATCTGTTTATTTTACCATTAAGAAGAATTAAAGCAGTGGTTCACAAAGTGTGGTCTGTGGATGCCTATGGGATCTACAAGGTCAAAACTATTTTCATATATAACAATGAGATATTATTTATCCTTTTTATTGTCATTGTTTTACATGTGGAGTTTTCAGAGGTGACATGATGTGACATATTGCAACATAGTAAGTACAAAAGCAGAGAATCCAGTTGTCTTCTTTTTTGCAAAGAGATTTGTAAAAAATGTAAACTAATACAACTCTTTTCACTATTTTTTTTTGTTTTGGATAATATAATTGTTTTAGCTAAATGTTACTTAAGTGTTAGCTTTATTATTATGTTTAAATTCATAAATATTTTTAAAATATAGTTTTAATTTCTAATATAGCAATTATTATTTACATAAACATAAGCTCTTTGGAAGGGGTCTTTAATAATTTTTAAATAGAAAAGGGTTCAGAGACCAAAAAGTTTGAGAACTACTAGACAAATGCAAAGTCTTTCTGACCATTTTGTATCAGGACTCCAAATTTCTAGGTGAACCACTGCTTAACCTTTATAAAATCATCTTCATGTGTTTGCTTGTTTGGAGTCAGCACATGGAATCCAAACTCATGAAATACAAACTGTGTGCCTGAAAAAGTGCTCAAAAATCTGCCTTTGAATGTTAGTCTGTTCTTTTAGGTAGAATGAAGATTTTTCTTACTTGGGGAAAGAGTGGTCTTTCATCTCTTTTCTTTTTGAGGCACTCTGCCATTAATCTCTTCATGGCTTTTGGACAGTTACTCCGTACCTTACTGAGATCTGGAGATAGGTATCCTCGTCCCACCATAAAAATTATCTGCAGAGAGAAGAAAAGGAAAATCATAAACCTTGTAGATAAGTTAAAAAATACATATTCATTGAAAACTCAAATAAATGGTACACTTATGACATGTGTATTTTCATATATATATACATATATATATATGTATAGCACATCAATAAGAAGTTTAAATAAAACACTAGTATCTGGATTTCTATACATGATAGACTGTGGGGAGTCCACACTTACTGAGCTGCCAGCTCAACCCTCAGGACTCCCGGACTGCGCAAAGATCTTACTGTTCCCAGTGCTCCTGCGCTTCCAGTCCCACCTCATCTGGTCCACTTCCCATTGACAGGGCAATCTTTCTAAAGCAGAGCTGATACTGACTCTTTTTTACTTAAAAAATAATAATAATTTATTGAGTATTTCTTGTTGTTGGACATTGTAAGTCCTTATGTGTAGCAGAAACCAAAAAAGTTAACCTTTTTAGCAGTCATTTTGGCATCTGCATTTTAAGCCCTTTTGTTGTGGAAACTCTAATGGGGCATTTGGCCATACAAATCTGAGAACCAGAGCCTCCTCCAGAGGAGAGGAGCTAAAATCTTCTGTTTAATAAAGTAAAAAGGCTTGTCTTCCCTGGGTACAGAGATTTATATTATTA
>NW_012148642.1:1373986-1388894 GCF_000956105.1 Propithecus coquereli | reverse complement strand
AGGGGGCTGTGGGAGATGTGGCATCAGCTTGACCTCTGCAGGAGCTGGAAACTTAGGTTAGCCACACAGGTGGTCAACTGTATCTATGTGATTTAGCACTAACAAAAACTCTAGACTCCAAGGCTCAAGCGTGCTTCTCTGGTTGGCAAGACTCTATGTGTACTGTCATACATTGTTACTGGAAGAATTTAGCACTGTCTACAACTTCACCGGAAGGGGGTACTGAAAGCTCCACACAGGAACTCTCTTGGATTCTGTCTCATGAGCATCTTCTCTTGGCTAATTTTAATCTGTATTCTTTCATTTTAATAAACTATAATTGTGAGTATAACAGCTGTCAGGGAGTCTGGAACAGTTGTTAGTGAGTTTTCAGTGAATCCTTTTAGTGAACTACTGAACTTGAAGTTGGTCTTAGGAACCACTAAACTCTGCATATGGCTGTAACAAAACTCCTGCCTTTCCCATCTTCTTATTTGAATAAGATTTCTCAGTACTTGCCTCTAAAAATAAAACAAGGAAAGGATTGATACTGAGCCCTAGCTTGTTCTAGCAAAAAAGCCTTATTTATCCCCAGATGCATACATTAATTCAAGGGAAAAGAAAAACCCCATGTCATTCATTAAGATATACATTTCCAATAAAATTTTACCTTCTATGTTTCTATACCTCAGAACTTATTTTTTTAATTAGGTATATATTAATAATTGTAACAATAATGTAATTTAGAATTAAAAAAATTAACAGGGTCCAAAGTCAGAAAATTTTTTAAAATTCTAAATTTAAACTTATAAACATCTTTCGTTGCAGAGATGTAACTTTGGTAATCAATAAAAGGCTTTAAAGCATAAAACTATCTTACATTAGGACAAAATTCTGTGGGGAAAACAGAATACAAATAGTTTGAAGGGAAAAAAGGAACCATGTAAAACTTCCAAAACTTAACAAAAAGCTTCTGTATTTTTTAAACAAGTGATGGTAGGTATCAAATCAGTATGGTTTTTAGATTTTACTGGATACATTTTAAAAAGAGGGCTATAGTAACCTTATTTTAAAATATGAATAGAATACACTGGAAATTACATTCTTTGCAATTATCTTTGCAAGATAAAAATATTTGATACCAACTTAAAAATATAGAAGGAAGTATATAGTTTTTCAAAATTTTTTTAGGAGGAATGGGAGAAAAAATTGAGGACAACTCTCATATTTTTATATGCCCTACAGAATTTAGTTAGTACAAGGCACAAAGCAAGTGACCTTCAATAAACATCTGCTGGGGTGGGTGGGGGGCTGACTAATGAAGAAAAAATAAGAAGGGAAAAGGGAAAGTCTTTCCTGGATGTAATTCATGGATAAAAGATTCATGTGGCATATACACTGTAAGAGCAATACCTCGGTTTGAAATTCTGGGTCTTTTTATTTTCAATCTGCACTCAGCACTCCTGGCATCTCTACCCCTTCATCCACTCCTCAGCATTACTGAAGCACGCATCTGCTCATTTTCAGTACCATCCCCAGTACTGTCTCAACAGAACTGTCCACCCGGCTGCAAGCAGAGCCTGTGCTTTGTTCTCTTTATCGGTGAATCCCTCTATATTCCACAGTGCTTTGTATATAGCAGGTACTGAAAACATTTTCTATTAAAATAATTTGCCTGTTGATAAGACACTAGTACTTATTTCCTGTTTCTTGAGATACTGTGCTTAGAATCCAGACACCATGCTATGAGAAAAGCCAAGCAGCCTGTGAAGATGTCCTTATGGAAAGGTCCATGTGGAGAATAACTGAGGCCCCCGACCCTTGGCCATGACTGAGCTTCTAGCTGACAGCTAGCACTGACTTGCCAGGTAGGTGAATGAGCCATGTTGGAGTAGATCGTTTTAACACGATGTCTAGCTACTCCAGTGAGTACCATGTAAAAGAGATATGAATCATCCTCATGGGAGGGCAGCCCAAATTGCAAATTCATATTAATAATTTGTTTTAAGCTACTACATTCTGGGTGGTTGGTTATGCAGCAATAATAACTGGAATACACTTATAATAACAGACATATGTTATCTGTTATTTTCTTTTAAGAAGACATAGCACTTCTGCTCCAAGAAAGGAAAACCATGAGGGTATAGTCAATATGCCTAGCTTACATAAGCACATTATTAATCCCAACTTAGAGAAGCTGCAGTGAAAAAGGGAAGAATAGAGTGATTAGAGAGGAAAATACTGGAATTATAAAGAGGGGAACAAATGACAATGTGATTTCCCAGACTTCCAACACTAGGGTAAGTTAAGGTAAAAAAGGTATACTACGTTGCAAAGTAATATAGAGATGGTCATCCTTCAAAGAGCTAAGAGACCTATTTTAGGAAAGAACTGATTTTTAGAACTAGAAGAAATTCTTTAGTCTAATTATCTTATTTTTATAATTGGAAAAAAAAAAGATACACAGAGAAGTAAGGTGACCTGGTCATGAGGGTCTTGAGTCCAAGGCCTGCTATTGCATTACACTGCTTTACCAGAGCCCTGCTTTGAATTTACAGGCAAAACCTGCCACTTCAGACTATGGGGTTGAGTGTATAGGGGAATGATGTCTATATGGCATAGTAAAGAATATTTTTGGATTCTTAAACAGAAATTTAATCTGAGAGCCATGGAGATCAAAGTGTAAGAGAAAGAAAAAAAGAAAGAAAGAAAAATCAAATCAAGGGGATGGATGAAGCAATACCTGGGGTTATTTCACTGAGGATAACCAGAGTCATCCTTTCAAAATGTGGAGTTACAGGGAAAGTACCACTTACGAAAGCAGACTAGAGGGTAATGAAACAGAATGGGGGTAGTGAGAAGAGGATATCATTCTTTTACCCTTCTTCTCCATCAAATACTTAACTTTGTTTCAGACTGGCAAATTCCAGAAGGATCTAACTATACTACTAGAAAGAATTAACTAGTAAAGGCCTTACCCTTCTGCTGGTCACTCACTCCTCTCATGGAGAGTAAGCCCTTGCCACATCATTTATTATACTCCCATGGAGGACAAAGCACCTAAAATGCCAAGAAGTGGATGAGTGCAGAACTCTGGGATGCTTTTATCCACATTTTGGAGATAATAATACTTGTTTCTGTATCATAATTTTATTATTATATTAAAATAAACTTTTTCACTGACAAATGGATTTCATCCAGATTTTAGGTTCATAAATTTACATTAATTTGTAGTCTCTATGATAAATCAACTAAACTAAAGATCCCTAGTAATTTCTCCAGACAAATAATATGCACAGGAAAGGTGAACATGGCACAGGGTTTTATGCTATACCATCGAATTAATAAGACTGTAAAAGGCAGAGCACATGAAGTGTGCAAATTAGAGACAATTTTGCTACTCAGACTGCCATAATCGAATCAATCATCTCAGTGATCTAGATCTGACACAAGTGCAGTAAGTGCAATGCCTCCCTTATGCTCTTTAGCTAATATTTTGGTCTACCGTGAATCTAAGTCCCATGCAGGCTTAAAATACCAGATAATTAAAACTGAAATCATATGTTGTTTAACACACAAAGCCAAGACTCAACATTCTAAAGCTATGACGTAGTTAGAAAGTTCAACAGCAACTAAAAATTTAGTTTATGATGAAATGGGCAGAAATGTAGCCATTTTAAAAAATCCTCAAAACATGGAATCAAGACCACTGTTGGGTAAGGGCCACATGGTGATTCAGTAAGTATACACAAAATACATGATAACTCAGATTACTCCCCTGATATCACATGATAGCTGAAGAGAGAAAGCTATAGAGATGTCACCAAAAAGACTGAGAGTTGAGCTACTGACCAAAACAAACACATCCCTTACATGAAGCAACAAATTTATACACAAAAACCACCATTTCATTAGGTTGGGAAGTTATGAGGAAATACATATAAAGCTCACACTTTAAAAAATTTCTTTGGACTGGTGATTCTCAACTTTGGTATGTATCAGAATCACCTGGGAAACCTAAGAAATGCGGGTAGCTTGGACCCCACCCTAATGAGTCAGAATCTGCTCCAGCATCTCCATTCTTTTAAACAAATTTCCCAGGTGATTCTGATGCAAATCCCAGTATAAAGTCTAAATATTCTTCAATCGCAGTTTATGTGGTCAACTATTGTTTTCTAATGAAGTTTAATTGCCGTAATCTCCCTCCGTCCCTCTACACACACATATACTTAAATGTTGAGGTATTCAAGGTACTTTCAGTAAAGACAACTCACTTTTCTTGGCCAGTTTTAAAAGCCTGAGTTTAATGTGGCTGAGATAGAAAAGGCTAAGAGCTCCATTAGGTTACATTGGTACCTTCTGGAAGGTAAGGAACAGAGAAAAGGAACTAAGGAAGGAAAGAAGTAAAAACTTATCTTCCTACTAGAATTCTAATTATAGAAAAATTAAAGCATGATGTAACATTCTTTTCATTTACCTAATTTTAAAAATTAAAAAAAAGAAACCTTAATAATTTTAAAAGAATTTGATATAAAGTAGTCCATAACTGCATACCTGCTCTGATAGCATAATCTGTGACAGAATAAAAGGTATAAAGTCCAGATGCTATAATAGCAGAGCTCATTCATCTAATTGTGCTACGGTCAAGAAACCTGAGGTATATCCATTGCTGTATCTTTAAAAAATCAGGAATTTCACTCCATTGTAACATTTAAGACTTTTTTTTTTTTTTTTTTTTGAGACAGGGTCTTGCTCTGTTGCCTTGGCTAGAGTGCAGTGGCATCTTCATAGCTCACTGCAACCTCAAACTCCTGAGCTCAAACAATCCGCCCGCCTCGGCCTCCCAGAGAGCTAGGATTACAGGCGTGAGCCACCGCGCCCGGCCTATATTATTTTTAATTTCTTAGTTTTCTAACTTTTTGGCTCTTTTGAGGGTGAGCAGAGACAGATGTTAGGAATCTTGGGACTCAGGGAAGAGAGGGTCTGAGAGAGGAGGTTTTGATCTGAGAGGGAACAGGTCCAACAGGGGCAGATTAGAGGTGAAGGTGGAGGAAGCCAGTAAGAGACCCCTGTTACAAGGTAGAGCTGATGAATTTTGGGAACAGTCAAGTTCCTTATGTTTTTCCTGTTAGGTGCTGTAATGACCCTTGTTTAACGATGAACAAAAAACTTTAGTAAAGCTTTGATTGCAATATGGTCTCTATGGTATGGGCTACAATGATGAAGCTTGGGAAGATGGAACGAGATATTCCGGGGAGTATAGTTTTCTTCCGCACTGCCCATTTCTGAAGCCATGCAATCCTAACATCATCATTTTAATGGAGTACAACAGTCTCATTATTCTAGGAGTAACCTGGAATAATACCTTGGAGCAACAGGTGACAAGCAACAACCAAGAGAATGTAAAGCACTTCCAACGGGGTCTTCAAAGTTGAAAGAAAGGGTCTGGACTGCCTATATTGTCTTTTAGGCCAGAAATTCAGATATGCTTACTTGGCTGTCAATGGAAAAAGTAGCCCCGAAAGGCCAAAGAACTTTGGGACATTTGGATTGCAGATGTCATCCAATTTAATGCTCAAAATAATTCTACTAGGTCAGCATTTATCCCATTTTACAGATAAGGAATCCAAAGCTCCAACAAATTAAATAACTTGCCCATGATAATACAGCTGTTACTATATAAGTGACAAAGAGGATTTGGAGAGAAGACCATTCCAATACAAATCTGCTCTTAACCATTCTTATATTGCCTCTGCTCCTCCTCGACTTGCAATGCCCTCCCTAACCCTATTCTCTAGCTATCTGAAATCCAGAGGAATCAAGGCCTAACTGAAAGCTTACCATGCTTATCATACTCTTCCTTTCACACCTAGAAGCATCCTTCTTCCCACCACCAGCTGTGATGATCATTTACTGCTTTGAATAGTTATTAATCTTTTTGTAATATGTATTTTATCTAAGTTCCCCAATGAGACTATGGGTATTTGTAGAGCAGGGAATATGACTCATATTTATTTATTTTTTTCAATCTTCTTTTTAAAAAATCTATAACCAACTCTGCCTCCAGTATTTAACATAACCTTTTCTGGACACAAGAGGCTTTCAATGTTTAAGTTAATAACTCATTAGGGTGAATGATAAATGTTTGCTAATTGATTAGCCATGTCATATACCTGTGGTTTTCAAACCAGGGTAAAGTATCCCTGGGGTTACATGAAGACCTCACCAGAGGTATACAGACAGGGTAGTTTTAAGGGAATTAATTTCTACATCATCAACTTACCGATATTCCCCTTCAAAAAACTGATTTGCTGGAGAATCGCTCAAGTGGTGATGTAAAGCTTATCCTTCTTTCCCATCTCCCCTGTTGTAACTGTCCTTATCCTACTTTACGAAAGGCATACCTCTCACGCATATGGAATCTTAACTATAGTAAACCACTGGGTCATCAAAAGGAGATTTCCAAATATTGGTGTCTAACTGGGCCCTAATGAATGGGTAACAAAGCCCTTTGTAAGTCGGTTAGTTTCCAGTTGTTTGCTTTCAACAAAGTTAGTTGATCTTGAATTCCTGGCCTCAAGTAATCCTCCCATCTCTGTCTCCCAAAGTGCTAGGATTACAGGTGTGGGCCACTGTGCCTGGCCCAACAAAATTAATTAAAATGTTAGCTGATCATTAAAAAAACTTAATGACAAGTTACTATGTAATTTTTGGTAGATTATAGGAATGAATTCTAATAACTGAGCGATATGGTATGTGGTAAAGAATTAACCTTGCCCAAAGACAGGGCTGGCCTTAGCCCTTGGCTCCCGGGAGGTAATCACTAAGACCTTAAAATGTCCTGCCTGATCAGAGTGTCTGTTTATCTGGAGGCCATGGGCCATGCCAGATGGTCTATGCTAACAGTGTGATTTATACAGGGGGCTGTGGGAGATGTGGCATCAGCTTGACCTCTGCAGGAGCTGGAAACTTAGGTTAGCCACACAGGTGGTCAACTGTATCTATGTGATTTAGCACTAACAAAAACTCTAGACTCCAAGGCTCAAGCGTGCTTCTCTGGTTGGCAAGACTCTATGTGTACTGTCATACATTGTTACTGGAAGAATTTAGCACTGTCTACAACTTCACCGGAAGGGGGTACTGAAAGCTCCACACAGGAACTCTCTTGGATTCTGTCTCATGAGCATCTTCTCTTGGCTAATTTTAATCTGTATTCTTTCATTTTAATAAACTATAATTGTGAGTATAACAGCTGTCAGGGAGTCTGGAACAGTTGTTAGTGAGTTTTCAGTGAATCCTTTTAGTGAACTACTGAACTTGAAGTTGGTCTTAGGAACCACTAAACTCTGCATATGGCTGTAACAAAACTCCTGCCTTTCCCATCTTCTTATTTGAATAAGATTTCTCAGTACTTGCCTCTAAAAATAAAACAAGGAAAGGATTGATACTGAGCCCTAGCTTGTTCTAGCAAAAAAGCCTTATTTATCCCCAGATGCATACATTAATTCAAGGGAAAAGAAAAACCCCATGTCATTCATTAAGATATACATTTCCAATAAAATTTTACCTTCTATGTTTCTATACCTCAGAACTTATTTTTTTAATTAGGTATATATTAATAATTGTAACAATAATGTAATTTAGAATTAAAAAAATTAACAGGGTCCAAAGTCAGAAAATTTTTTAAAATTCTAAATTTAAACTTATAAACATCTTTCGTTGCAGAGATGTAACTTTGGTAATCAATAAAAGGCTTTAAAGCATAAAACTATCTTACATTAGGACAAAATTCTGTGGGGAAAACAGAATACAAATAGTTTGAAGGGAAAAAAGGAACCATGTAAAACTTCCAAAACTTAACAAAAAGCTTCTGTATTTTTTAAACAAGTGATGGTAGGTATCAAATCAGTATGGTTTTTAGATTTTACTGGATACATTTTAAAAAGAGGGCTATAGTAACCTTATTTTAAAATATGAATAGAATACACTGGAAATTACATTCTTTGCAATTATCTTTGCAAGATAAAAATATTTGATACCAACTTAAAAATATAGAAGGAAGTATATAGTTTTTCAAAATTTTTTTAGGAGGAATGGGAGAAAAAATTGAGGACAACTCTCATATTTTTATATGCCCTACAGAATTTAGTTAGTACAAGGCACAAAGCAAGTGACCTTCAATAAACATCTGCTGGGGTGGGTGGGGGGCTGACTAATGAAGAAAAAATAAGAAGGGAAAAGGGAAAGTCTTTCCTGGATGTAATTCATGGATAAAAGATTCATGTGGCATATACACTGTAAGAGCAATACCTCGGTTTGAAATTCTGGGTCTTTTTATTTTCAATCTGCACTCAGCACTCCTGGCATCTCTACCCCTTCATCCACTCCTCAGCATTACTGAAGCACGCATCTGCTCATTTTCAGTACCATCCCCAGTACTGTCTCAACAGAACTGTCCACCCGGCTGCAAGCAGAGCCTGTGCTTTGTTCTCTTTATCGGTGAATCCCTCTATATTCCACAGTGCTTTGTATATAGCAGGTACTGAAAACATTTTCTATTAAAATAATTTGCCTGTTGATAAGACACTAGTACTTATTTCCTGTTTCTTGAGATACTGTGCTTAGAATCCAGACACCATGCTATGAGAAAAGCCAAGCAGCCTGTGAAGATGTCCTTATGGAAAGGTCCATGTGGAGAATAACTGAGGCCCCCGACCCTTGGCCATGACTGAGCTTCTAGCTGACAGCTAGCACTGACTTGCCAGGTAGGTGAATGAGCCATGTTGGAGTAGATCGTTTTAACACGATGTCTAGCTACTCCAGTGAGTACCATGTAAAAGAGATATGAATCATCCTCATGGGAGGGCAGCCCAAATTGCAAATTCATATTAATAATTTGTTTTAAGCTACTACATTCTGGGTGGTTGGTTATGCAGCAATAATAACTGGAATACACTTATAATAACAGACATATGTTATCTGTTATTTTCTTTTAAGAAGACATAGCACTTCTGCTCCAAGAAAGGAAAACCATGAGGGTATAGTCAATATGCCTAGCTTACATAAGCACATTATTAATCCCAACTTAGAGAAGCTGCAGTGAAAAAGGGAAGAATAGAGTGATTAGAGAGGAAAATACTGGAATTATAAAGAGGGGAACAAATGACAATGTGATTTCCCAGACTTCCAACACTAGGGTAAGTTAAGGTAAAAAAGGTATACTACGTTGCAAAGTAATATAGAGATGGTCATCCTTCAAAGAGCTAAGAGACCTATTTTAGGAAAGAACTGATTTTTAGAACTAGAAGAAATTCTTTAGTCTAATTATCTTATTTTTATAATTGGAAAAAAAAAAGATACACAGAGAAGTAAGGTGACCTGGTCATGAGGGTCTTGAGTCCAAGGCCTGCTATTGCATTACACTGCTTTACCAGAGCCCTGCTTTGAATTTACAGGCAAAACCTGCCACTTCAGACTATGGGGTTGAGTGTATAGGGGAATGATGTCTATATGGCATAGTAAAGAATATTTTTGGATTCTTAAACAGAAATTTAATCTGAGAGCCATGGAGATCAAAGTGTAAGAGAAAGAAAAAAAGAAAGAAAGAAAAATCAAATCAAGGGGATGGATGAAGCAATACCTGGGGTTATTTCACTGAGGATAACCAGAGTCATCCTTTCAAAATGTGGAGTTACAGGGAAAGTACCACTTACGAAAGCAGACTAGAGGGTAATGAAACAGAATGGGGGTAGTGAGAAGAGGATATCATTCTTTTACCCTTCTTCTCCATCAAATACTTAACTTTGTTTCAGACTGGCAAATTCCAGAAGGATCTAACTATACTACTAGAAAGAATTAACTAGTAAAGGCCTTACCCTTCTGCTGGTCACTCACTCCTCTCATGGAGAGTAAGCCCTTGCCACATCATTTATTATACTCCCATGGAGGACAAAGCACCTAAAATGCCAAGAAGTGGATGAGTGCAGAACTCTGGGATGCTTTTATCCACATTTTGGAGATAATAATACTTGTTTCTGTATCATAATTTTATTATTATATTAAAATAAACTTTTTCACTGACAAATGGATTTCATCCAGATTTTAGGTTCATAAATTTACATTAATTTGTAGTCTCTATGATAAATCAACTAAACTAAAGATCCCTAGTAATTTCTCCAGACAAATAATATGCACAGGAAAGGTGAACATGGCACAGGGTTTTATGCTATACCATCGAATTAATAAGACTGTAAAAGGCAGAGCACATGAAGTGTGCAAATTAGAGACAATTTTGCTACTCAGACTGCCATAATCGAATCAATCATCTCAGTGATCTAGATCTGACACAAGTGCAGTAAGTGCAATGCCTCCCTTATGCTCTTTAGCTAATATTTTGGTCTACCGTGAATCTAAGTCCCATGCAGGCTTAAAATACCAGATAATTAAAACTGAAATCATATGTTGTTTAACACACAAAGCCAAGACTCAACATTCTAAAGCTATGACGTAGTTAGAAAGTTCAACAGCAACTAAAAATTTAGTTTATGATGAAATGGGCAGAAATGTAGCCATTTTAAAAAATCCTCAAAACATGGAATCAAGACCACTGTTGGGTAAGGGCCACATGGTGATTCAGTAAGTATACACAAAATACATGATAACTCAGATTACTCCCCTGATATCACATGATAGCTGAAGAGAGAAAGCTATAGAGATGTCACCAAAAAGACTGAGAGTTGAGCTACTGACCAAAACAAACACATCCCTTACATGAAGCAACAAATTTATACACAAAAACCACCATTTCATTAGGTTGGGAAGTTATGAGGAAATACATATAAAGCTCACACTTTAAAAAATTTCTTTGGACTGGTGATTCTCAACTTTGGTATGTATCAGAATCACCTGGGAAACCTAAGAAATGCGGGTAGCTTGGACCCCACCCTAATGAGTCAGAATCTGCTCCAGCATCTCCATTCTTTTAAACAAATTTCCCAGGTGATTCTGATGCAAATCCCAGTATAAAGTCTAAATATTCTTCAATCGCAGTTTATGTGGTCAACTATTGTTTTCTAATGAAGTTTAATTGCCGTAATCTCCCTCCGTCCCTCTACACACACATATACTTAAATGTTGAGGTATTCAAGGTACTTTCAGTAAAGACAACTCACTTTTCTTGGCCAGTTTTAAAAGCCTGAGTTTAATGTGGCTGAGATAGAAAAGGCTAAGAGCTCCATTAGGTTACATTGGTACCTTCTGGAAGGTAAGGAACAGAGAAAAGGAACTAAGGAAGGAAAGAAGTAAAAACTTATCTTCCTACTAGAATTCTAATTATAGAAAAATTAAAGCATGATGTAACATTCTTTTCATTTACCTAATTTTAAAAATTAAAAAAAAGAAACCTTAATAATTTTAAAAGAATTTGATATAAAGTAGTCCATAACTGCATACCTGCTCTGATAGCATAATCTGTGACAGAATAAAAGGTATAAAGTCCAGATGCTATAATAGCAGAGCTCATTCATCTAATTGTGCTACGGTCAAGAAACCTGAGGTATATCCATTGCTGTATCTTTAAAAAATCAGGAATTTCACTCCATTGTAACATTTAAGACTTTTTTTTTTTTTTTTTTTTGAGACAGGGTCTTGCTCTGTTGCCTTGGCTAGAGTGCAGTGGCATCTTCATAGCTCACTGCAACCTCAAACTCCTGAGCTCAAGTGATCCTCCTGCCTCAGCCTCCTAAGTGGCTGGGACTATAGGTGCACACCACCACACTTGGCTAATTAATTTTTAAAAAAATTTTTGGTGGAGACAGGGTCTTGCTGTGTTGCCCAGGCTGGTCTCAAACTCCTGGCCTCAAATGATCCTCCTGTCTTGGCCTCCCAAAGTGCTAGAATTATAGGCCTGAGCCAATGACTGATATTTTAAGGAAACGCCTTACAGGCTGCTATTATTGCCAAAAGTGTACAAAATATTTCCAAAACTTGGTAATAGTAAGATCAAGAAATCTACCCTTCATGCTTACCCAGGACTCAACACTTCTTTTCTACAACTAACTGGAATCTTTATACAAATTGTAAAATAAACCCAAAGAGATGGTAAATATTTACCTGGTCCCTGTTGTTGATATTTGAATAAGGTAACTGTCCAGTCATCAATTCATACAGAACAATCCCAAAAGCATACACATCTGACTGAAAGCTGTATGGGTTCTTATCTTGCATTCTGATTACTTCTGGTGCCTGTTAGAACATAAAAAGAAAAATATTCTAGTTTATTCTTCAATTTAATTGAATAAAGACTGAAAAACAAACTATTAAAATTCCCAGAGCAATGCTTTTATCATTAAAAAAAAATATGTCTAATATGTAATTAATTCTCTTATTAATGGTCAAAGATTAAGAATTAAGAAAGATGAAGAAAAAACCCCCTGCTGTATAAACTCAGAAAGAGGCAGTTTTAGCTGAGATTCCCTAATGCATTACTAAGATTTTATAATTTTATTAGCCACCCTCTTTCTACACAAAATACCATTGTTGCCATTTGAATTCTTCCCATGACTTACCCTATTAGAATCAGTTCCCACTTCCCAATCCTGATTCAGCAAAGAAATACTAGACTGTAGTTATAAGATGCTTGCGAGCAGCACAACTACTGTAGTAATTGTCTTAGAATTTAAGGTTTCTCATTGGTACAAATGATTTTCCTCATCTCAGGGCACCTTAGAAAATAATGGCAGAATTTCAAGAATGATAAACTCAAATCCTCTTCCAAGCCATGGAATAAGCATATGGTAATAAACGTGCCATGGATGCTTTAACAAAAGCAACAGATAGCAGGTAGATTTAGTAGAAGATGGTAAAGAATCTTCTGGCTGCTGCTTCTCGGGCAGTGAAACAGATTGAATCATATTTCCTACATTTTTATACGTTTCCATCACTGTGTTGTGCAACTAGATTTCTTATTTATATGAAGTACAATAAATGGTTGATTAAACATTAGCTTAAAAGATTTGTTCTTTCACCTTGCATCTTTTGTACTGTTTCATTTGGAAGGGATTCAAACTGCAGTATATTAATGAAAACTTTGTGAATATATCAGTTGGATAGCAAACACAGTAGTAACTCTGCAAAAATGGCTGAAAGACCTGGGACTAGATTCCTGGTTATTGGTCTGGGTAAGGCAGGTATCTCACAAGGAGAGGCAACAGAGGTACTCAGGAGCAGCTGCAAATCAGAATCACTTGTGAAGCCTTAAGCCTCTCAATGCCCAGACCACACTCCAGCCCAATAATATAACAGAATCTGGGGGGGGGGACCCAAACATTACTAGTCTTTAAAGCTCCCCAGATGATTCTAATATCCAACCAAAGTTGAGAACCACTGATGGGAGATCCTGAAGAGAGTGAGACAATGGTGGTGGAGAAGGTTGTATTAATATCTACTTGCTTTTGTCATACATTTTGTTGATAATTGCTTTAAGTAATACAGTACAAAATTGTAAGCCACATACAACTGTGATGTAATGAACAAGCCAGAATACTGAGAGGCTGGTTATGATAAAGATTTAATTTTCAAAGCCTGAACCAATTTTTGTGAGGAACAGAGTATAAGTGAGATGAAGAACTGTCTTTTTAAAATTTAGTTTTATCTCACTGTTGTTAGTAGATGGGTTTGCTTAAAAGTTGCATGTCACCTATTTATAAGAAATGCATGACTAACCGTCAATTTAGTGATTTGATTTGTAAAAAAATTTCACAAAGATTTCTTTCTCCAAGATATAAATAAAACAAAGTTGAGAAGTCCATTGTAAATAATTCAGAGGGCCACATAACGCTAGTTCTGACCAAACTTTTCTCTCCTAATCCATGGATGTTCCATATTTGTTTCTGAAGGCAGTATCAACCCAAGTTTTAATTAACAATGAAGGGTAGGTACCATTAGCTATTCATTCTCATGGCTTAAAACTCACCATGGTGGAATAAAGGATGAACCCATCTATGCATGTATCAACAAAAAAGTAACTAGAAGAAAATATAAAACTTTGTGTATAATAATCTTCTAACTGTATAAACTAAGGTTTTTGAAAAAGGGCAAACCTGAAGACTTGATTGACTACTCTCTCACAACAGATAAAATAAACACACCTTTAAAACATATGAAAATTATTTCTTTATAAGTTTAGGTTTTGCAATTTCAGCACTTAAAATCTGTTTTCCTTCATTCTTAGGGTACACTGTCATCTTTGTCATAGATGTGTGCCTTAAAGGTGCCTGAGATCCAGATTATAATTATTAGCTTCTCATATATAAATATTATTAAAATAAACATAGATTAACGAATGAAAAAAAATCTAGCTAACTCCAATTACTGAATCTTAGAAATAGAAAGGGCATTAGAAATCCACTAGTCCAACCCAATATTTCAGATGGAAAGACTGACAGGAGGTTAAGAAACTTGTAGGTTAATGGTCAAACAGGATATAGAATACAGATCTTCTAACTTTAAGTCCAATGTCCCCTCTTCCACCTTGCCACTTGCTCTAATTCCATTTATTGTCATAAGAAATCACAGCTCGATATAATCCTAGGCTTATCTTGATGAACTCAGAATCCTATCTGGGACTTCCCTTCTTGGGGCTGCTACGTACAGTTCAGGGAATTCAGGCAAATGTGGCTTCAGAGCCTTTGCAACTTTTCTGTTTCCAGCAGGGTGTCCCAAAAGTCTTAGTGCAGATTAAGTTATTTAAAGCTTAAAACTGCAATAAGAGTTTTGGGACATCCTATATTTAGCTTAGAGCTGTGGTTTTCAAACTTTTTGGTCTCAGGATTTTCACTCTTAAAAATTATGGAGGACCCTAAAGAGCTTTTGTTTTATGTGGATTATATCTATGGATCGTTATCATATTACAACTTAACTGAGAAATTAA
>NW_012148642.1:1361507-1372796 GCF_000956105.1 Propithecus coquereli | reverse complement strand
AAAAGTATAGTACTTTATATTTCCTCTTAAATATGTTTCTCAATAAATATGTTTTAAACAATAATTGTTCTGTTTAGCCTTTATGACCTGCTTTAAAGATTTTTGGGGGTTTGAAATGTGCTAGGATGAGGTGAGATGCTTTCCTAAGTTTGTGGGAGAAATTGAAACTTTCCCTTTAGATTTTAGCAATGTAGGCCCAGATATCCTCTTGGCACTGCTGGGCAAGCTGGAAAGGCTCTTCATTGGAATGAAGATGCTGGCAGACAGGATCTTAGTCTGGGCTTAGGGAAGAAGAAAAAAAAAATTATGTTTTTCTCACCTCATTGTTATATAACTCATAACCTTCAGTTATATCTCAACTACTACTCAGCAAGGTCAGAGGGCTGAAAGAGACTAGTAAATAGCTACAAAGCTCTCAGTTTTGTAGTGTTGACAGAACCTATACAATCAATCAAAAAAGGCCTACTAGTGTAAAGACTTTGGATAGATTTTTTTGTACTGCTGTGTTATTCAGAAACCAAAAGCAGGCTATAGTATCTTGCTCTCCTATACTTGCATGCAAACTTCTTTATTAATTCTCTTTACGGTATATTAAACTTAGCATGAAAACTGTTTTTACATAATGTGAAGACAAAATGCAGAAGAAAAAGTCAGGATGCTTTCAAACTTCGCAGACAAATTTCAGGAAGGATACTATTACTCTTGAGGTCTCTGTGGATGATTGACTTGGCGTGTAAGTAACTGAAAAACAAAACATCATTTTAACCTGAGTAGGGCTAAAGGACTGTGGCCTCAAAATCTACAGAACATATTTCGGGGTGTAAAGACTTATTTAGAATCATGATACAATTGAAAACTGTACACTGTACATTGCGATAACCCCTTGACATAGTATTAAAATAGATTGTAAATGAATTTAAGATTATAGGAACATATTACTGTTAAGGTACAGCCAAAATCTTGTTTTCTATTAAAAGACTTTGCTTTATCTTTTACTAGTTACCAATACAAACCTTTCACTCCAGTCATGCCTATTTATCCATGTCCTTTAAATATACCTTGATATTTAAGTGCATCTCTGTATTCAATGCTCCCCTACTATACCCATCCTTCCAAATCAGCTTTCATTCTGTTTTCCACTATTCATACTCATCCTTTAAGACTGAACACAAATTCTAACTCCTGGGTGAAGTTTTTCCATGACCAATTCAATGGAAAGTGATCCTTCATTTTTCAACTTATATAGTGATTATCATAGTAACAGTCTGATTCATGTGGCCTTTTTCTTAATGTTCCTATGTTAGCTTCCTATTTAGAATGTAAACTGAACTAGAATATGAAAGTTTGATTGATACATTAAAACTATTTTAAAAGGTCATATCATATACTCTTAAAATACTTTCTTAAAGCTAGTGAGGAGTAAATTTCCTCTATAATGGCCACAGTGGGTCTATTTTAAAGTCAATGATAAGTTTAAATCATCTGTTATCCCTAAAAACTGCTTTAGTTGCATTCACTGAAGGAAAGGGCTGTATCTAGGTTACTTCTGTTTGTCCCCAGTGCCTAGTATAGTGCCTGGCACGTGTGGTAAGTGTTCAATACATGTCTGCTGAATCAATGGGATGGGAATCTGCTGAATCGATGGGATGCATATAAGGTCCTAGTCAAGGTTATTTTTCTTCATTTAATACTGGAGAGAACATATGTATGTATAACATTTCTGAAATCTGACAATGACCATTAAGAAATAAGTTTTGTCTTATAATGAGAATTTAAAATCCAAATGGTATATTCAAAATTATGTAATGAAAACTTAACAATGGACGATTTGCAAATAATTGAGATTATTCACATCTCATCTTCGTTTAAACTTCCTCATTCTCCCCAACATCTTGATTTTAAAACTATATTTTTAGTTGAAATTTTCATTTCAAATTACTATTTATCCAAAGTAACCCCTTATTCTCCAATTACTCTCTCATAGTATACTGTTTATTTCTTTCACAACATTTACTACAATTGAAAATTATCTTGCTGTCATGGCTTTAGGCCCAGTGTTCTACATCACATTGTCACTCTTACATCGAAAGAAAATGTGATGTCAATCATAGGTTTCACCCGCTTAGAAAGTTCTGCAGTGACACAGAAAGGTAAAAACAGGTGGAGATAAATAGGTCCCAATCAAAAGATTTTTCAAGATGGGGAGACAATGTCTCCATTAGAAAGAAAGGGGGATAAATGATGATGGTGTTGGTGGAGCTATATCCTGCAATCAGTGAGACCTGGGATCTAGTGCACAGCTAAAGGTATTGGTCTTTGAAAAGAGGTTTTCTCCTATGAGATTTTAAAAAAAGACAACTAACCTAATGGGCTTCAACCATATGAAAATATGGAGGCATGTTAAAATTAAAAGAAGGGAAGATAAAAGTGTTTTCGTGATGGATAGCGTCAATCCTTTCAACAAATTCAATGCAAAGAAGTTTAGCAAGAATCAAGTAGACAGAAATGTAACTGGAGGGTTGAAGAGGGAAACTTTCTGACCAGGAAGGTACTAAATAATTAACAAGACATAAATGTGATTGTTGAGCTAGTGATACAACCAGAGTAGAAGTCGGATACCATAACTCCATTACAAGCCAAGTTGCAACAGCTGCAACTTGAAATATACCACTTTATACTTGTGTCATCTTTTATAATTTACAATCTGCTTTCCCAATTTGCATCTCATTTACTAATTCTCTTTCTATTTCTATAACAAAAGCAGCAAAGAGTAACTGCTACCCTAAATAATTCTATGTAGGCTGACACTAAAACATAATTTCCGAAGCACCAACAAGTACCAAAATGGAAGTTGCCAAAAAAAACACATAACTGATTGAAGGTAGGGAAGGGAACAAGAATAAATCAACTTTACTTTGCTATAAATAATATAGAAGGCTATCCATTATTTAGGATAATTAGATTCGACCTCCTTCTAACCTTTTTAAGATATTAAGGAGAGCATTACAGGTTTACAAAAGTACTAAGAAAGAACAAACATGCTATCAACCAAATAAACATTACATTCTCTGGACAGGTTTCTCTTAGGAGTCTCTTTCCTTGAAGAAAAAGTGTCCACCTACAGAATCATTTAATCTTGAAGCTGTAAAATCATCTGGCAAAATTTGTTCTCTATTTCTTTCAAGCTCTTTTCCAAGATTCAGCTTTTCAACATTCTTTTAGAGCATAATATGATGCTCCAAACTAAATACTTCAGATTTGGTCTGACTAATAACAAACTAGAGTGAGATTCTTATCTTCATCTCCCTGTGGTGGGCATAAAAAACTTATTAAATCAGACATTATTGTGATTACTATGGCAGCCATAGTCACTCTACTGACTCCTATTAAGATTATATTCACTTACAACTCTAGAATAATTCTTCTCGAACTGCTCCTATAAAACATTTTCCCTATCCTACATTTATTTATATACTCCTCTTTTTGGATTTGGATATGATTTTTGTATTTTGTAGACATGGCCTATAGTTTCAGCTTATTAATATTTTAACTTTCACTAAAAAATAGGTTTTTACAAATCAGCATGCTAATGATGCCCTCGTATAAGTTACTTCTAAATATGCTTGTCATATTCAAGAGAAGACTGAAGACAGAAATCTCCTTCTAGTGTGCTATCTTCAGGTATGAGCATTTATCCAGTATGACCTGGTTAAATCCTGACACTCATGGTGCACCTCTCAATCTTATCCTTACGAATACCATGAGGGCTATCATTCAAATGCCTTGCTGATATTACGGCTACACCATCTGGCTAATTTATCAGTCTAGTCTACTTGTCAAAGCCCCTAGTGTCTCTCACTTAAATTTATTATTTTCTTGTATTTTTAACTATTTCTAAAAACCACAGAACTGGCCTACTTAGATAACTGCATTTCACAATTCCACAAAAGTTCATCAGACTTCAGGTACCAAGCTGAATCTCTCCTCAGACACCCTTGCCACTCATGGAGCCCACTGGACGGCAGGCATGACAGTGATGACACAGTGTCAAATTATAGTCTCTCTTCTTCTTTGATGCCCCTCTCCTCCCTTCATAATCACAACGTGGATAGTGAACAAGATCGACAAGAATGACATCTTGCTACATATCTACAGTCAGTAATTATTTACCACTTTAAAAATAAGTAAAATCACCAATAGGTAGAGTTCACATATTTTTAAGTTATGCTCCATAGTAGCCTAAATTCCATTTTTACTCTGATTAGTTTCTTTCACTTTTTAAAAAATTGAATTTGTTGAGGTATAATTTATATCCAACACAAAATGCACCCATTTTAAACGTATAGTTCAAAAAGTTTCAACAAATATATACATTTGTATAATGACCAGCTACAATCAAGATAAAGAATACTCATCACCCCCAAAAAGTTTCCTCGTACATTTTTGTAATTAATAACACTCTTTAGGTTCAAGCAACAATTGATAACGATTTGTCACTACAGATTAGTTTTGCCTATTCTTGAAGTTCATATAAAAGAATCACATGGCTTATTTTATTCAGCATAATAATTCTGAGATTCACGTTTGTTGAATGCAGTGTTATAAGGTATGGATATATCACAACTTATCCATTTACCTGTTGGACATTTGGGTTGTTCCTGGTTTGTGGCAGTTATGAATAGTATACCATAAATATTCATGTACAAGTCTTTGTTGTTGACTCATGTTTTCATTTCTTTTTCTTTTCTTTTTTTTTTTTTTTTTGAGATAGAGTCTCACTTTGTTGTCCAGGTTAGAGTGAGTACCATGGTGTCAGCCTAGCTCACAGCAATCTCAAACTCCTGGGCTCAAGTGATCCTACTGCCTCAGCCTTCCAAATAGCTGGGACTACAGGTACGAGCCACCACACCTGGCTCATTTTTTGTTTCTATTTTTTTTAGTTGACTGGCTAATTTTTCCTATTTTTAGTAGAGATGGGGTCCTGCTCTTGCTCAGGCTGGTCTCAAATTCCTGACCTCAAGTGATCCTCCCGCCTTGGCCTCCCAGAATGCTAGGATTACAGGCATGAGCCACTGTGCCCAGCCTCATGCTTTCATTTCTTTTGGGTCATTAGGAAGGATTAGAATTGCTCATATGGTAAGTTTAACTTTAAAAGAAACTACCAAACTGTTTCCAAAAATGGATTGTATCATTTAAAATTATTATCAGCAATGTATAAGAATTCCAGTTGTTCTTCCTTCATCCCTGCCAATTCTTGGTATTGTTGGTTCTGATTATAAGCATTTTCCAATGAGACAGTAGTGCTGTCTCACTGTAGGTTTTTAAAAAAAATTTTTTCAGAGATGGGGGTCTCTCTGTTGCCCAGACTGAAGTCAAACTCCTGAGCTCAAGCGCTCCTCCTGCCTCAGCCTCTGTGCCACTGTGCCTGGCTATCATTGTAGTTTTAATTTGCTTTTTCCTAATGTAGAATGATGGTTGAATATTTTTGCATGTGCTTATTTGCCATTCATATGTCTTAATTAAGTGTTCAAATCTTTTGCCCATTTTTTTCATTGAGTGGTATGTTTTATTATTGAGTTGTTAAGAGTTCTTTATATGCTTTGGATACAAGTATTTATTAGATAATGTGTTCTGAAGCATTTTCTCAAAGTCTATGACTTGTCTTTTCATTTTCTTAACACTATCTTTCAAAGAGCAATAGTTTTACATTTTGATTTTTACTTTTTTGCTTTCTTTTAGCATCCTAAGAAATTCTTGCCTATCTTTAGGCTATAAATATTTTCTCCTAAGTTTCTTGTAGACAGATTTTAGTCTTAGGCCTTTGATCCATTTCCAGTTAATTTTCATGTCTCGTGTCAGGTAAGGGTTAATGGTTTGTTTACTTTTTCTGTATGGATATACAGTTGTTCTAGCAATATTTACTGAAAGGACTATGTCCATGAATTAATTGCCTTGGCACCTTGGTAAAACAAAACAAATGACTACAGATCTAAGTTTTCTATGCTGTTTCATTGATTGGGATGAAGGGATGAAGGAAGGTATGCCTACCTTTATGCCAATACCACACTCTCTTGACTACTGTGGCTTTATAATAATAGTAAGTTTTGAAATCTCACAGAAGTCCTTTGACTTGTTCTTTATTTTCAAAATTGTCTTGACTATAAATTTCTAGCCATTGCATTTCCCTATAAATTTTAGGATTAGCTTGTCAGTTTTTTTTTTTTTTTTTTTGAGTCAGAGTCTTGCTCTGTTGCCTGGGCTAGAGTGCTGTGGCATCAGCCTAGCTCACAGCAACCTCAAACTCCTGGGCTCAAGCGATCCTCCTGCCTCAGCCTCCCAAGTAGCTGGGACTACAGGCATGTACCACCATGCCCAGCTTAATTTTTTCTATATATTTTTAGTTGTCCAGATCATTTCTTTCTATTTTTAGTAGAGATGGGGTCTCACTCTTGCTCAGGCTGATCTTGAACTCCTGACCATGAGTGATCCTTTGGCCTCGGCCTCCCAGAGTGCTAGGATTACAGGCGTGAGCCACCACGCCCGGCCAGCTTGTCAGTTTTTAAACAAAAGCCTGCTGAGATTTTTATTGGGATTGTACTGAATCTAGAGATCAATTTGGGAAGAATTAACATCTTTTTTTTTTTTTTTTTTTTGAGACAGAGTCTCACTTTGTTGCCTGGGCTAGAGTGCCCTGGCGTCATCCTAGCTCACAGCAACCTCAAACTCCTGGGTTCACACAATCTTCCTGCCTCAGCCTCCCGAGTAGCTGGGACTATAGGCATGTACCACCACACCCAGCTAACTTTTCTATTTTTAGTAGAGATGACAGGGTCTCGCTTTTTCTCAGGCTGGTCTTGAACTCCTGAGCTCAAGTGATCCTCCTGCCTCAGCCTCCCAGAGTGCTAGGAATATAAGTGTGAGCCACCATGCCTGGCCAAGAATTAATATCTTAATGTTGAGTCTTTAATATACAAAAATGATATTTCTAAGTCTTTTCTGTTTCCTAGTTGGGACTCACACTGGAGAGGGCACTAATGCCCTCTTGGAAAATGTGGTCATCATAGCTACTAAGTAGAACATTGGCCTGAAAAGAATAAATGGTAATGTATGTAAACATGGAACATTATGGTATTGATAAAATAGAAACATCCTATTCTTTTTTAAAAAGTTCATTGCAAACATTCACAAGCCCAAACACATAAGATCAGAAGCATAATATTTACAAGAGTAAGGTAACCCAATGGGGGAAAGGATAGTTTTTCTAACAAATATTGCTAAAACAACTATATATCCAGATAGGAAAAAAAATAAATAAACCTCAACTCTTAGACCAGACACAAAAATTAATTTGAAGTGGACCAAAGACCTAAAAGCAAAACCGATAAAACTTCTACAAGAAAACACAGAATTACCATCACCCTTTTGTACATATATAACATTTTAAAGTAATTTTCATAATATTTTTACCTCATTTATCTTCATAACCTTTATGTTTCTGTGTGAGGCAGGCAAAAGGCAATCATTTCAGTTATGCAGATAGAAAAGCCAAAGCCCAGAGACTTAAGCGACATGACCAGAGACTCATGGTGGAAAGGACATGGGTTTTGAGCACAAAGATTTGGGTTTGAATTCACTTACTAGCCATATGACCTTCGGTATAATACATTATCTAATCTATAATATGAAGATAATAATGTTTATTTATTTTTTTAGAGACAGGGTCTCACTTTGTCACCAAGGCTGGAGTACAGTGGCATGGTCACTCACTGTAATCTCAAATTCCTGGGCTCATGATCCTCCTGCCTCAGCCTTCAGAGTAGCTAGACTATAGGCATGCACCACACCCAGCTAATTTTTAAATTTTTTGTAGAGATGGAGTCTTGCTATGTTGCCCAGGCTGATCTCGAACTGCTGGCCTCAAGTGATCCTCCAACCTCAGCTTCCCAAAGTACTGGTAGTATAGGCGTGAGCCACCACATTCAGCCAATAATGTTTATCTTGATGGGTTATTTCTTTCATTTATTTAACATATTTTAATGAAAGCCCACTATATGCTAAGCAAGAACTATGCTCAGTCTTGGAGATAAAGCAGAAAATACCTACATTTAAGGTGCTTATACTTTAGTGTGGAAGACAGAAAATAAAGTATATAGCATATCACACAGTGATAACTCTAAGAAAAAAAAGCAGGGGCAGGGGACAGGGAATGCTGAGTTGCAGGGGGCTGTAATTTTATGCTAGGGAGGGCCTCCTTTCAAAGGACATTTTGAATGAAGACTCCAAGGAGGTCTGGGAAAGAGTATACAGATATGAGATAAAAACACACTAGGCAGAGGGACTAGCAAGGGCAAGGCCTTAAGGCAGGCATGTGCCTCCCATGTTCTAAGCAGCAAGAAGGCAAAGTGAGGCCAGAAACACAGTAAGCTAGAGGGGGAAGAGTAGTAGATGAGTTGCAAGGAGTATAGAAAAGTCAGGGAGTGGGGCAGGAATAGTGGTAGTGGCAACCTTGAGAAAGGCCTAATGTAAGGACTTTGGTTTTCATTCTGAGTGAAATGTGGACACTAGAAGAACAGAGGAGTGACATAACCTAAGTTTTAACAGGACCACGTGGGCTACTGTGTTGAGAATAAATTGAAGGTAGGCAAGGTGGAAGCTGGGAGATAGGCAATAATCCAGGCAGAAGATAATGGTGGCTTAAATCGGGGTGATAGCAGAATAAGCAATAAGAAGTTGTAAGATTCTAGATTATAAAAAACAAACAAAAAACAGAAAAGATTCTAGATATATGTTAAAGATAGAGCCCAAAAGAGTTGATTATAGATTGGTGGTGTGGTGTGAAAAAAAGAGAGGAGTCAAGGATCACTACAAAACGCTAGCTATAAACAGCTGAAAGAAAAGAGTTACCAGTTACTGAGATGAATAGAATGTAGGAAGACAGGCTTGAGGGAGAAGATCACGAGCTCAATTTTACACACATTAAATTTGAGAGGCCCATTAGACAAGCAAGTGTAAATGTTGAACAGATAGTTGGATATGAGAGTCTGGAGTACAGAGGAAATAAATTGGCTGGAGATTGGCATAGATCCGATATTTAAATGATTTTTTAAACCACGAAACTGGATGAGATCACCAACGGAGTAGAAGAGGAACCAGCAGAGAAGGTCTGGATAGTGCACAGAAGGACAATCAGGAGAATATGCTTTAAAGCAATGTTTTTCAAACTTTAATATGGATATGAATTGTCTGGAGATCTTATTGAACTGTAGACTCTGATTCAGTAGATCTGGGGTGGTGTCTAAATTCAGCAATTCTAAAAGGCTCCCAGGTAGTACAGATGCCACTCAGATCACATTCTGAGTAGCAAGAGACTAAGAACATGATTAAGCAAAAGATTAACAACATGTTTCATGAAGAAGGATGTGATCAACTGCATCATATGTTTCTGATAGGTCAAATAAACTGTGCACTGAGAATTTAACCATTGGATCTAGCAACATGGAGGTCATCAGTAACTATCTTATTAAGGAGATGTTTCGTGGAGTGGCAGGGACAAAAACCAGATTGGAGTGAGGTCCAAGATAAAAGGGAGGAAAGCAATCAGAGGGTGTGTACCAACAACTTTTTTGAGAAGTTTTACTATAGAAGGAAGAAGAGAAATGAGGTGATAGCTAAAGGGGGAAGCGGGATTAAGGAAGGGTCCCCTACAACTTTTTTATTATGAAAATTATAAGCATATAGAAAAATTAAAAGAATAAACAGGCAGGGCGCGGTGGCTCACGCCTATAATCCTAGCACTCTGAGAGGTCAACGCGGGCGGATTGTTTGAGCTCAGGAGTTCGAAACCAGCCTGAGCAAGAGTAAGATCCCGTCTCTACTAAAAATAGAAAGAAATTAATCGGACAACTAAAAATATATAGAAAAAATTAGTTGGGCATGGTGGCGCATGCCTGTAGTCCCAGCTAGTCGGGAGGCTGAGGCAGGAGGATCTCTTGAGCCCAGGAGTTTGAGGTTGCTGTGAGCTAGGCTGACACCACGTCACTCTAGCCAGGGCAACAGAGCGAGACTCTGTCTCAAAAAAAAAAAAAAAAAAAAAGAATAAACACTTATAAACTTTCCGATCTAGATCTAACAACTATCAACATTCTGCTGAATGTGCACGATAAGAAATACATTTTATAACAGGAGACAATCCAGCAGGAAAGGAAAAACTAATGATGAACAACATGGGAGATTTACTCAAAAGACATCTGTGAGTAGGCGCAAGGGGTTGGGATCTAGTGCACAAATGGAGGGGTTGGCTTTTACCCTTTAGTGATAAGGTGGGAGAACTTTGTTTGAATGCAGCTAGGTAGGTAGATGTCATGCTTCTAATTTTCTTAATGAAATGGCAAGCAAGGTCATCAGCTGACTTCTTGGAGAAGAGGTTTTGGAGGTTTAAGGATATCAGGTTTTGAGGAGGCATGACAGCTTCTAAGAGAAAGGGAGAATGAATGAACAGGGAACTCAAAGTATGACTGCTATATGATCTTAAGGGCCCACTGAGGTTGCTGAAGAGATTAAGTTGGAGAAGCAACATGGTATAATGGTTAAGGGAATGCACTCTGGAGCCACAGTACCTGGGGAAAACTACTTGACCTTTCTATATCCTGGTTTCTTCGTCTGTAAAATGGGGATAAAAATAGCATCTACCACACAGGGTTATTGAGTAAATGAGGTAATGTATATAAAGTACACAGAACAATGTCTGGCATGTAGTAAGTGTATATCACTAAAAACATAAATGCATTAATGTATGTAAAAAAACCCCGCAGGACATAGTTGGTATTAAAAAAAGAGAGAGTGAGTTAATGGTAGCATATCTGGGGTCAGAAGATAATATTTATTGACCAGTAAAGATATATATATATTTTTAAGAGACGGGGTCTCGCTCTTGCTCAGGCTGGTCTCCAACTCCTGAGCTCAAGTGATCCTCCCGCCTCGGCCTCTCAGAGTGCTAGGATTACAGGCATGAGCCACCGTGCCCAGCTCAGTAAAGATGTTTAAAATAAGAGTGAAGGCCGGGCATGGTGGCTCACGCCTGTAATTCTACCATTCTGGGAGGCCGAGGCAGAAGGATCGCTTGAGGTCAAGAGTTCGAGACCAGCCTGAGCAAGAGTGAGACCTCCGTCTCTACTAAAAATAGAAAAAATAAGCCAGGCGTTGTGGTGCATGCCTGTAGTCCCAGCTACTTGGGAGGCTGAGGCAGGAGGATCACTTGAGCCCAGGAGTTTGAGGTTGCTGTGAGCTAGG